>NW_028227257.1:620000-1075000 GCF_978045245.1 Mus caroli
ATAATAAAAATAAGTAATTTTTAAAAGGGAAATCTCTCACAGGCACGCCCAGAGGTTACCCTATTCTGGTAATACCTAGCAGGTGAAGTACCCAGAGGCTTGCCTTTCCGTTGCTTCCAGGTGGACTCAGGTTGACAAGTACATTAGCAATCACACTGCTGACAGCACATTTGGTGTGTATACTGAGTGCCCAGGGTCACACAGCACAGAGAGAGATGTGAGAATGCGTCACACCAGACCTGTCTAGTCTGGGGGAAAACCACAAGTACCGAGGCTGAGGGTTCAGCTTGGTGGTCAAGTATTTGCTTAGCATGCATGAGGCCTGGGGTTTAATCCCCAGCACTGTAGAAATGAAACAAAACAAAAATATTAAAAATCCTAACTCTGGCATGCTACTTGGTCCTGGTGGTGAAAGATGCCCAGAGACCTGTCCTCTGCCACACAGTACAGGCAGGCTGTAGACACACGGGGCCGTCTGCCTCCAATCCACATGGCTCAGGAGAAGATGTCCATGCTAGAAAGGCAGGTGGGCTGTAGACAACAACAGGATAACCAGGAGGAGTCCTGCTGATGATTCCATATTGACAGTGTGACCGAAGCTGGAGGCCTTGAACCAGACCAATGACACGTTACAGTGAACATTTGCAAGTGAAGATGGAGGACAGGGGGGTAAACTGAGGGACACACCATGATATGACACTGTAAAAAAATATCAGTTTTTCCTCCCAGCCCTTGTGCTCCCAGAATGATGATTCTGAGACTGGTTATTATTAAATGCCTAGGCCATGAGCTCTGGCACATTCCCTGACTAGCCTGTAACTTATTTAACCATTCAGACTATTCTGTCTTCCATATGTTAGTTACCTCTCCTTCAGTCCCAGCCTGCTTCTTCCTTCATGTCTCTTCATCATCTCTCACTGCTTCTTGCTTGAATATCCTTCCAAGTCTCCTTTTATTTTCTAACCACTTCCCAGAATCCTCTCTTTTCCCGAAAATGTTCCACCTCCTATTTCCTGCCTCAGCTCATTGGCCTTTGGCTTTTTTATTGACAGGTGATGCTTTTTTTTTTTTTTTTTTCTTTTTGGTTTTTCGAGACAGGGTTTCTCTGTGTAGCTCTGGCTGTCCTGGCACTCACTTTGTAGACCAGGCTGGCCTCAAACTCAGAAATCCGCCTGCCTCTGCCTCCCGAGTACTGGGATTAAAGGCGTGCGCCACCACGCCCGGCTCTCAGGTGATGCTTTTAAGAGATTCTTTCTGCATGAAACACTACAGCTTCCATGAGATGTTTTCTATGCTTTGTTCTAATTTTCTGCATGTTTTCATTTTCTTTTGCAGGGGAAGTTGAAAGGATGGGCCGGGGGGGGGGGAGATTTGAGGGGACAGAGAGATAAGTGGGACTTGGGTGCATGATGTGAAACTCACAAAGAATCAATAAAAAGGTTAAAAAAAATCCTAACTCCGTAATAGTGTTTTCATATGGGATAAAGTCATAAGTTGAATTACAGTAAGACTGAGGGGTTGGAGAGATGGCTCAGTGGTTAAGAGTACTGGCTGATGTTCTTCCAGAGGACAGGGGTTCAATTCTCAGCAACCACATGGCAGCTCACAACTGTAACTCCAGGGCAATTTGATGTCCTCTTCTGCTCTGTAGGATTCTGCATTCACATGGGGGCACATAACTCACATAAGCACACGCAGATACACATACAAATAAAAGATAAGTAAATGCATTAATAATAATAATAATACTGAGCTATAGATTGCCCATATACAGTAAACTTAAAACATTCAAGTAAGTGCTGGAGAGATGGCTCAGCAGTTAAGAAGACTGGCTGTTCTTCCGGAGGTTCTGAGTTCAATTCCCAGCAAACACATGGTGGCTCACTCCCATCTATAAAGGGATCTGATGCCCTCTTCTGTCGAGAGGATCTCTTATAAGCATCACTTAATAAAGTGATAATAAAGAAGCCTATGGCCAATGAGCTGAGGCAGGAAACAGGAGGCAGGACATCTGGCAGGGAGAGAGAATTCTGGGAATAGGAACACCGGACTTAGAATAAAAGGGATCATAAGAGCCAACTGGAGAACAAGCTGAAGCTTGTGGCCTAAGCATTTACTAATAAATAATTAGTCTCACAGTCATTATTACTGGGAATTAAGGGGTTGGGAAGATAAGCAAACAAAGAGTTATACTCTTCTAATATGTAGATGTTAATGTAGACAGAGCACTCCTACATTTAAAAAATACATAAATTTTAAAAATCCAAGTTGAAATTTAAGTGTATATTATACATGTGCTATTTATGTTCAACAAACAAATTGATTTTGCTAATTAAAAACAGGTATGTGTATATGTTTTTGAGTTTGAGTGCACATGCACACACATAGCTGTTAAAGGACAACTTTTTTTGTTTTTAAATCACAATCTCTTTTGTTGTTTGCCATTACACTGCATACTCCAAGCTAGCAGGCATGCAAATTTCTAAGGACTCTCCTGTCTCTACCACCCACCTTCATGCACCTCTGTGTCCTTTTTTTTTTTTTTTTTTTTTTGGTTTTTCGAGACAGGGTTTCTCTGTGTAGTCCTGGCTGTCCTGGAACTCACTCTGTAGACCAGGCTGGCCTCGAACTCAGAAATCCGCCTGCCTCTGCCTCCCAAGTGCTGGGATTAAAGGCATGCGCCACCATGCCCGTCCTCTGTGTCCTTTTTATGTGCTCAGAGGACAACTTGCAGGAGTTAGGTTTTCTTTTTCCACCATCTAGGTCCTGGGGATCAAACTCAGATCCTCAGGCTTAGCAGATGCCTCGAACCACTGACTTATCTCACCAACCCTTTCCCCTCCACCTTTGAGATGGGGTTTCCTACTATGCAGCCCGAGCAGGCCTTAAACTCCATGTAGCCAAATTTGGACTAACTCATGATCCTCTTGCCTTATCCTCTCAAGTGCTGGGATTATACCCACCAAACGCTTACTTAAATAATCCTTCCTTCATACTGGGGATAGACCCTAGGGCCTCTCACATGCTAGGTAAGCACCCTACCATCTTATTACCTATTGTCAGCGTGGAGTGAATAATGGGCTTTGCTCTCAGTTCTTCAAGAGCTAGTGACTAGAACCTCAGTATGGGGGCCAAGATGGCTCAGCTTGCTAAACCTGATGACCTGAGTTTGACCCTGGACCACATGGTTGCCCACACATGCTCCACTGCATGTACCCGTGCTTGCACGCACAGACACATGTAACAATAAAATCTGAAGTATGCATCATAGTTTATTATTTTTTAAACTTCTATTATGGTCAAAGTAAATTTTTGTTTTGTTTTTTTGAGGCAGGGTCTCTCTATGTAGCTCTGGCTATCCTGGAACTCACTATGTAGACCAGGCCTTGAAATCCCAGATATCTGCCTGCCTCAGCCTCGCCAGTGCTGGGATTAAAGGCATTTCCCACCATGCCCAGCCTTCAATTCTTTTTTTTTTTTTTTTTTTTTTTTTGGTTTTTCGAGACAGGGTTTCTCTGTATAGCCCTGGCTGTCCTGGAACTCACTCTGTAGACCAGGCTGGCATCGAACCCAGAGATCTGCCTGCCTCTGCCTCCCAAGTGCTGGGATTAAAGGCGGGCGCCACCACCATCGGTACTTCAATCCTTTACAAAAGAGTGTATTTTTATTTACGTGTGTGCACATTCTAAGATTGTGCATGTGTAAGTGCAGGTGCACACTGAGGAAAGAAGATGGCATAAGATCCCCTGCAGCTGGAGCTATAGGCAGTTGTGAGCCACCCCAAATGGGTGCTAGGTCCTCGGCAGAAGCAGCAAGCTCTTGTGACTTCTGTGACTTCTACTATTTTCAAAGCTTTTCAAAATGTGTTTTAAGCTTCACTGTGTCCATTGAGAAAAGTAGGATAAGGCATTGTTTCTTAGACATTAGTCTTTTTCTCTATGTCCAGCCTAAAGTGGATTATCGAAGCCAGATCATCCACAACAAGGCCTGTCCTCAGGAATAGTTCACTGGCAGTGTTCAGGCTGGCAGGCAGTTGCCTCTGGAAACTGTACCTAGAGGCCTAATGTCAGCACCTAGTCTCCATGGCCATCAGTTTTCTGTTTGCTTGTTCTTGTTTTTTTTGAGACAGGGTCTCACTATGTTGTAGCTCTGGCTGTCCTGGAACTCAGTATGTAGGCCAGGCTGGCCTTGAGCTCAAGAGAACTCACTGCCTCTTCAGTGCTGGAATTAAAGGTGCACAGGACCACACCCAGTCAATCATTTTAATAGCTGCAAAATTATCTATTTTATGGATATAGTAAAACTTTAGGGAAACATCCAAACTTTTGGTTTTAACCAAAAGGGTCCCATACAATCTTAACTTTATGAAAGATGACTGAACACCAGCTTAGTGACACTTAGTGACAGAGTATTCTCAGTGTGTGTGAGTCCTGAGTATGAGCTCTCTGTCCCCTCACCAATGGCACTTACAGAAGACCATATTCCACCAGATGTCTACAACTGTTTTTTTTTTTTTTAATTACACACACACACACACACACACGCGCACACACACACACACACACACACACACACACACGCACACACACACATGGTGGTGGGAGCATGTTGGTGACACAGCATGAGGACAGCTTACTGGAATCAGTTCTCTTCTTCCATCATACAGGACTTGGGGAATCAAACTAAGGCATGCATCTTTACCAGCTGAGCCAATTTGACAGCTCATGTGAGTTAATATTCACCACCAACTTGATAGATTGAGAGATATCTAGGAGATCAATAAAACCTATCTCTGGAGTGGCTAAAAGGGTACATTTCCAGAGACAAATCGTGATGACTTTGACTTACTCAATGGTTTAATCTATAGGTTTCTAAACTATGGGTAGTGGGCCTATATGATACAGAAACAGAATGTGTGTGTGTGTGTGTGTGTGTGTGTGTGTGTGTGTGTGTGAGAGAGAGAGAGAGAGAGAGAGAGAGAGAGAGAGAGAGAGAGAGAGAGAGAGGGAGAGAGGGAGAGAGAGAGTGGTGGTGTCATGAATTCCTCGGCAACAATCCAGATTCTTTCTGGCAATATTCTCTTCTATTATATCCTGAGAATTTACTTGTAGCTTTCATCCTAAACATACAACATGAACACTTTGCATTTGTGTGCCATCAAACCACCCCAAACAGCAATGATCCCTGCCTGAAACATTTTGGTTAGATTTGAGACTACTGTGTGCTATAAATTGCAGTGGGTTTTTTTTTTTTTAACTGCATATACAAAGGTTTAATTATGGAAAGTAGGTTTTTAATATTTTTCTACTCCTTAGTATGTATCAGATTTGTACATCTTTGGATTCTATTGTTAGAATGTTTGACTTTTTAAACTGTTGTATGAGTTCATTAAGCAACCTCATTAAGTTGAGCAATCTTTTAGTCTCTCTGAGTGTTATGCTTGTCTAGAGCAGTATTTTCAGCTCAAAATGTCCCAGAGAGGTATATGGATTCATTTCTGGGTCAGAGCAGGGTCTTCTGGGGGTGCATGCTTTCCACTGTGTACCTGCAACACACACTGAATGTTGGCCTTGCTGGAACATAATAATCTATTTAACTAGGACTATTAGAGTAGAAGAAGATCTGGGTTTGAAATAGGGTTTTCTGTTTTCATCCCACATTCCTTATATTTTCCAAGGATTTCTTTGAATAGCACCTAAATCTTTACGTTCTTTTTATAACCACCTTTCTTACCTCTGTACCTGTTGGGATAAGCTCTTGTGTACTGTGTAAAAGGATCACCTGTCAATAAAGAGCAGAAGGGCCTATCGCAAGGCAGGAGGGACTAGGTGAGACATCCACAGAGAGAAAGGAATTCTGAGGAATGTAACTCTTAGCTTTTCCTCCTCAGCACTTTGTCCCCTGTAATAACGACTCGACTCTGAGACTTCTTACTTATTAATAAGTGCCTCAGCCATAAGCTTCAGCTTGTTCTCCAGCTGGCTTATAACTCAACTGCCCCTTTATTCTAACCTGAGTTCAGCTACATGGTTTGTTTCCTCTCCGTTCTGGGGAGAATCTCCCATGTCTGACTATTTCCTAGAATTCCTTTCTCTCCCTGCCAGAACTCCCACCTCCTATTTCCTGCCTCAGCTTATTGGCCATAAGATTTTTTATTGAAAGGTGATGCTTCCATACAGTCCATTACTATACTGGCTGGTTTTGTGTGTCAACTTGACACAAGTTAGACTCACCAGAGAGGAAGGAACCTCACTTGAGGAAATGCCTCCATGAGAGGCAGCTGTAAGGCATTTTCACAACTAGTCATCAATGTGGAAGTGCCCAACCCATGGTGGGTAGTGCCACCCCTGGGCTGGTGGTCCTGGGTTCTACAAGAAAACAAGCTGAGCAAGCCATGGGAAGCAAGCCAGTAAGCAGGATTCCTCCATAGCCCCTGCATCAGCTCCTGCCTCCAGGTTCCAGCCCTGCTTGAGTTCCTGTCCTGACTTCCTCCAGTGATGAATTATGATCTGGCAGTGTAAGCTGAATAAACCCTTTCCTTCCCAATTTGCTGTTTGGTCAGGTGTTTCACCCTGGCAATAGAAACCCAAACTAAGACAATCACTGAGAAAAGTCAGGCAGGAGGTCAAGACAAGAACTGAAGGAGAGGCCATGGTGGAACACTGCTTACTCTCATGGCTTGCTCAGCCTGCTTTATTTAAGAACCACCAGTATAGGAAGAACATCTCTCTCCCTCCTCCTCCACACTATGGAATGGATTAAATGCACTACATTCTTGCCTACAGGAAAATCTTACATTGAGGTACTTTCTCAATTGAGAGTCCCTCTTCTCAAATGACTCTAGCTGTTGACATTAAGTTGACAAAAGCCAACCAATGAACCAGGCCACTGACTTTAAAGTGGCGGTTTTTTGCATTATCATTGAACTTGGGTTGGGCTTCACTTCTGGCCTTCAGGGGATTAAGAGAATAAATTCATTCTATTCATTTGCTTGAGACAAGGTCATGTTATGCAACTCAAACTGCCATTTAACCCTCATTCTTCCTTCCTCTGCCTTCTAAGGTTTGTGTACTTGACACGGTTTCTCTGTGTAGCCTTGGCTGTCCTGGAACTCACCCTGTAGACCAGGCTGGCCTCGAACTCAGAAATCCGCCTGCCTCTGCCTCTCAAGTGCTGGGATTAAAGGCGTGCACCACCATGCCCAGCTAAAACTTGAACTTTTAAGGCATGAAATTTGAGGTAATTTTTCTTAGAATAGTAATAGAATGTATTTTAGGGGAGATATCCTGAAATCATGCAAAACTTGTCTTACCTCAAATTTTCACCCATTAATTTTCAGACCTATCCAGGAGATTTTGTCTGCCACAAGTAATGGTAGGTTTTTTTTTTTTTTTTTTTTTAGATTTATTTATTTATTATTATATGTAAGTACACTGTAGCTGTCTTCAGACATTCCAGAAGAGGGCACCAGATCTCGTTGCGGATGGTTGTGAGCCACCATGTGGTTGCTGGGATTTGAACTCTGGACCTTCGGAAGAGCAATCGGGTGCTCTTACCCACTGAGCCATCTCACCAGCCCCGGTAGTTTTTTTTTTTCTCTATTTCCTATTATATTTATTAATCAGAACTCCATAGTAGGGTGGAACTATCCTGTCTCCCCCTTTATTTATGAAGTATTTGAGCCTACACAGCCTCCTGTTCTGTGGGCATAAAGCAGCACCATTATCATGAGTTGGTGCTCACATGGCCCGCGCTCCGACAGGTGACGGGTTTTTGAGCTACTCTTACACCCTGTGAAGGTGGATCTGTTTTGGGAGTACTTTCTCGATTGTTGGGGAATTAGATTACTGAGGCTGTTGCAACAAAAATAACCACCTAGTAGGTGGCTTATAAATAATCCAGATTTACCACTCACAGTTCTGAAGGCTGGCAGTCCAAGGTCACGGCATGTTCAGTACACAGACAGAGAGGACTGCTTCCCACCTCAGACATAGCACTGTGCCTGTCACCTCCTAGAACCCCTGCTTTCTGCTACTATCTTCTTAGGCAGTGAGGACTCACTCACTTAGGGGTGGCACACAGCAATACCAGGTGATGACACCACCTTTTCCTTCCACAGACACGGCTCTGCACTGATGAGGGTTGCCTATAGTAGGACTAATCTCAGGCACTGGCAATCAGAATCTGTAATTCTGAGCAGGCTGGGGAAGCTGATTTTTTACATCTGCTAGACTCACGATGGGAGAGCTTATGCATGCCTCCAACGATGGTGGTGGTCTTCTACATTCTTCAGCTTCCCTGAACAAATGCTCAGACTGACCCCCAGCTCTTCTCTAGCCAGACCATTTGATCTCATTAGCATTTATTTTTGCAATGACAAACTCACATAACCAAAACAAACAGCAATGACAAAGACTTCCTCATCTCCTTCAGAGTGAAAGTGCAAGTCTCTTATTTACAGTGTCAATTACGTGAAAAATGTTGCTTGTTAGTTTCCCATTCTAGCTGCCACCTGTTAACAGTGAACTCTGTTGCTCCCGCCCAAGCAGACATCCATTTCTACTCTAAGGATTCTAGGATGGGCAGAGCAGGGATCCTGAAGCCCTTGATTGAATTCTAGTGATCACATTCTGAGAGCTGGCTTGGCACTTAGAATTGGCTGTCTTCAGCTGCTTGAAAGCAAAGGGTGGTGGGGAAGATAAGGGTTTTACTGCCAAGACTACAATGTCTAACAGGGTGCCCAGGCTCCACCAGGGCCAAGATAAACAAGTCTCATTTTGACAGGACCTGATGTTACCTTTGAACCACACAAGAACTGCTTGTCTTTGGCTTTCTTTTTTTTTGTTTTTCGAGACAGGGTTTTTTTTTTTTTTTTTTTTTTGGTTTTTCGAGACAGGGTTTCTCTGTGTAGCCCTAGCTGTCCTGGCACTCACTCTGTAGACCAGGCTGGCCTGGAACTCAGAAATCCGCCTGCCTCTGCCTCTCAAGTGCTGGGATTAAAGACGTGCGCCACCACGCCCGGCTCATCTTTGGCTTTCAACTGTAAGGAACTTAATAAATGTTGGTTACCTTAAATACGCGACCTTCCCTACAAGTTAGAAAAATAAAAGAAGAAATTCTTCGGGCACCCAAGACCCTCCATGAGACTTTTATGGCTCCAAGATACTTAAGACACTTAACTTTTTGTCTTATTTATTTATTTATTTTCAGAGCTGAGGTCCCAACCCAGGGCCTTGTGCTTGCCAGGCAAGCACTCTACCACTGAGCTAAATCCCCAACCCCAACACTTAACTTTTAAATTTCATTTAAAACTTTAAATAATGGCCGGGGCATGGTGATGCACACTTTAATCTCAGAACTCAGAGCTCTTTGAGTTCCAAGTCAGCCTGATCTACATAGCGAGTCTGTTTAAAAAAAAAAAAAGTTTAAATCATGTTGGACTACCTGCTGCAATGTCATTTGGTCAACTTCGTGAAAACACCGCTCCGCACTGAGTAGTTTGAGAAAGCAAATTCTCAATGCCTTCAATTTTAAAAAAAGAAACACGATTCTGTTCGAAATGGTTAAGAACGTCTGCATATGAGTTCTAGGACAGTGTAGCTGCAAGGCCGAGGCTGGGTTGCAGAGCACACACCTGGGATACCCTAGTGGCGCCCAAGCACCAGGACTACAAACCTCGGCCTGAACCACAGAACACCTAATTGGGCAGGCACGCAGACCACACGCGCAGGCGCACAAGAGTCCTAGGGGGGTAGTATCTCACCACACTGTTCGCTTCCGCGCTGGGCGCCAAATAAGTCTCCAGGCCCGCCCGGCCCGTGCGTGCGCGGCCTCGGTGTTGCGTCACTAGGAAGCGCGCGCCCGAGCCGCCGCCGCCGCCGCCGCCGCCGCCGAATCCCCAACAAGGAGCGAAGGCTGCGGCCGCCACCGCCACCACCCGCCGCCGCATCCGTCACAGCCGGGCGCCGGAGCAGGCCCGTGTGGGCCCAGGTAAGCGGCATCGGCGCGCCCGCGCACCCCCGCGGCGAGGCTTCTCGCGCCGCTCACGCGCCGCCGTCCAGTCAGGGGTCCCTGCGGAGCGTCAGGACGTTACGGCGGGGGGAGGGGAGGCCGGGGGAGGGGCGGCGGGCGCGCGAGGGCGGCGGCGGCGTCAGGCGCGGCGGCGTCAGGCTGGCGGGCGGGCGCGGGCGCCTGGCGGGAGGGCTCGCGAAGGCGGCTCGCTTCCGGTCTCCATCTTGGCCTCGCCAGAGGCAGGGTCGGGTCGTCCGTGAAAGCCGAGGCGGAAGAGGCTGGAGGAATGGGGAGCGGTTAGGCGGGAGTGGTGGTGTTTGGGACCCATCGGTGGGCACCAGATGGGTCGGGTTCCTGAGGGCGGGTGGAAAGATTGGGAACCACTCATGGGTGGGACCCGTATTGCTGGACCCCTGGCTTGGAACTGAATCTAGAGACCCATGAGTAGGGACCAGGATCATCAGGATAGGGACTCGTTATCAGTGGAACCATGTCAGGTGGGAACCGCGTTGATGGGGACCCATTTGTAGAACTGTGTGGTTGGGGATTATTTTGAGTGGATAATCTTATTGCTGGGAACCGAATCCGTTGGCCCAGTTTTAGTCACGATTGTTGACATTTTTAGGTATTTAGTTGGTTACTTCACTGCTGAGCCAACGTTCTCTGTCTTGAAAACATTTCAAACCCAACAGTTTCAAATTATCATTCTTAATAAGTTAAAATTAAATCGATAACATGACTACCTGTTTAGTTTGTTTCTTCATAGGAAATACGGAAAGCTTTCTGGGAAGACATCCTGGAGTACACATACATACATACCATTTGGATATAAAATGGAGAGTGCCAAGAACAAACATGTCAGTGTATGTGACTGAGAAAAACAAACCTAGGCCATAGACTAACCCACTTCGTGACCTACCTGAAAAGATATTTAGGTGTCCCTTCTGTGCCAGGAGACCAACTCATGGAATGGGCTTGCCATATGGTAAGGTTTACTAGTCCCTACATTTCATCTTCCCACCTCCCTGCCTTCCTAGACAGTTTTAATATCTAGACTGAGGCCATAATCCCAGCATGTGGGAAACATGCAGATGGGTTTCTGAGTTCAAGGTCAGCCTGGTCTACAGAGTGAGTTCCAAGACATACAGGACGACAAAAGGAGAGAGGGGAAAAAAATCTTTAAGACTGGCCTGGAACTAACCTAGGACTTTATTTATTTATTTATTTATTTCGAGACAGGGTTTCTCTGTATAGCTCTGGCTGTCCTGGAACTCACTTTGTAGACCAGGCTGGCTCAGAAATCCGGGATTAAAGGTGTGTGCCACTACGCCCGGCTTATTTGTTTATTTTTATTTTTTAAAAAATTTTTGATCCCAGCACTTGGGAGGCAGAGGCAGGCGGATTTCTGAGTTTGAGGCCAGCCTGGTCTACAAAGTGAGTTTCAGGACAGCCAGGGCTATACAGAGAAACCCTGACTCGAAAAGAAAAAAAAAAAATTTTTTTTTTTTTTTTTTTTTTTTTTGAGACAGGGTCTCTTTGTGTCCTGGCTGGCCTGGAACTCACTATGTAGACCAGATCAAAACTTGCAGAGATCTGCCTGCCTCTCTGCCTTCTGTGTGCTGGAATTAAAGGTATGTATGTGTACACACACACACACACATTTGTTCTGAGATAGGATTATTCTACTATGTAGATTTGGTTGACTTGAAACTTGTAGCAACCTTTCTGCCTCAGCCTCTTGAGTACTGGGATTATAGGTGTGTTCCGCCATCTTCAGGTCAGTGCAGTCTCACTCTGTAGACCAGGCTGGCCTCAAATTCATAAATCTGCCTGCTTCCTGAGTGCTGGGATGAAAGCTATACACCACCACCACCACCTGGCTCAATGTAATATTTTTATTAAAGTGAAATTTAAAATGTTTGTTGAGGCTTGTTTAAAGGTCTTTAAAGCCTAACTCTCAAACACTACATTAGTGAAAACTTTCAGAAATAGGATGTCTGCCAATGCACATGAATTCCTTGTAGTTTTTCTGCCTGAGAAGCATTTGAAGATTGTCTCTGCAGACCTGAATTGGCCTAACCGGTGGATGGAGATTTCTGGAAACTCATAGCTGGAAATGTTCACAATGGAGATTTCCTACTTGACTAAATGGATCTGTTAGTTTCCAGATTTATGTTGGAGTAATTGTCAAAGGCTTGATGTATTCAAGAATATTTTGAATTTTTTTCTCAGTGTTGGGGTTGAACTTATGGCCTCATAAATTTATATGCAGACTTGACAAGTACTCTGCTACTGAATTTTGAAAAAATTTTTTTGTTTTAGTTCTTTTTCATTCCTTTGTTCTTGTTTTGTTTTGTCTTCCTTCTCTGTTGCTCATTTTTCTGTACCTTTTTAGTTAGGAAGAGAAGTGCTGCCTTGTATGTGGTTTCTAATCGTATCCCATGCTTAAGTATATTGGGGCTTGGGAAATGGCTCAGTGAGTAAGCATGCTTGCTTTGCAGGTATGAGAACGTAAGTTCAAATCCCCAGAGCTCACATAAAAGCTGGACATGTGGCAGGAATGTCTGTAATCCTAACTCAGTCACTGGGAAATAGGCTAGAGAGAGGGGAATCCCGAGAAGCTCAAGGGCTACGTAGCCTAGCATGTGAAGATGTGAACAACAAAAAGATCCTGTTTTGAAACAAAGTGGAAGGTGAGAGCCAAAACCTCTGACCTGTGCACGAGCATGGAGGTACATTCTCTGTTCTCCACCCAACACAAAAGATACATTCTGGGTATATGTTCAGTGTGTTCTCTGGGGTAAAGTCAATGTTTCCTTGTGGATTTAGCTCTAGATGATTTTCCTTCTTTAATTCAAACAAATCCTCTGGTAGGACTCATATTTTTTTTTGTTTTTGTTTTTGTTTTGTTTGGTTTTTGAGACAGGGTTCCTCTGTATAGCCCTGGCTGTCCTGCAACTCACTTTGTAGACCAGAATAGCCTCGAACTGAGAAATCTACCTGCCTCTGGGTAGAACTCATTCTTAATAGCTTGTGAGTATTTTGGAAAATGGCCCCTAGTTTCTTCTTGCTTCTTTTTCTTTGTGAAGGTTTCCATGCGATCATCCTTGATATTAGTCAGCTTATATTTCTTGGTTTCTTGGGTCTTTGGGTCAGGGGTAGTATAGGGATTGGATGTTATTGATGATTAGTAGCCCAGAAGTCAACCTTTACTTTCCTTTGGCCCTTGGGGATCCTCCAGAGACCCAGGTTCCGCCCAGAACCAAGATCATTGATTGGCATGTTTATAGGTGGTAATTAACAGGGGGAATCTGAAAAGCTTTGCATTATGCTTTCTAGCAGAAGTTCATAAGAGTAAGATCTTCCAGTTGTTGAGGTTTGGAGCCAGGTGTGGTGGTGGTGCACATCAGTAATTCCAACATTCAAAATGCTGAGGCAGGAGGATCACAAGTTTAAGACTATTTTGGGTAACATAACAAGATCCTCTCTCTCTCTCTAAAACATAAAGTACTGGAGATGTAAAGGTTGGATATATGATTTAACAAAGAATCTCTAAGGGGATGTGCTGTTACTGGCTATTTGGCTAGTTGGTTCTGTCACCAAAGGCTTAATTGTAGAGGCTGGAGTGTGGTTGTGAAAGTGGAGTCTGTTTGAGAACTACTACATACGTGCTGGTTGGTGAATGCTAGTCAGTAACAATTACTGTGTTAAAATTAACTTCTGTCCGGGCAGTGGTGGCGCATGCCTTTAATCCCAGCACTTGGGAGGCAGAGGCAGGCAGATTTCTGAGTTCGAGGCCAGCCTGGTCTACAAAGTGAGTTCCAGGACAGCCAGGGCTACACAGAGAAACCCTATGTTAAAAAAACAAAACAAAACAAAAAGAAGAAAAAAAAATTCTGAGGCCAGGCATCATTGGTCACGGGCTCTTACTGCTAAGCTTGACAACAAGAGTTTGATTTCCTAGGACTCTCGAAGTGGACAGAGAAAATTCTCTCAACCAAGTTCTCTGACCTCAATGTTCTATGGCACAATCATGTGCTCTCACACACATATAAATAATAAACTTGTTTTTAAAAAATTCTGAGCCTAGTGTGATGGTGCACGCCTTTAATCCTAGCCCTCGGGAGGCAGAGGCAGGTGGATTTCTGAGTTCGAGGCCAGCCTGGTCTACAGAGTGAGTGCCAGGACAGCCAGGCCTACACAGAGATACCCTGTCTCGGGGGGAAAAAAAGCTTTTATTACCTGGGCAGTGGTAGTGCATACCTTTAATTTCAGCATTTAGGGAGGCAGAAGCAAGTGGATTTCTGTGAACCTGAGGTCAGCCTGGTCTCTGTAGAGTGAGTTCCAGGACTGTCAGGGCTACATAGTGAGACACTGTCTCAATTCCACCCCGCCCCACCCCCCCACCAAAAGCTCCAAAATTCTTATTTTGACAAAATACATTATCTGTCTGTCTGTCTATCTATCTATCTATCTATCTATCTATCTATCTATCTATCTATCTATCAGTTCCAGAACTTTTTCAACATCCTATATTAAAGCTTTGTTCCATTAAACAGTAAGTTTCCACTTCCCCTAACCTGACCTCAGTGAACTTTGTTTGTCTTTGTTTTATATTGTATTCATAAATTTGAATCTTCCTGTCATTTGCATATGGTTTCTTTCATGTCATATAAGAGTACATTTAACTATAAAAAATAACAAACCTGGGGACTGGTGAGATGGCTCAGTGGGTAAGAGCACCCGACTGCTCTTCTGAAGGTCCAGAGTTCAAATCCCAGCAACCACATGGTGGCTCACAACCATCTGTGACACAGATCTGATGCCCTCTTCTGGAGTGTCTGAAGACAGTGTACACTGAAGTACAGTGTACTTACATATAATAAATAAATAAATCTTTAAAAAAAAACAAAAAACCTATATTTCAGAGTTATAGAACCATTTAAGTCTTTCAGGGAGAAGTATATTAAGAATTCTAGTTCTGGGGGCTGGTGAGATGGCTCAGTGGGTAAGGGCACCCGACTGCTCTTCCAAAGGTCCAGAGTTCAAATCCCAGCAACCACATGGTGGCTCACAACCATCCGTAACGAGATCTGGCTCCCTCTTCTGGAGTGTCTGAAGACAGCTACAGTGTACTTACATATAATCAATAAATAAATCTTTAAAAAAAAAGAGAAAAAAAAAAAGAATTCTAGTTCTTCTACTTCCTTGGTTGTTCCAAACTTATCGCATTATCAACTTATTTTTTCTTAAGATTTTTTTTTATGTGTATGCATGTGATTGTATATATGTGCATCCCATATATGTAGGTGCCTGAGGAGGCCAGAAGAGGGTGTCACATTTACTTAGAGCTGGAGTATAGGCAGTTGTGAGCCACCTGATGTGGTGCTAGAAACTGAACTCAAGTCTTCTGCAAGAACAGCAAGTACTCTTAATGGCTGGACCATCTCTTCAACTCTCATTGACAATTTCTTGTTATTGCCTTTTTTCAAGCCATTTTGTAGGTACTGGAAACATATCATCAAGGCTTTAGTGAACATTTCCCCTCCACCTGTTGTTGAGTTCTCAACTCTCCTCTCCTCCCCTCCCTCCCTCCCTCCCTTCCTTCCTTCCTGTCTTAGTTAGGGTTTTATTACTGTGAATAGACACCATGACCAAGGCAACTCTTTTTTTTTTTTTTTAAGATTTATTTATTATATGTAAGTACACTGTTGCTGTCTTCAGACACACCAGAAGAGGTCATCAGATCTCATTACAGATGGCTGTGAGCCACCATGTGGTTGCTGGGAATTGAACTCAGGACCTCTGGAAGAACAGTCAGTGCTCTTAACCACTGAACCATCTTTCCAGCCCCCCCAAGGCAACTCCAAAAGGACAACATTTAATTGGGGCTGGCCTACAGGTTCAGAGGTTCAGTCCATTATCATCAAGGTGGGAACATGGCAGCATCCAGGCAGGCATGGTGCTGGAGGAGCTAAGAGTTCTACATCTTCATCTGAAGGCTACTAGCAGAATAATTGATTTCCAGGCAGCTAGGATGAAGCTTTTAAAGCCTACACCCACAGTGACACACCTATTCCAACAAGGCCGTTCCTACTCCAACAGGGCCACACCTTCTAATAGTGCCACTCCCTGGTTGAACATATTCAAACCATGACACTTCCTTTTTCTTTTTCTCTCCCCTCACACCTCTTTCTTTCCTTCTGTCAGGATCTCCTGCATCCTAGGCTGGCCTGGAACTTGCTTTCTAGGTTTCAGTGATCTAGAACTTCTGTTTTTTACTGATCCTCTTGCCTCTTCTTCCTTGTGCTGGATAACAGAGATACAAACACCCACCCATTACACCACACCCAGTTCTATGCTGTGCTAGAGATGGAACCCAGGGACTTTATATAATTTAGGAAAGCATTTTACCAGCAAAATTTCATGCCTAACCCATGCTGAATATTTTTATATATTTATTTCCCATCCTTATTTCTTCATGAAAACATGTTTAATCTAGTCTTTTACTCATTCTTTTAGGTAGGCTATAAGTTGGGTAGTTTGTTTTATTATTGTTCTTTATACATTCTCATTGCAAGTTATTAGAATTAAGATTTGTAAATTTGCCGGGTGGTGGTGGTGCACACCTTTAATCCCAGCACTCGGGAGGCAGAGGCAGGCGGATTTCTGAGTTCAAGGCCAGCCTGGTCTACAAAGTGAGTTCCAGGACAGCCAGGGCTATACAGAGAAACCCTGTCTCAAAAAAAAAAAAAAAAAAGATTTGTAAAGTTTTTTCAGTATGTAGCCTATGTGTTTTTTTTTCTCCATTATATTTTCCATTCCCTCCCCTCTCAATTTTTAAAAATTAGTAGCTTAATTTTTAAGGCAGTGTAGGCTTATGGCAAATTTGAGAGGAAGGCACAGAATTACCTTTGGTGGTTAATATCAACTTGACAAGATCTAGAATCACGTAGGAAACCAACCTCTGGGGGGAGCTTAGGTTGATGTGGGAAGACCCACTGTAGCTGTGAGTGGCACCATTTCATGGGTTGGGGTCCTAGACTCAAAAAAGGGGACAGGGAGTAGAGCACCACCATTTTTCTCACTTCCTGACTAGAGTGCAGCTGCCTCATGCTTCTGCTGCCATGGCTTCCTTACCATGACAGACTGTACTCTCAAATAATGAGCCAATCTAGTTGTTTTTATTATCATAGCAATAGGAAGTTTGTCATAGTAACAATTCCCATATGTTCTTCCTCTTTCCCCAGATTTTCTCACTGGGAAAGTCCACAGAATCTATGCTGCAGTTAATAAGCCTTTACTGACATGTCACTCAGCCCACAGCTTGTAGTAGGGCTCAATGACAAATGATTATATAGCCTGCCCTTACAGTGTAGTGAAGGATAGCTTCAGCACCCAAGAGAGCCTGTGCTCCATTGTTCATCTCTCCCTCCCCCACCTGGCAACCACTGTGTCCATAGTGTACCTTTTCCCTAACGTCAGAGAAGAGAGCCTACAGATGCAGCTTCTTTCACTGAGTAACATAGGCTTTTGTTTGTTTCATGCCTTTTAGCTCTAACCCTTTGAGAGCTCATTTTTAAATTTTTGAATAATGTTCCACGGTCTGGAATATAAAGAATTTTTATACACCTGCATTTTTCACAGCCCACCTAAAAGAATGTGCTATCATTGACAAAGAGTGGCAAAAAGGTTATTAATCAGAACCTTTCCTTCCCTATTCCTTTTGGTAGTAGTTCTCCACCCTTTGGTAGTTCTTCCCTATGTATTTGCATACTAGATGGTGTTAAATAATTTTTGCTTTCACCTATAGTAGTACAAGTGTAACTTGGTTTTGTTTTCCCTGAAACCAGGTCTCTTTCTGTTACCCAGGCTTTTCTCACATTCCTGGACTCAAGCGGTTCTACTATAGCTTGGACTGCAGGTCTGCTCAGACCACTAGAGCTAGCTTATTATACATTTTTTTTTCATTTTGAGGTGAGGTCTCATGAATCTGGTCTTGAACTTTTTATCTTCCTGCCTCTCTCCCTCCTAAGTGCCCAGATTACAGGCATTTGCTACCATGCCTAATTTATGAGGTGCTGGGAACCAAATCCGGGACCTTGTACATGTTAGGCAAGTACTTTACTAATGAAGCCTATCTCTCGCCCGTGTTATATACATTTATCTATCTATCTATCTATCTATCTATCTATCTATCTATCTATCTATTTATTTAGCACATGTGTTCATATAACTCAGTACCTGTGTAAATAAAGTCAGACGATAATTTGAGGAAGTTGATTCTTTCCTTCTACCGTGTAAGTCCTAGGTATCCAACTCAGGTCACCAGGCTTGGTGGCAGGTGCCTTTACCTGCTGAACCCCTGGCTGGCCAAGTATGTTATACATACTTGGGTAGGGAGCCTGTCTACTCATCAGTCTGTCTGTCTGTTCTTCCTTCCATACTTTTCCCTATTTTTCTTTCTGAGACAGGATCTTATTTTATAACTGGCCTAGTTCTAGGCTGGCTTAGAACTCATGGAATCCCCTTGCCTTAGTCTTGAGAGTGTTGGGGTTACAGATGTAAATTATCAAATCTGACTGGCCAGTTACTTTCTTTAGCACACTAAAAATATTCTTTGTAGTGTCTAGTGGCACTGCCTATAATCCCAGCAATTCTGGAGGCTAAGGTAGGAAAATTTTAAGTTCAAAGCCAGCCTGGCCAATTTAGTGAGACCTTGTCTCAAAAAGTAAAAACAAGCCGGGCATGGTGGCGCACGCCTTTAATCCCAGCACTCAGGAGGCAGAGGCAGGCGGATTTCTGAGTTCGAGGCCAGCCTGGTCTACAGAGTGAGTTCCAGGACAGCAGGGCTATACCGAGAAACCCTGTCTCAAAAACAAAACAAAACAAAACAAAACAAAAAAAAGTAAAAACAAGGAGCTGGAGAGACAGCTCAGGCTTAAGAGCACTTGCTTCTCTTCCAGAAACCTGGGTTTGACTCTAGCAACCACATTGTAGCTTATGATCATTTGTAACCCTCAGTTCCTGGAAATCTGATGCTGCCTTCTGACCTCTATGAGCCCCAGGCACCCATGTGATGCATATACATACTTGTAAGCAAAATACTCATATACCTAAAGTAAAAATAAATATATCTTTTTTAAAAAGTAGAAAGAGGGCATGCAGAAGGACCTGGGTTTGTTCTCAAGGACCAAAAAGAAAATACATTGTTCTTTACCTTGTAGCCTTTGTAGTTTTTTGTGAGAATTCCAGTTACCATATGATAAGATGTACTTTTTACTCAATATTTGAAGATTTTTTTTTTCCAGTTTGATTCTGACTGGGATGTGCCCATGAAGGTTTGCCAAGCTTCTAGGAATACATGTTTGTCTTTCACTAAATTTGGGCAACATCTAGCAAGTCTTTTTTTTTCCTTTAAGGCAGGATTTTGATCTGTCACTCAGCTGGCCCTGAATTTATAGTAAACTCTTGCCTTTTACTCTTGAGTGCTGAGGTTACGTTCAGCAAGTGTATCTTATTTTTTTCAGCATAATGCATTTCTTTCTCTGCTCTAGGACTCCAGTGACAGACACATTAGCATATGGTCTTGGCATACTTTCGTGAAACTCAGTTGAGCCTGCTTTTCAGCCTATTTCCTGATGCTCAGACTAGATAATTTCTTAGCCTCTGTGTAATATCCCTGACTTCTTTTTCTGTTGTCTCCATGCTATCATAGATCCCATCCAGTGTTGTTTTATTTTGTATTTATTTTTTATTGATCTTTTATTTTACACACACACACACACACACACACTTTTTGGGTGGGGCTGAGATTGGACACTGGGCCTTGAGCATACTAAGAAAGCATTCTACACTCAAATATCTACAGTTCTGCTTATGTTTTATTCTCAGAATTTTGATTTGTGATAACTTCTGTTTTGTGCCCAGACCTCTGTGCTTACTCTTATATTTGGCTTACTCTTGGAGGGTGGTATAGTTAGTTGTCTACGTGTCTCTGTTGACTATAGTAGTCATCTTGGAATAAGCCTCTCTTAATTATTATTTCCTTGAGTGTAATCTGTTTTTCCTGGATCTTTGTATGTCAGCCAGTTTGTTTGTTTGTTTGTTTGTTTGAATTTTTTGAGACAGGGTTTCTGTTTGTAGTCCTGGCTGTCCTGGAACTCACTCCAAGCTCCATAGAATAGAGGTCTGCCTGCCTCTGCCTACTGAGTGCTAGGATTAAAGGAGTGTCCACTATGCTCAGCTGTCAAGCAGTTTGGTTTTTTTTTAAAGATTTATTTATTTATTATTATATGTAAGTACACTGTAGCTGTCTTCAGACATTCCAGAAGAGGGTGCCAGATCTTGTTGCGGATGGTTGTGAGCCACCATGTGGTTGCTGGGATTTGAACTCTGGACCTTTGGAAGAGCAGTCGGGTGCTCTTACCCACTGAGCCATCTCACCAGCCCCTGTCAAGCAGTTTTAAACTACATCTGTATACCTTTAATGTTATTGTATGAAGTTGGTGTTGTTTTAATCTCACAAAGTGCAGACAGTTTTCCTGAAGTAGGGGCTGGACCTAGTTGATTAGGCCAAATGGCTTATTGTAAGCCTTTAAAAACTTCCATTTATTTATTTGTCTGTTTATTTATTTATTCATTCATTCATAGTGCGTGCTCATGCACATGTGCATGTATATGTTATAGTGTATATGTGGTTGTCAGAGGATAACTTGTGTCAGTTCTCTCCTAAGGTAGCTGTCAGAGTTGTTAGTAAAAAGGAGCTTTTACTCCCTGAGTCATCTGGCAAGCCCTGACTGAGACAGGATCTCACTCTGTAACATATGATGCCCTCAATCTTGGGATCCTCGTTGCTTAGCCTCCTGAAGATTTGTAGTACAGGTGTGTACCACCACACCAGGCCCAGGAGCGTTTTGCCTTTGCTCCATCATGTTGTGGACAGCTCCATTTTCAGAGCCTCTGTACCAGCCCTGTGAATACTGTCCATGGTCCAGACTGAAGCCTAACTGTGGTTGTCTTATATTTGTTTGTTTGTTTGTTTGCTTTTTGTTTGTTTGCTTTTTGTTTTGTTTGTTGCTACGATAAAATACCCTGACAAAAGCAATGTAAGCAAGAAAGGATTTATTTCAGGTCACAGCTCAAGGTACAATCACTTTTCCATGACAAGGAGGTCAAAGTGGTAGGAGCTTAAAGTGGCTGGTCACAGGAAAAAGCAACAAATGCATGTGTGCCTCTCAGCTTCCCTCCTCTCCTTACCCAGTGGAGAATAGCCCTTTCTATAATTGAGATGGGTCTTCTCATAGCAATTAAGGTAATCAGGATAATCCTACATTAGGTATGGGCAGAGGCCCATTTCACATGGGATTCATTCTAGATTCTAACCACCATAGCAATCTGCCCAGTATGTCAGTACTCAAAGCCACTGTTTTTGTCATGTATGGTTAGGATCCTGTGAAGCTGTGTACAGTATGTTCTTCCTGTCTATACCATGTCCCACTCTGACTCCAGAGACTCTTTTGTCTTCTGGCTAGAAACCCATGCTGTGCATACCCCAACATTTCATGACTTGGTCTAGGCCTGGCATAGAGCATGGTGTATCTCTAGGCTCTAGAGACATAGTCCTCTAGTGAAGAAGACATCCATTCTGAATTTGGTGCATATGATGGTAGTCTACTACCACCATCATAAAAAAATATTTTTTCAGTGCTGGAAATGTAACCCAGGGCTCTGCCTTTAAATCCCTCAGCCCTAAACTATTCTGTTGTACCAGTGTGGAAATGACCCTGTGACCTGTGTCCTGATTTGTTTGCTTTAGGACTTCAGACTCTGGAGAAGTGACACTGCTGACTTCTGAGCCATGGCAACCCCAGATGTGAGCGTCCACATGGAGGAGGTGGTGGTTGTGACAACTCCAGACACTGCAGTTGATGGCAGTGGTGTAGAGGAAGTGAAGACAGTGCTTGTAACAACGAACCTAGCTCCTCATGGGTAAGAACTCAGCCTCGGTCCTGCTAAGTCACAGTGACAGAGCTTGTGTGCAAGGGTAGGGAGAGACTCAAGATGTCTTTACACACAAGGTCCTAAGATTGAACCCAGCGTATTTTAGGCACAAAGGTGAAGTACAAAGTACAAGCAATAGGATCAATGGAGATTCTAGGATGATAGCTCATCACTGCAATATGGCTCTAAATCTCTTGGTGATATCTCTTTTGATAAATGGAACAGTGGGAACTAAATATTTTCTTTATCACCTCTTGTTCTAGATGTCATTATTGAGAGTTAGATGGCTAAAAAGTCACATCTAACCAAACTATTTGTGGGCAGGGGTTGGGGGGTGGGGGTGCTTCAGGGTTTCTGTGTACAGAAACTTATTCTGTAGACCAGGCTGACCTTGAACTCAGAGATCCACCTTCCTCTGTCTCCCTAGTGCTGGGATAAAGAGCATGTGCCAGGCACTGGCATAGCCTCACAAGAGACAGTTCTATCAGGGTAGGTTGGGGAGCAGGGTGGGGGGAGGGTATAGGGGACTTTCGGGATAGCATTTGAAATGTAAATGAAGAAAATATCTAATAAAAAATTGTTATAAAAAAAAGAAAAAGCTTTTCCAAAGGAAAAAAAAGAGCATGTGCCGCTGCTACCACACGTGACTCATGCTTATCAAACTTTATCTTCCTTTTATCACTTATAGACAGAATTGTGAGGAGTGGGCAGAAAAGTTCCTGCCCCTGACAAGGGGTAGGATGAGGGCAAAGCTGGGGCTGTGGGACTTACTGATCTTTCGCTCCTGAGAGACTTGGTCCCAGGGCTTCTGTCTTGTCTGTGTTGTGTCTTGTATATGTGGCATTGTCATACAGAGCTTGACTTTTCCTGGAGCCTCGGT
Source organism: Mus caroli (assembly GCF_978045245.1). Taxonomy (NCBI): domain Eukaryota; kingdom Metazoa; phylum Chordata; class Mammalia; order Rodentia; family Muridae; genus Mus; species Mus caroli. The sequence goes on from NW_028227257.1 coordinate 642,895, forward strand.
AAGCTTTTGGCTCACTGACAACAGAGGAAGCTTGAATATCAATCTTTGCTGCCTGCCCTGTTGCCCTGTGTTTTTAGGAGGCTGTGTCTTCAATATCTGTATATCTGGCTGCCAACTGCAGAATAGCGATCTGGCCTCTGCTTGAGTTCTGACACTGCCTTCCTCCTCACAGAGGAAGCTGCTCTGCAGGGCTGGTTTTGGGTAGTTGTGAGTTGAATAAATGTGTGAACCTCCCTGCTTTGTTGATAAAGTATAAGATCCTATCTGTTTTCTTTTCTCTTCTTTTCTTTCTTTCTTATTGTTTATTTTTTGAGACAGGTTTTTTTTTTTTTTTTTTTTTTTTTTTTTTTTTTTTTTTTTTTTTTTTTTAGCTTTGGCTGTCCTGGAAAACAATGTGTAAATCAGATTGGCCTCAAATTCATAGAGCCTCAGATTCCCTCAGCCTCCCATGTACTGGAATTAAAGTGCTACCATACCTGGCCCACTGAGTATTTGGGTTAGATGTTTGCTATGTATGTTTTGGACATACTGTATTTTCTGACACTTACCACTGACCTCATACCCTTATCCAAAAGTCCACTGACCTCATACCCTTATCCAAAAGTCCACTGACCTCATACCTTTATCCAAAAGTCATACCCAGCTTTTCTCTTCAGATTGGGGTAATCTGTGGTTAATAGTGTTGTGGAAGTGACACTGGATTAGAAAAGGCCATGCTTTCTGCTCTAGGGTTCAGGGTTCAACTGGCATACTTCATAGCTATGGTATCCCCCAAGCTTTTAGGGAGATATGGGGAGGGCCAGACTCTACGATAGTCTTCCCAATTGAAGTCCAGCATTTTGGTGGACCACTGCTGGAGGGTTTTAGTCCCACATCAAAATCTTTTCAATATTATCTTTCTCCCTACTTTCCAGGGTCTCATTCTGTAGTATATCCTGGAGCTCACTGTGTAGTCCAGGCTGGCCTGGAATGAAAGGAGACCCTCTTGCCTCACTACCTGAGTGATAAAAAATAGACAAAGAACAACTGAGTATTACTGTCTTGTCTTCTTCGGGTATTTCACACAATGTGGGGTTAGAACTATCTCTTGTGGGTATTTACCATCTTGTAAGAAAGATCAACTTCTAAGGCTATACTAGATATGGGAGTGTTAGCTAGTACAGTTCTCTAGCAGCTGGGTGTTTTATTGGTCTTCATTAGAAAGGTGATTTCTGGAGGCTAGGTTTGCTGTAGTAACTCTGTGAGCAGTTCTCCTAGGATGCCAAGAGTCAGCATATCCCACGGGGTTACAGTAACTGCTCAACAGTAATGAGAAGAAGAGGAGTGTGATTGGTCAGCTCTTTGTTTTCCCTGTTTACCAGTATGTTAATTTCTTTTGCTGAGTAAGAAACTACCATAGGCTGGATATGGTGGCTCATGTCTATAATCCTATTGCTTAGGAGACTAAGGTGGAAGGATTATGAGTTCCAGGCCAGTGTAGGCTGTATACAGTAGTGGGAAAGAAGTGGGCAAGAGAAGAAGGAAGAAAAAACATTTCAAAATTCAGGGGTGTAATATGTAAACGTTTATTTAGTGTAATTTCTGGCTCTGGTTTTATCATGTGTTGGGATGTGTTGGTTAGTGAAGATGGCTTCATCCGTGCTCACTGACAGGCTACTATTTGGATAGCTGTAGTGAGGAATCCCCTAGGTCTGCCATCCTGTCTAAATATTCCAACTGGGTGGCCTGGGCTTTCCTTGGTGATTTCATGCTTTGTGTGGTCTCATTTCCCAACAACTAGAGCAAATTGCATAACTATTCACAAGCTCAGGGTGGACCAAGGCTACCCCAGGACCAGGAAAGTTGTAGATCATTAGTTTTATTGTCACTGTGACAAATAGCTGACAGCAGTAGCTCAGGAGGAGAAGGATTTACTTTGTCTCACGGCGTCGGAGACTTCAGCCAGTCCATTGTTGCTTCCCCTTCTACTTGGCTGACATCACAGTGTGGGAACATAACATGTAGAGGCAGAGGTTACTTGCCTCATGGAGGATGGGAAGATAAGAAAGAGGAACATGAAGGCAAGATGGGAGGGGACTAGGAACAAGATATTTCCAATGACTTCCCTCCATATACTTTTTTCATATAATTTCAACCTCCTAAAATAGTATCGTTAAGTTAAGGCCATCCCCAACACATAAGCCTTTTACTGGGACACTTGATATCCACCTTTTACAAAGATATCATGGCTGCTCCTGAATTCTGACAACATCCCGACAACTCATTCGTCCTCTCCCCCAAGGGCTCTCATTTCATGTCCAGCTGTGTATGATACCAGGCCTCAGAGTCTTGGCTTCATAGGTGACTTGAGGACTGTGTGGTTTAAATGCCTTTTGATCATAGTCCTAAGAATTAAAAACACTGTAACTTCCTGTCTTAAGATTTCTATTGCTGTGATAAAACACCACAATCAAAAGCAACATGGGAAGAAAGATTTTATTTTATGTTTTACTTTATATCCAGCATCAGAAGAATCAAGGCAGGAACCTCAAAATTAGAACTGGAGGTAGGAACTGAAGTAGAGCTATGGAGAAGTGCTTCTTTCTAACTTGCCTCCTTATGGTTTGCTCAGCTTGCCTTATAGCACTAGGACCACCCAGTCTGGGATAGCACTGCCTACAGTGAGCTGGGCCCTCCCATATCATTTATCAATTAAGAAAATATATGTCAGGCTTTCCTAAAGGTCAATCTGGTGGGGACATTTCCTCAATTGAAGTTTCCTCTTCTCAAATTGCTCTACGTAGTGTCAATTTGACATAAAACCAGCCAGCACACTTCCTCTCCCTGTATTCAGCATAAACAGTTGGGATAGCAAGGGGGGCAAATTTGTTCAAAAGCCATGTGATGAATTCTTGTGGGTGCGCCTCTGTCTTAGTCAGGGTTTCTATTCCTGCACAAACATCATGACCAAGAAGCAAGTTGGGGAGGAAAGGGTTTATTTGGCTTACACTTCCATATTGCTGTTCATCACCAAGGAAGTCAGGCCTGGAACTCAAGCAGGTCAGGAAGCAGGAGCTGATGCAGAGGCCATGGAGGGATGTTCCTTACTGGCTTGCTTCCCAAGACTACCAACCCAGAGATGGTCCCACCCACAAGGAGCCTTTCCCCCTTGGTCACTAATTGAGAAAATGCCTTACAGTTGGATCTCATGGAGGCATTTCCTCAACTGAAGCTCCTTTTTCTGTGATAACTCCAGCTATGTCAAGATGACACAAAACTAGCCAGTACAGCCTCTATCTGCTTTTCTTGGTAGGTTCTGAAGGTTGTTAGAGCCTTTGGCCAGGTACTATCTTGAATTTTGGAGAGCAAAATAGAAGCTCTTACAGGCACACAGGTTTGGTTTACTCTAAACCTTTGACAATTGGAGATATGAAATAGTTCAATCCCTATACGCCCTATAAGTTCTCCATTTTTTGCCCAAGATGTTCCTCTTGAAATTCACACATTAATCAAGTTTTCCACCTTCTAAATTGATAAGAGAGGAGTTTCTTTCCTCTGCTATGAGACCTGGTAGTTAGTGTCTCCTTTTGTCCTATCCCTCTATGCTATTTAGGGAGAAACATAAGTTCTAGCCCTGGTATAAATCTATCACAGAACTTCATGGACAAGAGTAACCAATGGATTTTGCTTTCTTGGTATGTTGGGTTGGCTTTGTCTGGGTGACCTCACTCCATAACTAAAACACAGGTTCTTCATGTGATTATCACATATCAAGATACCTGCCTGAGTTTGTCTTAACTATGGAAGGTTCTACTAGTCAGGGCTGGGAACTTTAGAGTCTTCTCCATCCCATTAGTAAATTGATCAAAGTTTGCCTGAGTTAAGTGGGGGGAATAATATAAATGATTCCCTAGGTTGTTGGAAAAAAACATGAAGGATAAAACCTTTTCCATCTGAGGCCTTAGTACAAGGGTAGTATCATGTCAGTTTTTTCTGCAGAACAGAGGAGGCTGTGAATTCTTCCTTGTAGAACCTGTGTAGCCACTAAAGCAGGCATATCCTGAAGGATAGGGAACTTTGCATTTCTAATGGGAAAAGTTTCCATTATACTACTAATTGGAAAATGAGACTTAACTCTTGCTGCATGCTATTAAAAAAAGAAACGAGAGAGGGAGAGGGAGAGGAAAAGGAAAAGATGTCAAGTAGGGACTAGTTAATTTCTTTGTGGGAACTGATTTCCTTCCTGATTTGGGGAGACTTGGAGTATTTTTTACTTAGCCTGGCAAAATTGTTCCCACCTACCATCATACTGTAGCAAAGCTTGCCTCCTGCTGAAAAGAGAGCAGTTCCCAGCAGAAAGCCAGGAGTTTACATGTTTAGGAAAAGTGTACTTTTTTATGTGATGTATGGACAGAAACGCCAGTTTGTTAGCATCTTTGCTGAGAGCTGGGGAGACAGTCTTACAAGTTATGCTGCAGAGGGACTGTCCACATCCATGGAGGAACTTCCCCTCTTGATCTTCACTTCAGTTTCCTCAGCCATCTCCATCTAATGCTGGCCTGTTGCTTGCTGATGACCTTAGTGGGTTTTCTACTGACTCTCAAGTCAGGAGCTGTAGACTCTTCCTAAATAGCACAACTAAAGGTTTTGGGTCTATTTTCCCCATACCCGCTCCTGACTTCCTTCCTTGGAAGAATTTGTTTTGGACAAGGTGTAATTTTAGTTCTGTCATTGTCCTTTGCTTTATCCAAAGTTCTGGCTGAGGAGGGAGGATAGCTTCCTTTCCAAGTTCCTGTAGACTTCTTGGAGTCCGGGTGTTCCCACTTACTATTACTGTTCAGATCAGAGTAATTCTTTGTTGTTGTTTTGAGACAGTTTGTCTTATCAGAGTTTTTCAACCTGTGGGTTGAGACTCTTTAAGGAGTCGAATGACCCTTTCACAGGGGTTGTATATCAGATATCCTACATATCAGATATTTACATTATAACTCATAATAGTAGCAAAATTTTAGTTATGAGGTAGCACTGAAAATAGTTTTATGTGGGGTCACCACATCTATGTTAAAGTGTTTCAGAATTAGGATGACTGAGAATCACTGTTTTAAATAGTCCTGGCTGGCCTAGAACTTTCTATGTAAGTCAGGCTACCCCGGACTCACAGAGTTCTGTCCCCTGAGAACTGGGATTAATGGTGTACATCACCATTAATGAGGAGTCATTAATGTGTCTCAAAAGTTAGATTTCAAGTTTGTATTTCAACTCTCATTCTGACCTGGTTCAAGGTAAAATAAATCTTGAGGATTGGGAAGTAGTGAGCTGACTTACAATCATCACATATTCCACAGGAGAGATCAGGTTAAGTCCTTAGAACAGATATGCCTGCTGTTCAAGGACTAGTTCCTGAGCTTTCTAGATGCTAATGTAAAGTAGAGTGGTCAGGCTGGAGGCTATGGTGGGACTTTAACTAAGAGGTCTCATCAGTGGGTAATTGTGCCCTAGTATGCCTGACACAACTCTGGGTTCTTTCTTCTCTGTAGTAAGTAGCCTATGGGTTGTTTTGTTTTGTTTTGTTTTGTTTTGTTGAGACAAGGTTTCTCTGTGTAGCCTTGGCTGCTCTGGAACTCACTCTGTGGACCAGGCTGGCCTCAAATTCATGCCTCCTAGAATTAAAGGCGTAAGCCAGCACTGCTCACCTGAGTACCCTGTGTTTTAACCCAGAGTAACCTCCTCTTCTTGAACTCTTAGTCTGTTCTTAATATCCATTGCCCTTCTTGGGAATGTCTGGTAAGTCTGAGAGTGTTTGCAAGCCACATGTTGTCCACACTGAGTTACTACTGTAGGCAGCCTCTCCAGGGCCTGGATATCTGATGTTGCCAAACATTGGTACCCTGGCCTTAGGCCTTAACTGCTGCTCCCAGGAATCATCTGTATCTCACACTACTTTTGTTTTCCTTATCTTCCTAGACCCTCTTAGTTAATTTTTATTTGAATATTTATATTTATATGGATGTCTGTATTCTACTTGGGTGCCTTTTGGCTAAAATGCCAGAAGGGAATGTTGAATCCCATGGAACTGGAGTTACAGACAGTAGTGAACTCCCTGTGGGTGTTTGGGATTGAACCCAGGTCAGTTGGGAAAACAGCAACTCTTAACCTCTGGGCTGCCTGTCCAGGACCCTCTTATTCACAAGAGCGTTCACTGAGGAATCCCTTATCTTAGGCCAAGCTTTGACCTCTGATGAATTGCAGACTTGCTTAGAAAATTGCCCATTGCTTGGGTAATGATTGTGGACAACGACTGAACACCATCTATCCATAGGAGAGAGGACTACAGTTTTACAAGCAGCCAGGGATGCCAGAGACCTGTTAGTAAAGGAAAGAGGTCCCAGAGAAGGTACATCTGTGATTTATGTGAAGTTCAGAGGTAGTAAACTGCCTGTAGTTGAGAGGCAGAGGTAGGCAGATTTCTGAGTTGCAGGCCAGGACTACACAGTGATACAGTGAGAGTCCGTCTCAAAAAAAAAAAAAAAAAAAAAAAAAAAAGCAAAAGCAAAAAACCCAAACACAGTAAACCCAAGTATGATATGGTGGTACGCACTTAATAACAGCCAGCACTTGGAAAGTAAAGGCAGGAAGAGCAGCAGTTCAGGGCCTTCCTTGTAAGAAGTTCAAGGCTAACCTGAACGACATGGGACCGTATCTCAAAACAAAACCCTACAAGAAGCTGGGCATGGTGGCACATGCCTTTAATCCCAGCACTGGGGAGGCAGAGGCAGGCAGGTTTCTGAGTTCGAGGTCAGCCTGGTCTACAAAGTGAGTTCCAGGACAGAGGGCTACACAGAGAAGCCCTGTCTCAAAACAAACAAACAAAAAACAAAAAAGAAGTAGCAAAAACTCAGCTAGAATAATGGCTGCCCATGAGGGGCACTGGCTGCAGAGCTATGAGAAGGATGATTCTAGGTATGGCCTGTAAGCAGGTTTCCCTAAGTGTATCTTTAAGCCTCCAGGGGCCTAGGCATTTGTGTGCAGGTTCTGTGAGTAGAAACTTTGGCAATCTCCTAACCAGATTGTGTCTAGGTATTCCACAGTTATCTTTTTGTCATGTTCTGCTTTATTCGTTTCCCAAGACCATAGGCTTTACTCTTGTGCTGCAGTCTTTTTTGTTTTGTTTTGTTTTTTCTAGACAGGGTTTCTCTGTATAGCCCTGGCTGTCCTGGAACTCACTTTGTAGACCAGGCTGGCCTCGAACTCAGAAATCCACCTGCCTCTGCCTCCCGAGTGCTGGGACAACCAACCTATCTTCAGATCTTCTTTTATTGGTAGCATGGTCCTTGGTTTTTGTCCCTTGATCGTCAGTCTTTTCTGCTATTGAGGTTCTTTTTCCTCCCTTTAGTATTTTCTCAGCCTGTTTCCCACCCCTAAAATCTGTTCTTTTCTCTCTTGCCAGAATACTCTCTATAATATGCGAACCTGATATATCTCTCCTGTTTAAAGATCCAAAAGGCTTCCCCAACCTTGGCCCTGCCAGAAGTACCTTCCAATTCCCTGCCTCACAGGAGGAAACTCTTGGGTCCACAGCTCACTTTAAGCACTAAGCAAGCTACTTCTACCTGGCTGAAAAAAAAAAAAAAAAAAATCACCATTTGGGGCCTGGCTTCCTACCAAACAGATACTGTCTCTAGCTTGACTCAACTTGTTGGTCCATGTCCTTGCTTTTATAGGTTATGGTGAACTGTGGGAATTTGTGAGCTTTATGTCCCCTTTCTGAGATCTAGCACTTACAAGACCTCTGTCATGAGGCTCTGTCTTAAAAGAAGTCAAGGGAATAAAAAGAATGCTCACAGCCAGTCCTGATAGTGTGTGTGTCGAATGAAACCTGTACAGATAGCTGCATGCAGTCCACATTCAGTTGTCATAAGCCCTGCCATACTAGATTTCTCCCAGATTGTTTACATAGCCTTCCAGTTTCCAGAATAGATAAGATTCCTGATTGAGGCAGTTTGCATTGGCTCTGTACGTACCTAAGTAGAAATACTGGGTAGAAGTGATCCTTAGTAGTGGGGATACTAGGTCAGAGGGCATGTATTTTGTAAGTAATGGACAAAGTACCCTCACAAGAGTTTTTAGTTTGGGGGGATGGAAGACTACTACTACTTGTTAGTTAATTTTTCATCACTGTAACAAATACCTGAGAGAAACAGTTTAAAAGGGAAAAATTGTTATTTGAGTTTATGACTTCAGTGGTTTCAGAGCATGGTAGTGGGCTTCATTGTTTTTCAGCCATGATGAGGTAGAATATTGTGGCGAATGGACATGACAGGGCAAAGGTGCTCATTCCCTGCCAGCTAGGAGACAGAAAATGACAGGAAGATCTCGGGACAGTCTACATCCCTTTAAAGCATACTCCTAATGTTCTACTTTTTAAAATTAGATTACTTTCTACAGCCTCTTAATAATGCCATCATATTATCATCCATCAAGTGATTAATCAGATAAAGTCAGAGCCTTCATGATCCAATCACTTCCTCCAAAAGTTCCAGCTCTTGCTGGGCAGTGGTGGTGCACGCCTTTAGTCCCAGCACTTGGGAGGCAGAGGCAGGCAGATTTCTGAGTTCGAGGCCAGCCTGGTCTACAGAGTGAGAGTTCCAGGACAGCCAGTGCTACACAGAGAAACTCTGTCTCGAAAAACCAAAAAAAAAAAAAGTTCCAGCTCTTAATACTGCTATATTTGGAACTAAGCCTTCAACAAGTCTAAGTCTAACAATGACATGAGCCCTCTTGGGTGTTTCTAGCTATGCTGCGATGCTGCTGTTCCACTCCTGTACTAGTTAGTCCATCAACCTTTTCCCACAAATATCTTGGTGATAGATACATCCATCTTTGACCATCTAGATGAAAGTAGTTTTTTTTTTTTTTTTTTTTTTTGGTTTTTTGAGACAGGGTTTCTCTGTGTAGTCCTGGCTGTCCTGGAACTCACTCTGTAGACCAGGCTGGCCTCGAACTCAGAAATCCGCCTGCCTCTGCCTCCCAAGTGCTGGGATTAAAGGCGTGCGCCACCACGCCCGGCTAGTAGTTTTTCACTCATCTTTTTTTTTACTCCCAGTGCTGGAGACTGAACCCAGGTCATTGATAACACTCAGTAAACACTCTACCACTGAGCATCCCAGCTCTCACCATGGGCTTTATTTGTATTTCTTAGGAAATAGAAACTATCTCTTCACAGGTTTCTGCTGGCTCTGGTCTTGGACCTCCATAGACTGCCCTCAAAATGTTCTTGTGTTCTCTCTTTTTTTTTTTTTTTTTTTTTTTTTTAAGATTTATTTATTTATTATTATATGTAAGTACACTGTAGCTGTCTTCAGACAGACCAGAAGAGGGCGTCAGGTCTCATTACGGATGGTTGTGAGCCACCATGTGGTTGCTGGGATTTGAACTCTGGATCTTCGGAAGAGCAGTAGGGTGCTCTTACCCACTGAGCCATCTCACCAGCCCAAAATTTTTTTTTTTTTTTTTTTTTTTTTTTTTTTTTTTTTTTTTTTTTTCGAGACAGGGTTTCTCTTTATAGCTCTGGCTGTCCTGGAGCTCACTTTGTAGACCAGGCTGGCCTCGAACTCAGAAATCCGCCTGCCTCTGCCTCCCGAGTGCTGGGATTAAAGGCGTGCGCCACCACGCCCGGCGTGTTCTCTCTTTTAAAAAGTTGTTTATAGGACTGGGTAATGGAGGTGGACACCTTTAATCCCAGCACAGGAAGCACCTTTGCCCTGTCTTGTCAATTCACCACAATATTCTGCCTCACCATGGCTGAAAAACAATGAAGCCCACGACCAGGAGGATCTCTGAGTCTGAGGCCAGCCTGGTCTACAGAGTGAGTTCCAGGACAGCCAGGGCTAAACAGAGAAACCCTGTCTTGAAAAACCAAAAACAAAACAAAAAAAAACAAAAAAAAAAACAACAACAAAATTTTTTATGGTGTTCCACCCCATCCTATCCCCCCATACTAAAAGGGTATGTTGTTTTTAATTTATTACATGTGTGCCATGGTATTTGCGTGGAAATCAGAAAGCAACTTGGAGTAGTTGGTTCTTCCTTCCACTTTTACATAGGTTCTAGGGATTTTCTCACCAACTGAAGACCTTAATTTTATTGATAGATTGAGTGAGTGAGTATACCTTTAAGCTCAGCATTTGGGGGACAGAGGAAGGTGGATCTCTGTGAGTTCAAGGCCAGCCAAAGCTACATAGTCAGAGCCTGTTTCAAAACAAAACAAAGAAACAAGAGTTTTACATTTTTTATCTTTTATTATGCATTTTAATTAAAAATAACAAAAAATAGATAAAACAACCAATTCAGAGTCTGGCATTTAAAAGTACTATACAAAAGCAAGAGAAAAACATGTGGCTGTGGATGGTATGAGGCTCTGGCTGCTTTTTTTTAGTTTTACATTTTTATTGTATATGTATATATGTGTCTTTTTGCCTGTATGTATTCTAGTGTACCACATGCATACAGTGCCCATAAAGGTCAGAAGAGGGCACTGGAGCCCTGCAACTGAAGTTATAGGTAGTTGTGAACTACCACATGGATGCTGGGATTGAATCATGGTCCTCTGTAAAAGTAGCAAGGACTCTGAACCTTTGAGTCGTCTCCTTAGCTCCTAATTTTATTTACTAATTTCCTTTTGATTTTGGAGGATATTTGAGGTGGGGTCTTGTGTAGCCCCAGATAGTCTAGAATGAGCCAAGTAGACTGGGCTTCTCTGGAACTTAGAGTGATCCCCTGATTCTTCTCTTGAGTATTGGAATCATAAGTATATGCTGCTACCCTGGCTTCTATTTTTTTTTAATTAATCAATTAAATTGTGTGTGTGTGTGTGTGTGTGTGTGTGTGTGTGCGCAGTACACACATGGAGGTCAGAAGACTAGGTCCTGAGGATTGATCCACCGTTGTTGGTTTTGGCAATAAGTGCTTTTACCTGCTCAGCTATGTCACTGGCCCTGGCTTCTATTTTTGATTGTTTATTTTGGAATAGGATCTTGTGGCCCAGGCTAGCCTCAAATGTACTGTATTTTTGAGGATGACCTTTAAATTCTCTGGCTACTTCGACTTCTGAGACTGCAGGCATGTACCACCATGCCCAGTTTTATGTGTTACTGGGAAATCAAATCCAGGTCTTTGTGCATGTTACCAATGTCCTCTGAGCTGAGAGGCATCCTCAGGTATTTGAATTTTTAAGCTAAAGGTATCCCTTTTGTGATTTTCAATTCTGTATATAAGAGAAACTGTTACTATTTTATAACTACTACTACTAAGTTTCTCCTTTTTCATTTTATTTTATTTTTTATTTATTGTCATATGTAAGTACAGTGTAGCAGTCTTCAGACACACCAGAAGAGGGCATCAGATCTCATTACAGATGGTTGTGAGCCACCATGTGGTTGCTGGGATTTGAACTCAGGACCTTCAGAAGAGCAGTTGGTGTTCTTAACCACTGAGCCATCTCGCCAGCCCAGTTTCTCCTTTTACAAATGTTTCAGTACTATATGGTTTTACCTTTTGCCTTTGCTTTTGGTTTGCCCATAATTTATTTTGGTATGAGATTAGGGTTGGTCAAAGTGAATTTTTTCTTTTTTCAAAAAGTTTGTGTTTTCTGAGTATATGGCTCAGAGTTTGATTTCTAAAGCTATATAAATTTTATATTTTTAGCAACTTTGGTAAAAATATGAAATTATTATATTGGAAATAGAAAACCTTACTCAGGAAAGAAAGAAGTGTTTTGAATTCCTACATAAGCATTTGTTACTTCTATAAGTTCCTGACATTGGCTTTGCTTGTCCATTGCCATTCTGGGCACTGGAGGCAAAACTGGAACAGATAATGCAGGCTACCTCTTCTCCTGAGAGTGACATGGGCACTTGTCTGTACATTCTTCTCTGACTGTGGAGTCACCACGATTTCTGAATAAAGTTAGAAAAGTATAATTGGTTTGTAGTAATAACAGTCATCCTTCCATGCTGTAGGTGTGCTAGAGGCTACAAAGTATGCACTTGGTGATTCTGATGTTCTTTTTCTCTTTTTAATTGTTCTTTTTCTCTGTCTACCAGGGGTGATTTGACAGAAGATAACATGGAAACAGAAAATGCAGCAGCTGCAGCTGCTGCTGCCTTTACAGCCTCCTCACAGCTCAAGGAAGCCGTGTTAGGTAGGAAACCCTATTGGCTGGGAAGCTGTATTAGGTGGGAAGCCTGCCTTCTGCCTACTCTTGGTTGCAGAGATTGGACAGTCCAGAAATTGAGGTAGCAGCCAAGGCTAAGTAGGTCGTTCCCCAACATATAAGAGATCAGGTCCTGGATCTTCTTAAGGAGGAGGGTCACACTGTATCTGAAATAAGAACTACTTCTACAACCACCGATGGAAAAAAGAAAGAAGAGTCACACTAAGTCTTTGTCCTCTTTTGTATTTTGTTGTCTTGCTACAGTCTCCCCCCTGTTTCCACTGACTACCAGTGAGTGATTGTAGGTGATCTTTTAATATCTATGAAACCTTGTATCATTCAGATTAAAGAATCGGGATACCTAAGACTTGTTTCCCTAACAGCGTTTCAACTATGGCTTGATTTTGTCTTCTAACATGGTTCTTCAGTTGGGCATTGTTTAGTGAGCTTATATTAATATTGTGGATAATAGTTACTGATAACTAGTTAAGTCTGTTTTATGGATTCATTTGAAATTCTTCTTGGGATTGGTGGGAACCCCTACTCCTAGGCTCTGTTTCAGGCCTTCTTGGATCTTGTTTTGGTTTCAGGTTGGTGGCTACTTTCCACATTTGTAGGAAATGCTTTGGAAAGTTTGTAACTCATTTTCTGTTTCTACTTTTTCTTGTCCATGTGTCTGTGAGAAGTGAAGATGGCTGAAGAGGGGGAGAACTTAGAGGCTGAAATTGTGTACCCCATCACTTGCGGAGACAGCAGAGCTAACCTCATTTGGAGGAAGTTTGTGTGCCCTGGCATCAATGTGAAATGTGTTCAGGTGAGGGTCAGGTGAGGCGCACACCTTTACCTGCACTACCTCCTGTTTGGGGGTGGGGGGTGGCATCTGCCTACATTGGACACTGCTCTGGAGGCTGAATCTCATGGGCCTGGGGAGACAGGAGGCACAGCAGATAATCTCTGGGACTGATGAATGCAGCGAGGAAAAAAAGCAATAGTAATTTTGACTGAGCTGAGCAACAGAGACAGGTGAGTGAGAAGAAATACCTAATTTGAAGGAGGATAAGTTTATGACAGTGTAGTTCTTGTCATTTTTCTTATTTATATTAACTACAATTATTTTGGTTAGGTATTTGGTAGAAGCTATGGCCTCTGAGTTGCAAGTGGCTTTGTTTGACAGACTGAGATGTGCTCTGAAGAGACTCCTTTAATAGCTAGGGGATGTTGAGTGGGAAAGGTATTCTCTTTCTGGCAACATGGTAGGTTAGTACCTAAATTCATCTCTTATATTGAAACAGATCACTAAGATGTATTCATAAAGCTGGTTTAAATTTATTTATCCTGTGTGCACCACATGCATACCTATTTCCTGAAGAGGCCAGAAGAGGGCATCAAATTCCCTAGAACTGGAGTTATGAATGGTTGTGATCTATCATGTGGGTTCTGGGAATTGAATGTAGGTCCTCTGCAAGGAAATAAGTATTCTCAACCGCTGAACCATCTCTCTGTCCCTCTACAAAGCTATTTTAAGGTAAAAAGTTAAAAGTCATCAGTCCCAAGACCCGAGTGTGGGTGAGCACACAGACAGAATGCTGAGTCTTGCTCTCGCTCAAGACATGGTCATCTCAGTTTTCTCTGCTGGGTCAAGAAAGTAAAACCTGGGGTTCCTCATGGAATGTTTTAGTGGGGGGCTGGCCTCTAAGATTGGTGCTGATGAGATTCATGACATCGGCCCTCCGCTGTCCACCCTGAACAGAATGCTGGCTTCCAGGTTAAGCAATGAGAGCAGAATCTTGCTCTTTAGAACATTGGCCTGTGGCAGTATGGTTAGAACCTCCATCAGAGAAGAGCTTAGTTTTAAGTAATTTCTGGCGTGACTTCTCCTCAAAATTGACAGAAATAGTTGAAAAGTCCTCTTTCAAGAAATCACCTTTCCTTATATAATTTTTACAAAGTTTAAGGAGGGAAAAAGAGTGCCTTGCATAGAAAGAAAATCAGAGCACTGGACACAGGGGACAAGGTGCCTTGGGTGAGCATGTATAGATACAGAATTAGCTCATAACTAGGATTACAGACATATACCACTGTACCCAGTTTTTTATGTTAGTACTGGGGATCCAAACAGATCCCTTATGTTTGTGCAGCAAGCACTTTACCGACTGAGCCATCTCCCAACTCTAAATAATTAAGCCTGAGAACATGAGTGAAACATAAGCTATTAGACAAAAAACAGACCTAGAAATGGGTAGAATTAAAACCAAATATTTGAGGGATCAGTTTCAGAGGTTAGACAGAGCTGAAGAGAAGATTAGTGATTGGGAGAATAGAACCAAAGACTAAATCCAAAGCTCAGTTCATAGATATAAGAAAGTGACAGGAGAAAGGAGGAGGAAAAGAGATGGCAAATCTGTCTGCAAGGAAGGAGGCTGAAGACTTCATAAGGAGGGAAAACTGCCGTCTGTCTTTTGAAAGACCTAAAGGATTCCCAGATGAACAGAAAGGCTCCCATCTGAAATAATTTAATGTTAAAATAAAGTGGGTTGGAGCTCAGTGGCTGATGATTTGTTTATCATGTACATGGCCTTGAGTTTAATCCTAGCATGACAAGAGAGAAACAAATATCAATACTTGAGTAAGATAAGGTCCCCCTTACCAACCTTTTCAGTTTATTGCATAAATGTGTTATATTAAGTTAAAAAGCAGACTCCAGATTATGATACTTTAAAACTTGTGACACAAGACAGAAAGTAAATTCTACAACTTGCAAGGAAATCTTCATTTAGGCTTCCATGAGCTACAAGCATCTAAAGTATTGGTTTTCAGGATGAGAGATGGCTCAGTGGTTAGTTAACAGCACTGACTGCTCTTCCAGAGGTCCTGAGTTCAGTTCCCAGCAACCACATAGTGACTCACAACCTTCTGTAATGGGATCTAATGCCCTCTTCTGGTGTGTCTGAATAGAGTGATAATATACTCACATAAATAAATAAATCTTTTTTTTTTTAATTTGTTTTTAATCTTCCTAATGTTGCGTGCAACCCTTTAATGCAGTTCCTCATGTTGTGGTAACTCCCCACCATCACATTATTTTTGTTGCTACTTTATGTAATTTTGCGACTGTTATGAATCATGATATGCAATCCCTGTGAAAGGGTTGTTTGACCTTCCCAAATGAGTTGTGACTAACAAGTTGAGAACAACTGATCTAAAGTCTTTGAGCCTTCAGTAGATAATCCTTAGCCATTCCAATCTCTGCCAAAGAGCTGGCAAATGCTCTTGTACTGGCTACCCCATAGTTGAGTTACTTCGTTTGCATTCTGAGGTTGAACTATAGTGTTATTTTAGGCAAATTCAGTGCATATGCATGTGAGTCTACTGGTGTGTGTGTGTGTGTGTGTGTGTGTGTGTGTGTGCATGCATGCGCGTGCCATACACACTTGTCTAGCAACCAAAATACCCTAGATTCAATCTCCAGTACTACCTAACCAAAAAAAAAAAAAAAAAAAAAACCCACATATTTTGTGATCAGTAGTTAGCTTGGTTAGTAAAGGGTTTGCCATGCATGATTGAAAATCTGAGTTAAAATCCCTAGCACCCTCAGCAGGTTTGCTATGAGATCTTGTCTTCTAGTAATATCAAAAGCTACAGTTATAAAGTCTCACCTACATGACTCAAACATTATCTGAAAAAGGATGACACCAGTGAACATACTAAACTGGATAGAGAAAATCCACAGAGCCTCCAACCATACACAAAGAATTATAGGCTACTTAGGAAAACTGGGAGTGGGGGAGGTGATCTTCCCTAGAGAAGATCATGCCAATTAGTTGTCTAGTACCAAATAGTTATCACTGAAAACATGCTTACAAGTAACAGTTTATGGACTGAACAGGTTATATTTAGGTATATATGTATATACATATATGCATGCAATAATAATTTGTAGGAAAAGAGGCTATAAATTTGAAGAAGAACAGAGAAGGGTATATGGGAGGATTTGGAGAGAAGAAAGGGAATGGAGAAATATTGTAATTAACTTATATATTTTTTTAAAGTCCTAGAACCATATTTTTTTTTAAAAAAGCATCATGGTGCATACTGTCATTCCAACACTAAAGAGACAGAGACAGGGAAATCTATGGGGCTTGTGGCTAACTAGTCTTTCAAATTAGTGAGATCCAAGTTTGGTGAATGTCTTAGTTACTTTTTTATTGATGTGAAGAGATACCATAACCAGTGCAGGAGGGTGACTGTGAGCTTGAGACCAGCCTAGACTACATAGTAATTACCAAGCCAGCCATGGATGCATAGCAAGATCCTATCTCAAACACAAATAAGCAAGTAAATAAACAATTAAATAGATGGGAATACTAACTACACAGTAATGCGCAGTGGCTAGTGTCCTTTAAAAGTCAAGGCATAATATGCTCAGGGCCCAGCATAGAGCACGAAGAAGAGAGATGGAGCGCGCCTTTATCCCACATGAGAGGAGGAAAGGAAAGGGGTAGCAAACAGAATAGGTTCCTGGAACCAGAGCACCAGACATGAACAGGCCAGGAAGGCAAGATCACATGAGCAGAGGTAATCAATTGCAGGATGAAAGGCTGGATGCTGGGCACTCCAGTGGTCTTCCAGTGCTGCTTTGATCAGCAGTGTGAAGAGAGTTTCTGTTGGTTATCAGGGACTCAGGTACATCCCTCCTACAAGCAGATGGTCATGACAGTTGTGACCATGCTACCTGCAGAAACTGGTCCATCCGAACTTTATTTTCATTCTTTGGTTCTAGTCATTGCTTGCTTAAGAAAAATGAATAGTATGTTTTACTTTTCTATGCTTTCTGCCTTAGCAAATCATAGAACACTGTTGAGTCAAGAATGTGGTTCTCCTGACTTTGAGGTGGACATGTGTAAGCACTATGCAAGACAGAGCACTGTGCATTTTACATTTCTGTGGCTTCTTAGTGGGCTTGTCCAAGCAAGGTATCATCCATTGGCAGGCTATACGCTTGTGTTTTGATTAATATCATGTTTTTCTGATATGATATGGGTGAATATCACTAAAGGAATAAGTTATCCATAAGAAAGAGATTTGTTGTGTCCTTTCTAGTATAAGAGTACATAAGCTCTCTTCTCTGCTATGGTTTGACCCTCATCTCCTACATAATACACTTTTGTGGGGCTGTAGCATGCTAAGTATCCGGTAGAGAACTGGCTACTGGGGATATTCCAATAGAACACTATATCAGAGTGTTCTATACTGAGACCTGTGGCTGATAGAGCATGGTTGTCTTTCTTGCTGTGAACCCCTAGTGCAGGCTGGAGCAGAGAGGGAGAACAGGCTGTGCTGCAGTTTCACCAGGCCTGTGTCAGGCTGAGAAGGTCCTCTACTGTGTTTCTTTCTAGTATGATGAACATGTGATCAGCCCAAAGGAGTTTGTGCACCTGGCAGGGAAATCTACCTTGAAGGATTGGAAGAGAGCCATCCGGATGAATGGCATCATGCTCAGGTGGGCATCTGACGAGTCTGAGATGATGGGAGGGGTTTGTAGCCATTGCTTTTTCATTTGATTTTAGATGTGTGAAGATGGGGCATTTTAGTTAAGTTTATTTTAATTTCCACTAATTCTTTACTTGGTGGTAGTGGTGATGGTGATGTGTTTATACTTTGAATATGTCACTGTTAAAACTTAAGGATATAATCTGGTGTTTATGTATAGATAAACATTTAGGCTTACTTTTTTAACAGCTCTTTATGCTACCCTTTACTTCTGTCTTTCATTAAAGTCCCTTGCAAAGTGCACAGGTACTTAGGACATGTCAGGCTCACTTTTTTTTATGACCCAGGAGCCATACCCATATCTATGTATCTGGAATTTAGCATGCTCTGTTAGGAGTATTGCAGCAGCCAGTGCCATCTCACTTCCTAAGCAGCCACTCCCTCGGTTACTCTGTTTTCTGTCAGAGTAGTCACAATTTAGCCTCAGAGAAATCAGCTCTGAGTCCTTTCTCATAGCTCTCAGCCTTATATTTCCAAGATTCTCTGTTATCTAGGATATGTCTGATGGGATAGCTGTTGAGACCACAGGCTGAGGGAGGTATGTTAGAATTGTCTCAGGCCAGTACTGCCCATAGGCTAAGTATAGCTAGAGCCTCTGGCCTTCTGTTTATGGGTCATAATAGGCTTGCTGAAACTGGTCAAGTTTAATCGAAGACCTCAAAGAGACAAGAGGAAGTATTTAGAAGGCAAGACCCTGGTGGGTGAAAATAAGTGACTGTGGCTTTAGATATTATCTTCATTTAAGCTTTGAGCAACTCCCTTTCAGTCCTTCTAAAAGGTAAGGCTGTGTCCCTGGAAATGATTCCTACCTCTCTTCTTCAGTACCGAGCCAGTCACCACCTTTGTTAGCTGTGGGCCTGCTCCCTAGGTCCAAGCTCACAGTATAGATACTTGCTAGCTAGTGTTTTCATTTCCCTCATGTGGATAGAATGCTGTGTGGGTAGCCTGGGGTGGCTGTGCCATCTATTCTGCTTTGTGCACAGTGAAAGTTGCAGCCCATCTTCTACCTCAGTGGAACCAGTTGGCAATTTTGGTCCCTGCAGTTAGACAGTAGATGAGATATTTTTAGTTAGGTCTCACCTGAACTGCTCTGGCCTCTCTACAGGAAGATCATGGACTCTGGAGAGCTAGACTTCTACCAGCATGACAAGGTCTGCTCTAATACTTGCCGCAGCACGAAGATTGACCTTTCAGGGGCCCGTGTGTCCCTGAGCAGTCCCACATCCACAGAATACATCCCACTCACACCAGCTGCAGCTGATGGTAGGTGCAAGAGGCTGTCAGTCTTGCAGGTCAATTGCAGCTATCCTGACCAGTCCTTTCTGGCTGCCATATACCTTGTCTGTTCCCTTCCACATGGGGCCCTACAGTGACTTACAGTGTAGGTCAGCCTTCTTTGTAGCCTTCCTGGAAGCACATCTGGGAATTTGTTGGTTTTGTAATGGAGAATCTTTTTTCTGTTTGTTTTTTGGTTTGGTTTGGTTTTTTCTCAGGACAGGTTTCTCTGTGTAGCCCTGGCTATCCTGGAACTCACTCTGTAGACCAGTCTGGCCTTGAACCTAGAGAGATCTGCCTGCTTCTGCCTCCTAACTGCTGGGATTAAAGGCACGTACCACTGCCACCTGTCTGCTCTTAGGGAGTCTTAAAACATTTCTGTTATTTTCTCTTTTTTTGTTGTTTTGTTTTGTTTTGTTTTGTTTTGTTTTCCGAGACAGGGTTTCTCTGTGTAGCTCTGGCTGTCTTGGAACTCACTCTGTAGACCAGGCTGGCCTCGAACTCAGAAATCTGCCTGCCTCTGCCTCCCAAGTGCTGGGATTAAAGGCATGCGCCACCACCGCCTGGCTATTTTCATTTTAAAATAGTAATTCACATATAGAAGGGCATATATAAAGAATGGTTATGGACGGCCTATGTCCCCAGGCCTGCTCTCTCCCACTCAAAGTTTGCCTGAATTGGAGATACATATTCCTTGGTTCTTGGTGCTTTGAAAAACTGTTTTGTTTTTTTTTTTTCAGATCTCTTACTGGGACCTGGATGTAGGTCTTTCCTGCCATTTTGATTTTGGGTGACAGTTTAGGATATTCTTCTCTGTTGATATCTATCCCTCAGAGTTGTAGAAAGGTTGACTTTTATATCCCCTCCCCCTTCATGGTTTTTTGTGACAGAGTTTCTCTGTGTAGCCCTGGCTGTCCTGCAACTAGCCCAGTAGAACAGACTGGCCTCGAACTCACAGAAATCTACCTACCTCTGCCTCCAAGTGTTGGGACTAAAAGCGTGCACTACTACCACCCTGCAGTTTTCTAAAACTTTGTCCAGTTTTGAGAGAGAATTTTTGTAAGTGGAAGTAAGAATAAAGTTGGGATTTGAGCTCCTTGTTGTGTTACCTGGTGAAATTGAGCTGTTTTCTTTTTCTCGGCAGTGTCACTTAGCTATCATTCTACAGTGTTAAGCTGACATGTACTTCCAAATGATGGCTCTATGACCTCTGTTTAACCAGGCCAATTGAGCCTCATCCGGGGATGGGGAAGAATGAGATCCTATGAGTTCTTTCTTTGTTCTCAAAGTGCTTTGTTGTAGACTCGTTGGTCAAGATTTGGCAGAGTCAGAGTTAGGGTTCAGCCCTTCTGACAGTGGTACATTCTCCTCTTCAGAAGCCTAGGGTCATAGGTCAGAGACTGACTTTTGTTAGCTCTGTCCTTAGTCCATGTTTATGGTTTACCATGATCTGACAGTGTCTTTTGCTTAGCTCCTTTCTGGACCCAAAGCACCAGGTATAATAGGAGGTCAGGACAGAGCTCTTCTGGGGACACATTAAAACAAAAGGCAGTGTGGGGAGTGAGCAGTCCAGGTCTTGGTGGCTGACTTGGCTTCCCTTATTAAAATTAGTCACAGCCCTTCAGAGGCTAGTGAGGTGTTTTAAGTATACTCGGAGTTAGCTAAACTATGGTATTTGGTGGATAAATATATTAAATGCATTTTCAACCCTGTAGTGTTTCCAACTGATGATGTGTTTATCAGTGTTTAGCTCCATCATGACTGGAAGAACATCTGTTAGTTTATTCTTGCAAGCCTTAGTGAAATGTTAACCAGCATACCAACTTTATGGAATTATTTTGTAGGTCTTATGCAAAAAAGAAATGTATTGCCGGGTGGTGGTGGCGCACGCCTTTAATCCCAGCACTTGGGAGGCAGAGGCAGGCGGATTTCTGAGTTCGAGGCCAGCCTGGTCTACAGAGTGAGTTCCAGGCCATCCAGGGCTACACAGAGAAACCCTATCTCAAAAAACCAAAAAAAAAAAAAAAAAAAAGAAAGAAAGAAAGAAAAGAAAAAAAGAGAAATGTATAGAATAGCTTTTTTAGTAAATAGTCATAAATAGTGGTTCCTGAGAAAAAGAACATTGACTGTCGGTGACTGTCGGCCAGGGCAAATAGGAGCTGCTAGTGCCATCTCCTGACAGAATAAGAGGGCTTTCTGAGCCCTCTAATTAAGGCTGTAGTGCCTTAGAAAGATAGAATTGGGGTTAGGACTTAGCTTTTCTGGTTATTTAGTTTTTTAGCTTAGAATTTCAATGAGTCTTTGGCTTTAATATCATATGTGTAAGGAGAAGTGTTTCTGTTCAGTTGATTCCATGCATACATGACTCACAAGTATTACAACATTGATGAGTGGTAGGCCATTTGGAAAGTTTCTGGAATATGTCTGCTTCTGGGTTTGCCTCTGTGCTAGATCTGTGTATGAAGCCTTGGTCAGAAACTCCAGAACTTCCAATTACAAACTATATGGTCGTTGAGTTTGTAGGTATCAGCAATGGACTTGGTGATATACTAGAATGGATGGTTTGTCTCTCTTTTAATATAAAAGGATTGTTCTGGCATCAGTCAAATTTAGATGAGTTAAAAGTGACCCACAGGGCAGAGAGAGAGGCAAGGTAGGCAGAGAGCCAGCTCCCCAGCTCCCCGGGCCTGTTTCCTTCCCAAGGCTCAGTTGCAGGGACTTGCACATAGACCTAGAGGAGCAAAATGTTGGGAGCTGCTGAAGTTGAATGATAGCTCAGAGGGTGTTTTCCTGTTCTTTGTGTGTTTAAAGACATCTGTGATTGAAAATAAACTCACTGTGAAGTAGAGAAGTACTTTGTATGAAGTAGAGAATTACTAGTGTATTGTGTTTATCAGTTCTGTGAAAATGGGTGACAAAGGATTCAGATGGAACCTTAGAAAGATTATTAGGACTTAGAGCTCTGGGGGCTGTAATGTAGAGCAACACTCACCCACAACTCTGCCTTACCTGCAGTGAATGGCTCACCTGCCACCATCACCATAGAGACCTGTGAGGACCCTGGTGACTGGACCACAACCATTGGAGGTATATTTCCTCAGCTTCTCAGGATTACGGGTGGGCTCGTGGCTGGAACTATCTACCCATGATCTGATCCTAGCTGGGTTTAGGATCCAACCACTGACATGCTAGATTTGTGGGCTATAATATGGAACTCGATGCTTTATGTGCTGACCTCCTGAGGTGATGTCCTTTACTGCTTCCTGTTGTCAGTTTCTCTATACATCGATTTGTATCCTGTCTACCTGTCTCTTTCTCCATCATAGATGACACATTTGCATTCTGGCGGGGATTAAAGGATGCAGGCTTACTGGATGAAGTCATACAGGAATTCCAACAGGAGCTAGAGGAAACCATGAAAGGCCTGCAGCAGCGAGTGCAGGACCCACCCCTGCAGCTCCGAGGTAAGAGTGCCTGATTCTCCCTCCCGCTAGCCCCAGGCCCTGCCGTGTGGCTGGGATGGAATCTGAACCTGAACACAGCACCCTATTGTGCTGAGGGGCATTGTCAGTAGGAGAATCTTTGGAGTTGGCTCCTTCCATAAGAGGAGCCAGCCCAGCACTGGAGTTCAGGAACTCTAGGAGTAGCCTAGATTTTTACTAAGTGTTGGTGTTGTCCCTTTCAGATGCTGTCCTCCTCAACAACATCGTGCAAAACTTTGGCATGCTGGATCTGGTGAAGAAGGTACTGGCAAGTCACAAGTGTCAGATGGATCGTTCCCGGGAACAGTATGCGCGGGACCTGGCAGGTATGCCCAGCAGCAGTGTGGGGTTTGAGGAGCTATAGGCTCAGCTCTCTAGTTGTGTGTCCACATACTTTTCTGAGACATGGCTGCATAGGTGAACTTTTCATTTGAGGACTAAGAAGTCAGAACAACACTAGATATCATACGTAGAAAAATCAGTAAAACTCCAGTGGCTGTGGTCTGACCCTGTCAGTTCAGAAAGCACAGGTCACTGTTTGTTACCTTTTTGTGATGAACCAATTTATTTAATTTAAAGGACTAGGACAGGGAAATGGAAAAAACACCTGCTCCAGCCAGAGCTGGATTGTCCTGTGGTGTTAGTATATTAGTAATAAACTTTCCCTAGTGATTTTACTTAATTGTATGCCCTGCATATGACTCTGTGTGTGTGTGTGTGTGTGTGTGTGTGTGTGTGTGTGTGTGTGTGTGTGTGAATAGGCATTTTGGTTGCTTTGGTCTAACAACTTTCATGCGAAAGTCACTAGAACACATTGGTGCTGAGGGGAAGGTTTTTCTTATAGCACTTCCACTTTGGAACCGGAGTCTTGGGTCATCCTGAGGGCCATTAAGGGACCCACTGCTGCAAACCTTGCCAACCTTTGGCAAGCAGCCCTCTACTCATCGGGGTGCTGTTGGTCTATAATCTGCTCACTGATTGTACATGTCTGCATTTTCCTCGTGAGAATACTATCTATCCCCATCCCTGTTGTCTGTGGTGATGCTGTGTGTCTCCTGCAGCCCTGGAGCAGCAGTGTGATGAACATCGCCGCCGTGCCAAGGAGCTGAAGCACAAGTCCCAGCACCTCAGCAATGTGCTCATGACGCTGACCCCGGTTCCCCTGCCATCCCCTATGAAGCGGCCCCGTCTCGCCCGGGCTACATCTGGACCAGCTGCTATGGCTTCCCAGGTGCTCACACAGTCTGCACAGATTGCTTTGAGCCCAGGAATGCCTATGTCCCAGTTGACCAGTGTGCCACTGGGCAAAGTAGTATCTACACTGCCCTCCACTGTCCTGGGCAAGGGCTCTCCTCAAGCTGCCCCAGCCAGTTCACCGGCCTCCCCACTGCTTGGAGGCTACACAGTTCTGGCCTCCTCTGGCTCTACCTTCCCCAACGCGGTCGAGATCCATCCAGACACTTCCAGCCTCACAGTTTTGAGCACAGCCGCCATGCAGGATGGCAGCACAGTACTGAAGGTGGTCAGCCCCTTGCAGCTGCTCACCCTGCCTGGCCTGGGACCCACCCTACAGAATGTGGCTCAGGCATCACCTGCAGGCAGCACCATTGTGACAATGCCTACAGCAACTGCCACTGGACCTGAGGAGCACACGGCCACTATTGAGGTGGCCGCTGTAGCAGAGGACCATGAGCAGAAGTAGCTGGCAGGGAGGGTAAAATCCTTCCAAAATGGGCTGGCTGCCTCTCCTCAGGCCACTGCAGGCAGAGGCCACTACAGACACAGGCCACAGGGCTGGCTCAGCACAAGCAGGTCTGATGGGCTGAACCAAAGAGAGGATTGCCGGATGAATCAAGAGAAGAAAAGGGGGCAGAATGTTGCCAGCAACCTGGAAAATCTGTCTTCAACATATAAACTTCCTCCCCTTTTTTTGTGGGAAATACTCTTTTCCATCTGTTGCTTATTAATCCTGTTTACACATTGGGCCTTGAGCAGGAACCAGAGGGTCACTGACCAGGAGGAGGCCTGGGTGCTTCTGGTACAGCTACAGAGCCAGCACCAGAGCCCAGCTAATTATAGGTCCTAGTGCCTGCACCCCCATGGGGCTGAGCCTGCTGGGACATTATTGACACATGTCTTAGGCAGCATGCCTGAGTGTGGAAGCCATAGATCCTATGGATTTGGTCTCTTCCCACAGTTCTCTGTTGGTTCAGTATGGCCAGTGTCCATGTTCCTTCACTGGTGGGAACATGCCCTGGGGCTAAGTGCAGACCCCAGTCAGGAGCCCATCCCCACCCTACAGGCACTCAGGTGGTGAAGGGGTCTCATGGACCTGGCATGTTCTAGACCCCTTTGCACATGGGCTGCAGGTGTTTTTAAGTGAATTGCTTAGTAGCCTTCTAGGGAAAAATCAAATTTATAGTGTTTTCAACCAAAACAATGTTGAGTGCCTAGGCTCCTGAGTCAGTTCTAGGAGGGACCCAGGGCACCAATATATACACACCTAGCCAGGTGCTAGAGGTCTTAAGTAGTGTCTTTCCCTGAGACAAAGCTCTGGAGATTCTTGTGGAGGTATGCCTGAGACTTGGAATAGTTTAAATGACTCCCTGTGTGCAGCTGGCTCTTGTACTCCCCTACAGTTGCCCCCCCCCCCCAATCTCTCCTGGAGGTGGAGCTTGGCCTCTCTGGCCAATACTCAGTGTCTCTATCCTGAGAGCTCCAGGATATGTAAGGCTGTTTAGAGTGGTGGGTTGGTCAGCTGGAAGACAGGATCTAAAATGTTCCATGGAAGGCTGTCTTCAGGCAGTTTTTACAGGTCTAGGTTTGGGCCTGTGCTAGGGGCTACCTAGGCGAGAGTTTTTGGAGCCAAACAATTCAGGGAACAAAGTTTTGGCCTCTTGGTAAAGGATGTCCTGGGATAGTCCTAAGGTGCCTCTTGAATCTCCTGTTCTGTCAATTGAAGGCTTTCCTTTCAAGGGCCCCATAGCAGGAAGGGCCACTGTCCCATTTCACTGCTTTGAAGGCTACCTTATCCTTCCATCCATGCATCCCCTCGAGTGCCCAGATTGCTTTTACACCGCTGCTGTGACTGGACCCTTCCCTGCCCCTGCTCTCACCCCATGTCATGCTACTGAGGTTCTTGTTTTCCCTCTGTTCCATCATTGTTCACTGTGGCCACGAATCAGCTGGGTTTAGCAGATGTTTACCTGTTTATGTATATACTCCTTTTTAAAAACTTGTTTTATTTTTTCATTGAGTTACAAGTCCTGTTATATGCAGCTGTGTGACTTTAGGGGCATTGGGAGGACCAGCAGGGTGGGTACTTCCTTGAAGTCCCTGCTCTACAAGCTCAGACTAGATTAATGTCACAAATAAAACCTTCCTGCCCTAGGAACCAAGAGCCTTTCCTTGGCACAAGCCCCAGATGTCATTTGCTTTGGGGGATGTGGGCCAGTTCCCTTTCTTCATAAGAGCAAGGTTGAAACATTTTTGGCCCTTGCCCCTTAGAGCATGGAGGTACTGGAAGGTGAAGTTTATTTCAGAGCCATACAAAAATAATTCTCAAATCAGCTTCAGAATTAGTTCATAGCACTCCTTCCCAGTGTCCTCAGAGGCTGTCTACAGCCCACCTTCCAAGGCAGCTTCTAGCAGGACAGAGAAGGACCAATAGTCCCGTCTGCATGGAACCCTCAGTTCTGGGAGAGGAAGTGTTATCACTGCCCCACCACGTGTTTGTACCTGCCTCTCTGGTTCCTACTGACTTCTATTGCTGTGTTCCCTGCTTGTTGGGCCATTTAGGACCCAGGAAGGAAGGTCTTCCCCCTCCACATGCAAACACGGGTGCTTGTGGCTGCTTTCAGTTTGTTTTTCTGAAAAGATAGGACAGGATTTGGTTTTGCAGAGGGTGCAAGCTCCTTTCCATGCCTGCCCAGGAGGCACGCAGAAGGGCAAGTTTGAGTTCTTTGAGTTCTACTTTGTATGTGTTTAGCAAGTATCTGCTTGGTACTTTGATTTAAAATAAAAACACTTTTATAATTCGCGTTTTTGTCTCTTGTAATGAAAACTATGAAGAAACCAAATTTAACTTGTAAAACCATGTGTGCCCCTGTGACAGGTCCTTCAGACACATCTGCCCTCTGAGTCCAGTTGTGTATGGTCTGGGTCCTGAAGTCAAGCAGATTTTTTGTTTTGTTTTGTTTTTTGTTGATGGCAGTGGCTTTTTTGTTTTGTCTCTCTACATAGATCTGGCTGGCTGGGACTCAGGGATTCCATCTGCCTCTGTTTTCTTCTAAGTGCTGGGATTAAAGGTGTGTACCACCACTCCCTGTTCAAATAGTTTTAATAACTACACCAGGTCCCCTTTGGCTTCTGTGTTCAGCTTAGAGCGCAGGTGTGCGTAGCATTGGTGCTAGGCATCTCTCTGTGAGCCTCCCTGTCACTGCATCAGACTATGCAGACAGGTAGCTCAGAAACAACAGAGATTTACTACTTACGAGACAAGGCAGACATTATAGAGCTATAAGGAACATGGAACAAGGCGAGGATATCAAGCTAGAGTAACTACTTCATCTTGTCCCAACGCTGAAGTTCCGGCAACTTCTCTAGAGGCTTAGGAGAGGCCATTGAAGCTAACCATGTTCTTCCCTTGCCCGGCTTTGTTGTTTTGTTGTTTTGGTTTTTGGGCATTGTTGTTGTTGTTTAGAGACAGGGTTTTTCTGTGTAGTCCTGGCTGTCCTGGAACTCACTTTGTGGACCAGGCTGGCCTCAAACTCAGAAATCTGCCTGCCTTTGCCTCCCGAGTGCTGGGATTAAAGGCATGCGCCACCACTGCCCGGCTCCTGCTTTCTTGAAGATCCTCTTCAGCACTGTTCCCCTCTTTGGTATTATGATTCCTAGGGGACCAAAGGTGGACCTCTCCTGCATCCTACAGAACAGAAAGGCAGATAGCATGCCATGTCAGTTAATGAGAGTTGGGGCAGACACAGACTTCGTGAGGTGGGTGTTTGTGGGTGTGTGACTTCCTAAGGGGGACCAAAACAACTATCTACTTCCCATCTAAAGACTTGCTGTGATTCAGTGTTCTTCCATGAGCATGCTCCACTGCAATAGAGTCAACAGATGGGCAATGGGCCCTTCCTATCATCACATTTCATGGATCTGCTGTCTCCAGCGTACCTATGATCCCGCAGAAAATCTATATGCACCTCGGATTTAATGCATCCAAAACAATTCTTACTTTCTCCCTTGAACCTGTTAATTCCTGTTGTTTCTTGTCTCTAAGAAGGATGTCACCAGATCTGTCGTTTCTTATCTCTAGGAAGGATGTCACCAGCCACCTGTTGCTCAGGCCACCTTTCTCCAATCTCAGTTAAGATATCCCCTCCTCACCAAGCCATACCCCTCCACCTCTCAGACCAAGACAGTCCACATTTTTCTTTACTGTTATTCTCTACAGTCACTCTGGTCCCAACATTATCAAGGGACCATTTTCTGCCTCTGGGCAAGGGGAATGTCCCTTCATCAGCTCTTCTGACACCTATTCCTGACATTTGTGGCAGTCACCAGCTGCAGAATATAAACCTACTAATTTAGAAGGGTCAGCTTCCTGTGCCCCTACTGAAAAGTCCCTAGAGACAGGTTCCAGCACTGGCTATTTGCTGAAAGAGAATGCAGGAAGAGTGGGGAGCAGTGAGTCTCACTCACTTGCAGTGTTCTGAAGCACAGAGTCCACAGAGGATGATGCTGAATGACGCCCCACATCTGGATAGACTGCAGCTTTCCATTCACCTGCTCAAAGAGGACACATTTTCTCAAATTTTTTGAATATATAACCATTGCTGGATCATGCAAAAACTTTTTTTTTCCTTTTTTTAGTTTTGTAAGTAGGCAGTTGTCTCTGTCCTCTGGTGCATGGCTGTATCATCTTGCATTTCTACCAGCAATGAGTGTGACTGTTGACCAACATCCTCACTCCACGTAGTATACTTAGCGTTTTGGACTTTGGCATTGTGATAGGTGTAGGTGGCCTCTCACTGTTTCGCTGTTTGTTTTGAGATTTTATCACTGTGTAGCCCAAGATAGCTTCAAATTTGTAATCATCCTGCCTCCCCTGTAGGATTACAGACATGCGACACCCCATTCAACTTCCCTATTTAAAAATGATTATGTCATTGTGTACATGCTGTATGTTGGAGTGCATGTGCCATGTACCTTTGTGGAGTTAGTTCTCTCCACCTTTTATATGGGTTCCAGAAGTGGAACTCGGTTGTCAGGCCTATACAGCAAGTGCTTTTACAAACAGCCATCTCACCATCCTTCCCTGTTGTTTTAATTTGTAGTTGCATGATGGCATTTGATACAGAACACCTTTTTAAAAGAAGGTTTGCGCCTGGTGGTAGTGGTGCATACCTTTAATCTCAGCACCCGTGAGACAGAGACAAGCAGATCCTCTGAGTTGGAGGTCAGCCTGGTCTTTTAAAAAAAAGAAAAGAAAGAAAAGCATTTGTTTTTATTCTTAGGTTGTATGAGCATTTTGCCTACATTTATGTATCTGTAACACATCCATGCCTGGTGTTTGCAGTGCCAGAAGAAGATATCAGACGCTCTGAACTGGAGTTAAAAGATGGTTACAAAGCCAGTTGGTAGCTCATACTTTTAATCCCAGCACTCAGAAGGCAGAGGCAGGTAGATCTCAAGGACAGCCAAGGCAACACGGAGAAAAGCTATCTCAAAAAGTGAAACCAAACAAAGATAGTTGTGAGTTGCCATGTGGGTGCTGTGAACTTGTAAATTAAATTCAGATCCTTTGCAAAAGAAGGAAGTGCTTTTAATTGCTATTTCTTTAGTCCTCAAAAGACCTTTTTATGTGCTCATACATCCTCTTCAGGAAAGTGTCAGGTCTCTTGTCTACTTTTTTTAAAAAAAAATTATATATACTACGTCTAGCATGTTAGGGGCCCACAGAATTACAGACAGTTGTGAGTTGCCTTGTGGGTGCTGGGGGTCACTGAACCTGGACCGACTGGAAGGCTAGCTGGTGCTCTTCCCCCACGGATCATCTCTCCAGACCCCTTTTTGCCCATTTTCATCTAGGTCCATTTTGTTAATTATGACTTCTGTTTTATATTTTGCTTTTTCTTTCTTTTTCTTCTTTCTTTTTCCCTTTTTTTTTTTTTTTTTTTTTTTTTTGGTGGGGAATAGGGTGGGGTGGGAGCAGTGCTGGGGAATCAAACACAGTGTCTCACAACTACTGAGACTGAAGATGGGGCAGATATTAGTCTTTTATTAAATCTTTTCATCAGATTTATTTTTTACAAGTATCTCTCCCAGATTATGGCTTGGCTTCTCATTTCTCTTAATATTTTTCAAAGAGCTTTTTTTTTTTTTAACTTCACTTTTGCCAGGCATAGTGGCACGCATCTTTAATTCCAGCACTTGGGAGGCAGAAGCAGGTGGATCTCTGTATGTTATAGGACAGCTAGATCTACATAGTGAGTTTCAGGCCAGCCAGTTCTGTATAGTGAGCAGCTCTCTCAAACCAACCAACCAACCAACCAACCAACCAACCAACCAACCAACCAATAAAAACTGCAGTTGAACTTTGAAGTTTGAAATTTTAAAAAGATTGTGGGTTGGAAGTATAGCTCATTGGTAGAGTACTTGTCTAGTATGCACAAGCTTCAGTCCCAGCTCTAAAGGGAAAAAAGAAAAAGAAAAATCTGCTTACAGTTTGTCAGGCACACACATTTTTACTATTTTTTTTTTTCTGTCATTGGCTGCTGCTACTTTAGTGACTTTTCTGTTGCTGTGACAAAACACCATAGCCAAGGCAACTTTTAAAAGAAAACATTTAACTTGGGGCTCATGGTTGTAGAGGGTTAGAGTCCATGACCACTGTGGTAGAAAGTATGACAGCAGGCAGGCAGGCAGGCATGGTGCTGAGGCAGTAGCTAGGAGTTTACGTCTATTCTCATATAGGAGGCAGAGAGAGTCAACTGGCATGGACTTTTGAAACCTCAAAGCTCACCTACAGTAACACACCTCCTCCAGCAAGGCTGTATCTCCTCATGCTTCCCAGTAGTTCTGCCTATTCAAAGTTAGGAGTCTCTGGGAGCCATTCTCATTCAGACCTCCATAGTGGTTATTCTCATCATTGTGGCTTATCTTTTCATTTTTTTCAGTGGGTTCTACATGGTAGAACTGTTTAGGGAGGACTAGGAGGTATAGTTTTGTTGGAGGAGGTATGTCTCTAGTGAGTGGGCTTTTGGGTTTCCAAAGATTCCCAGCACCCTCTCTGCCTTGTGATTGTGACTAAGATGTGAGCTCTCAGCTGTTCCTTCACTCCACCATCATGGACTCTAACCCTCTGAAACTGTAAGCCAAGTTAAACTCTTGTCATAGTGTTTAATCATAACAATAGGAAATTAAGACATAGGATTAACATGTGTGTGTGCATTTAAAACTTGTATTAAAGTTTCATCATCAATGATCTAATAATTTTACATATGTATTTTCCTCCTTAGTCCAATTATAGATTTCAGTCACATCAGTCTGGGGTTTTTTTGTTTTTTGTTTTGGTTTTTTTTTTTTTTTTTTTTTTTTTGGCCTCTTCAGTCTGGCCTAGCACCTGGGGGCTTCTTTGAAGAGAACAGGAGTCTGTATTGGGATCCTTGTAATGGGGTCGAGCTCAACCTTTAACAGGAACAGGGGGTTGTGTCCTCCCAATACCTCACCACAGGGCCTGGGACACCCATCATCTGTCTGTCTCTAGTGATGCTCACACTGATGTAGCATCCAAGCAGTCACTGTGGTCAGTGCTTACTCCTGAGAGGTGATCATCACAGGAGTGAAAAAGCTAAGCCATGGAGGGATTACAGCTGGGATGAGTAAGATCACAGATCTGTACCAGCATTTGCTTTGTTGTGATGTGTCATGAAATGGGGTATCCAGGACATATTTTTTCAACTTAGGATGGGCATCCTTTGCTGTGGTGGGGATGTTGTTAGAGGAGTAACAGGAGAAGGGTTGGGGCTAGGTACATGTGAGACACTCAGGAAGAGAAGCCAAGGAGACCCTTGGATCTTATTGTCTAGTTCCAGAGTCTAGGTTTAAAGGTCAAGTATGGTTGGTTGGCATGGGAACATTCTGGAAGATTATCTGGCTTTAGCACAGCTGAGGTCAGAGAGCAGGGTCCCTTGTGTCTGTGTGGTGCCTGACCAAGTTGTTCTAGAAGCATTCTTCATTCTACGGAGATATATACCTGGTCCCGAAGCAAAGTTCCAAAGGCTGAGAAAACAATAAGTCCCACACTTCTAAGAACAGAATGGGGTGTGCATGTGTGTGTGTGTGTATTTACAGTAAAGAATGCATTTCTTCTTTAGTAAAGTATCCAAAACTGAGAGACCCCCTTTTCTTTTCCTTTTTAAAGATTTATTTATTTATTATATGTGAGTACACAGTAGCTGACTTCAGACACACTAGAAGAGGGTGTCAGACCTAATTACGGATGGTTGTGAGTCACCATATGATTGCTGGGATTTGAACTCATGACCTTTGGAAAAGCAGTCAATGTTCTTACCTGCTGAGCCAGCTCTCCAGCCCGAGACCCCCTTTTCAATGGCTTCCCAGTATTCCCTACATGAGAGGGGGACCACCATTGAGATGATGCTGGGTTTGGGGACCTGGATCTGTGATAGTTGGAAGGAAGGCTGTTATGAGTAAACCCAACAACCACTGTCTGTTACTGTTCCTTGGTTTGGGACCCCTGTTCTTTTAGATGTGGCTATCTAGTTGTCTTTCAGTTGGACCAAGACTTAGTGTGGTCTTGATGATCCAAAATGGAGATTTGATCAAGAGGTTCTGGTCTGTGTTTCCTCACATGAAGGTCAATATTTTTTCTATGTCCACTTTTCTTTGTATAACAAATATTGGCTCGTATATTCTGCCTATTTTTTCATAGACTGCTTTTCTGGACTTATGTTTATAGTTTAAAATATGTACTATATTAAAGAAGTCAGATTTTTACCTGTGATAACAGTTACAATTTGGGGGGGGTCTGGCTTTGCTTTATTGACAACGAGGGATTTTTTTTTTCTATACAAAATTGTTTTAGTTTTGTGGGATGAAGTTATTGATAGTGTGCTGGTAGATGTTTAACAACCGGTTCTCTGAAAAGGAAAAGAATTCCATGGTGACCTTTGTGGCCTGTCAAGCTATTGACTGAGTCTTTTAACCTACATTGGGAGGAGCCAGCTTCATCATGTCTGCTAGGGTATAGGAGCAAGCAAAGACCTTTGTTTCACTCCAAGGCTAGGATGGCTAATTGGGAACATAATTCTACCTGAGGTTCTTTCAGGCTGTTATGATTTTATCTGTTTACATCTTTGAACCACCTTCTCTAAGACGTTGATGGAGGTCAGTACCATTCTGTCATTTCTGCTTCAGTATGCTAACTAACTGCTAACGAGCAAGCCATCTTTTTCAGAGCGTGGATAGGAGGCTGTTTTACACCTGTATTAGACTCCTGCATGCATATTCTGATCAATTTGTGGACTCTGACCCAGAGATCTGCTTGTCCATCTGCAAGAAATATTAAATATGAATCATTTCTACCAAATACTATAAAAGGAATTAAAAATTTTTTTTTTATCCTCTCTGCTGTGTGTTAAGACTTTCATGTAAATGTTTTAATTCCCTCACCTAGTTAAACTTTTGTTTACACAACAGGCCTCCATCTGCATTCCAGCAATCTGATGACCTGGAGCAGTAACAGTTAGTTCCCTGGTCCATCATTTTCTGTGTGCCAATTCTTTTCAGACTAGCCAATGGGGAAAAGAAACAGTCTTTCCCCACCAGAGTTAGAATAAAAACCAAGCGTATTTTCTGTCACTGAGTGTTTCCTCTTTTGAATACACTGTCTTGATCTACAAGTTTTGCCTTATCTAGACACTTCTGTTGGAGTGGTGGTCTGTCTTCTTTGTGACCCCAAACTTACATATACCTCCTTCTGAGACAGGGTAGCTATCGTGGAACTCACTTTGTAGACCAGGTAGGCCTCAAACTCAGAGATCTACCTGCCTCCATACTTTCTAAAGGTATGTGCCACCAGACCCAACCTAAAACTTATTCCTGACAGACACATCTGTGCTCTTCATGACTTTACAGTTTTGAACAGTGAGGGTTGAGTTCCTGCTAGCTGGGGATTGGCACGCAGCCTCAGCTCCTCCCCCACAAACCCCATCCCTCGCTGAGGAGGAGCTATCATTGAGTATTCCCACCCTCCACCCTATTGTGAGTGACCCAAACCACAAGGAGGAAGCAATCTTTTCTGATACATGGTCATTTCTGCTGAGTACTCAATGTCTGTCTGTCCTCTGCAGCCTGTAAGACTAGAACCCCAGCGCCACAGTGTCCTAGCTCAGTGGGCTACTCAGCCTTTAGGATGACCAAACTGCACTTTCCCACTGAGCTCAGGAAACTCCAATGAGAATGCACAGTGCCCCCAGCGCTTCCTGCTCTGTGATGAGCTCTGGTAAGCTCCCAACATCTCTGTGAATCTGAAGGGGTTGGCTTGCCAAGGACCAGCCATGGCTTAGAGAGTGGTTCTGAGAGAAGTGGGGACTGGAAGGGGTGAAAACTAACAACTCAGAAGTCAAATCTGGGTCTAAGCTGCTGAGATGGCTTTCCAGACTGCGCTTCCCCCATCCCCCCTCCCCCCGCTTCCCCCTCCCTCCTTACGTCCCCCCTCCCCTCCCCCCTCCCCTATGTATGCATGCACACTTGTGAGCTCTGCACTCATGAGTTCTGCACTGCTCTAGACAGCGTTTTCTTGGTATTCTAAAACCTCTCTGGTTGAGATAGCTCTCTCTGCTAGTAAAAATTCTAAAAGCTATCTGGATAGCGCTATATCCAGCAGTTAGCTCCCTGAAAACAAAACACCTAGTCAGGTCTAAAGGGATTCTCTCTCTCTCTTTCTCTCTCTCTCTTTCTCTGTGTGTGTGTGTTGAGGAAAGACCAGAAAAGCTGCTATATTAAAAATTAAAATAAAATTTGGATCTTCAGACCAAGTCAGAAGTCCTGTTAAGAAAAACCTCTTGAAGAGCTCTTTTTGCTCTCCAGAGATCTCCTGGTAGCTCAACCCTCACTAGAGAAAATTCCAAAGAACTGCTATTCCGTTCTGCTAGCTCATCTCATGCAGACCAAAAACCCAGTTTTTAAATTTCCATATCAATTCGCTTATTTATTCCAGGTTCTCTTTTGATTATCCTATTAATCAGCATCCTGTGACCCCAACCTTTTGATTCAGAGACAGCAAACACACATTTTCTCTTAACATTGCAAAAGAATTCAGAGATCTGTCTGCCTTAGTTAAGCCTAGATGACATGCTAGTTTGTTGGGACCCTGCCCTGAAATTATTTCCACCATGCACCGTTTCCATCATGCCTGAGTCTAACCTTGCTCTGTCCTAGGCTGACCTTAAACTAAGGAACCTGCATGCCTTATGCTTTTGTTTCTTTCCGACAAGCTGGCTCATTGTGTACCTGTCTCTGTTCCTTTAAATTCGTGAAACTCCTCGTAATTCATATCGCATCCTTATATTTTTGGATAGTTAAGAAATTATATATTTTCAAATTCCCGTATTTAGAGCTCTTTCCCATAGCCTCAAGGGCTGTCCTGAGGGTTCCAGTGTTTACCATTTTGCAGAGACATAGCCACACCCTCGACTCCTGGACTCTGCTGTTTCTAATTCTCCTGGAGTCATTAATGTTAACAGAGAGGACATTCCTTGAAGGAATGTGAAATATGTACATTATTATACAAAGTTGCCTTATGCCCACAGCAGCCATTTGACACTCCTGGAGGCTCACACCAGGACCCTATTCCAGGGGTAGGAACCATGTCACTCTGTCCCCACGGGGGCCATGCCAGGCACAGCATTGACTAAAATTATTAGCGCTTCAAGGAAGAAGTCTAGTGCCTTTTAGGAACAGGTCCTGCCCCAGCATAGAGTTCTCTGTTCCTTGCCTGTCTGGCCCTGCTCCCAAGGACCCTAGCCCTTGGCTATAGCACCCAGAGTAAATTTCCCAAGGCTCTATAGGCAAAGGCTCTCCCACTCCCAAATGGGGGCTTTTTTTTTTTTTTTTTTTTTTTAATCCTAAAGCCATCTACCCTGGGGCTCATCTTACCGTTCCTACACAAGAGAGTACAGACATCTAAGTATGAGTAGGGGGAGGGACCGAGGGGAGGGACCGGGAAAGGGCCAGGTTAAATCCTGCTGTGTTGACCTCAAGGGGACTGTGGAGGTGGGGAGTGGGGAAAATCTTCCTAGGGCCAGGGAGCTCCGCCAGGTCTGGGAGGGAGGCTATCACTTGAGGGCGGGGCAGGGGCGGGGCAGGGGGGGCAGTGAGGTAATTTCCGTGCTCTGTCGTCAGAGTTCTGAGTCGCCCCAGGGGCAGAAACGAAACTGATCACTACTCTTAAGTCGATGCTGGTGCACTGGGTGAGTATGGGGTGGTGGCTGGGAACTGGAGGGGCCACCTAGAGAGGTGTGAAGACCACCCCTTTGCCTGCAAATGGGCAAGATCAGTGGCCTCAGACAGACCCTAGCATCGGACAACTCCATGGACCCCTCTTCCTGCTTCTCCAGCTGCCGGGTATGGGGTTCTAGCTCTGACGACTTAGAAAACTCCACAGAGGAGTGCAGGGAGGGACTGCAGGCTTTGCCTGTTGCTCATTCTTTCCATTTAAAACATAATCTTTGTACCTCAATGTTTCCCTTGAAAGTTTAGAGGGCTAGGGTATAGGTCAGTAGTAGATTATTTGCTTGGCATATATGAGAGAGAGAGAGAGAGAGAGAGAGAGAGAGAGAGAGAGAGAGAGAGAGAGAGAGAAGAGAAGAGAAGAGAAGAGTTGACCTGACTAGGTGTTTCAGGGAGCTAGCTGTTCTCTTGCCCATCCTTGCTGGGTGGTGGTACTAACTAAGACTATGGGCTCTGGGCATTGCCTCTCCTTCTGGCATCTCTGTGGGAGCTCTGAGGAGGGCTATCCAACCTGGGTAGAGCGGAATTTCTACAAGGCTGTGCCCTCCCCTCCAGAGGCTCCTGTTGCCAAGTCCAGGTGGGCTACAGTAGTTCCAGCAGTCAACTAGCAGGTCTCAAGAAAGGGGGTACTCTCTTCAGACGTCCAGGAGCCCCAGAGGTACCAGATGGAGGATTCTGAGGCCTCCCAACTTTTTTTTTCCCCCAGCAGCCACTTGGGCAGGACTTGGAGAGGCCTTTCAGGTTGAGTTAGAGTTCCCCCAACAAGCCAAGACTGGGCAGAAGTCTCTGTCCTACACCCGACAGAGGTGTAGGTCCTTCTTGACCTTGGGCTGACTTGCTTCTCTTGTCCTATCACCTCTCCAGGGCTGACGGTTTCAGTACAGCAGCTGCCCAGAAGCCTGGCTCACAATCCTGAAGGACCTGGCCTTCGTCCGAGATGGCATCCGTGGGTTGCAGTCTGAGGTCGGCCAGCACATCCACCACCAACGGGCCATCCTTAGCCGGACTCTGTGCTAAGGTAGACCTTTACCTGGGCTGCTCCCGCTGCACCCAGTGCCTCAATGAGAGCACCTACATTCTGCGTGAGGTAGAGCACACCTGCCTCAGGGAGATCTTGCTGGCCCGCTTCAAGCAAGCAGCAGAGAGCAAGATCTGGCGTAAGGTGGGCCGCAGGCCCAGCTTCCCAACGCCTATGCGCTATCAAGTCTGTCATTACTATAGCCCAGGGTTGGGCTGTAGGCGTCACTGGAATAGATGCACCTTTGCCCGCAGCCCTGAGGAGGCACTGGTCTGGACATTTGAGCTCAAGAACAACCTTCCCCGACTGAAACTGAAAGAGGCTGTGCAGGGCACCAGAGCCCCAGATAGGCTGCAGACCCCAGCTGACACCATCCGAGCAGAGTTTGGTGGCCACTTCCAACTACTCTGTGCCATCTGCTTCAAGTGCTGTCCCCCATGCCTCTGCCCTGTGGATCCCAGGGGCCATTGCCCTACGCACCAAATCTGCCCCACACTTCTCATCCATGTTATAGTTGAGGGCCTAAAGCGACAATTCGTGGAGGTGCGGCCACTGCCACAAAGAAGACATGCTTTAAACTACTGCATGTATGTGGGCCGTGGGGTACCATGCCGCCACGGGGCCTCACGCTGTGGGTATGCACACAGTGCTGTGGAGATGGCTGTGTGGAAGGCTGAGCAGTTGGATGGTCTTCAGAGAGGAGATCTGCTCACATATCCTCTCTTTGGGGAGGACAAATGGAAAGCCAGCCCTAACCCTAACCCTCCTGTGACCAAACTGTACTGCCATGCCTGCCTGGTCACCTGTAATTCTCAAGAGGCATTTGAGAACCACTGCTCCTCCCTGGAGCACGCACAGATGGTGGCCTTTGACCAGTCTGTGCCCTGGAAACACCGTGCCCCACCAATGGGACTCTCGAAGTTCGAGCTCTGCCCTAGGTAAGGAGAATTGTGTGGGAGCCTAGGGTGGGATAGCCCCCACCCAACGCTAGCCCAAGGGATTGTGAGGTCCACAAGGCCTGGGACCTGCCTATCATTTGCTGTGCCCTCTGCATGTCAAGCTAGTACTGCAGTGGCCTCTAAGGGAGGTTCCTTGTGCTAGCCCTTGTCCTGGATATTCAGGGTACAGAGCAAATGAAACCCCCTACACAATCCATTCCTGCCCCCAATACAGGCCAGGGTTGGGCTGAGAGGGTTGACTCCCGAGGCTGGACATCCCTGAAGTCCTGTTGACCTCTTCATCTCTCCAGGCCTGATCTCTGTGAGCATGGAGAGGTCTGCATCAAGGCACACTCAAAACAGGAGTTACAGGAGTGGGTTCAGCGGGCACAAGACATGGAACTTCGAGAACAGGCCGCCTGGCAGGATGGGCTGGTACCTTACCAGGCACGGCTTCTAGCAGAATACCAGCGCAGCAGCAAAGAAGTATCAGTGGTAAGTGGAGACTTGTGAGTGGGTGAGGGTTGGTCCACAGCTGCAGTGCTGAAAGCCCAGCTTCTCTGTGCAGATGGCTGAGACCGTCCGTGGAGTGTCTGTCACTTGCCACCCGTCACCGGTGCATCAGGCCCAGGAGAAGATCCAGCACCGGTGGGTGTTCACCATCCACTCTGAGGTGAGGGTCAGACAGCGCTGAGATCACAGGTCTTATGGGTACCCCCAGGCTTGGGTGGAGGGATTCCCAGGGTGTTAAGGACTACAAGTGGGCAGATATAGAAAGCATGAGATTTGGAGTGGATGTTGTCAGTACTTCCACTTCTGTGTCTGTGTGACCCAGGACAAACCTCATAGCCTCTCTGGCTCAGTCTCCTCCACAGTGATAGCACCGTGGCA
Organism: Mus caroli; assembly: GCF_978045245.1. Classification (NCBI taxonomy): domain Eukaryota; kingdom Metazoa; phylum Chordata; class Mammalia; order Rodentia; family Muridae; genus Mus; species Mus caroli. The sequence goes on from NW_028227257.1 coordinate 681,778, forward strand.
CCCTCACTCTATGGATGGGACCACACAATGGAGTAAATTAACCAATACAGGAAACAAGTGTGCCTGGGGGAGGGTGGGAGGGATAGGGGATTTTCGGAGAGGAAACTAGGTAAGGGGAAATAGCATTTGAATTGTAAATGAAGAAAACATCTAATAAAAAATATATTAAAAAAAAAAAAGACACAAGTGTGCCAGTGTCTGGCACCTGGCGAGTGAATGTAACTTGTGATTACAGGACCCTGAAAATCCCAACTGTTCATCTTTTTTTTTTTTAAATATCTTCTGGGCCTTAGGCAAGGTCCATGAGCAGAAGTGAAAACCAGGCAGGCTGAGAAATCAGAGTGTCCCACACTCAGAAAGTGGCAAGCTGCCTTTCTCAGGATGGTGGAAAGGGTCAGGTTGAAGGAGTCACCACAGGCCTTGACAGGGTCTCAGGGCCCATTCCATGCTTTATGGCCTATGTCTCCTTCTCCAGGATCCCTTGCTACATGTGGCCCTACTCAAGCAAGAGCCTGGAGCAGCCTTCTCACTGGTGGCCCCCAGTCTCCCACCACACCAGCTCTATGCACAGGGAAAGCACTTCTGTGTACAAAGCTCCCCAGCCCAATTCAAGGTAGGGGTGCTTGTGCAGGCTGTCGCTTTAGGCAGCTTCGAGCAGTGGGTGGTCTTTGACTTTGGTCGCAGGCCAGTGCTTCTCCAGAAGCTGAAGTTGCAGCTAGGCCAGACACACAGCCAGGGCCTAAATGGGAAGCCAGCACCCAGCCACCCCCAGGAGCTGGAATGCTGGCACACAGGCAACCGCCACGTGGTGCTTGAGGTAGATTGGACACCCGAGCAGGAAGCCCTGATGGCCAAGTACAAGTTACCCTCCCTGGCCCTGGAGTTCAATCAGAATGTTCCGGTCTGGGGGCCCATCTCTCGTTTGAACTACCGACAGAGGATGCACAAATTTCTCTATGAGGAGGAAGCAGCCCAGCAGCAGCTAGTAGCCAAGTAAGTGGGGCAGTGGGCTAGCAGGAGTGTCTAAAGTCTGGACTTAGAGATAGGTCTTTGACTATGGCATAGAAAGCTGACCTGTAACTTTCTACCAGGCTGGCCATGAAGGGCCAGGTATTCCTGAAGACAGCACTGGAGACACCAGCACTCGGCATGCTCTTCGCACCACCAGGGGCCCTCTATGCCAAGGTCCCCTTCCACTCCTCTCTGTTGCCAGACACTGATCAGGGCTTCCTGCTGAGCCGAGCAGTCAGCACAGCCCTTGTGGCTCCTGTGCCTGCGCCTAACAGTACAGTATACCAAGTGCGGCTGGAGGCACGGGCCAGTTCAGAGCACGCACTGTGGCTGCTGTTACCAGCACGATGCTGTATGGCTTTGGGGCTGCAGGCCCAAGACAGCCCCATCTTGGAGGTGCAGTTCCAGATTGACCCTATGACCTTCCGGTTCTGGCATCAGGCAGTGGATGCACTGCTCGAGGAGCACCTGGTGGTTCCTGACCTGCCTGCCTGCACCCTGCCCCACCCCTGGCCCACCCCACCCTCGTTTCGTGGCAATCACAAACAGAAGCTGGCTGTGGGGCTCATTGCAGGCAGAAGACCCGAGGGCACAAAGCACATCCCACCACTGCTCATCTATGGCCCCTTTGGCACCGGCAAGACGTACACATTGGCCATGGCCGCGCTTGAGGTTGTCCGGCAGCCCCACACCAAGGTGCTCATCTGCACACACACCAACAGGTGAGCCCAGAGCTGCTTCCAGGTTGCTCACCGCTGCCCTGCTTCTCAGGGCACCCATCTCTCTGATTCTTATGGAGATATGGGTGTCTTTTCCACAAACCCTAGACCAAGGAGGAAGTTATAGTAGTGATGTGTTTTGGCCTACCCCATGTTTCTTCTCTCTCTCTCTCTCTTAAATATAGAAACAGGCTATTCAACAAAGAAGTTCCTCTTTGACTAATGTGGGTTTTTTATTTATTTATATTTTAGTTCCCTAATAACACATTATTACAGGCATGGAGTCCACTTTTAGCCCCAGAGTGTGGGGTGGAAGAGCCCAGGTCAATAACCACTTGTCCTGAGCTAATTTCTAGGCTGAGTTGAGGGTCTGAGTGTCAAGGCTGTTGTTGCTTATCTGAAGATCCTAGGCAGTGCTTCCTTGGCCTCTTAACTCTCAAGCTCTACTCCTGGAGATCAGACACCAATTCTTGTTGCCAAAGCTTACAGTGCCCAGGAGCTGTGTTCAGGATCAGTGCCAGCCCCTAGCCATGGGTGGTCTCAGGCCATAGCTAGCTCTCCCCTTGGCCTCAATTAAGAGACTGCCTTCTCTAAGCTATTCCTGACCACCCATGCTCTCCAAGTCTTGCCCACTTATCTTCAAGATCTGACCTTCCCCGTGTCTTTGCTTTTTGTCCTCTTTGAGGAAATTTGAGTCCCTGGGCAAGACCCCTGTCTATCTGCCCTATGAGTGTTCCTGGCATCCAGGCAAGGCTGCACACATGTTTTAGCCAGCAGCCTGAGTCCTAAAGCAGCAGCCCATTGTGCCTCCCCCTTCCTACAGTGCTGCAGACATCTATATCCGGGAGTATTTCCACGACTACGTCAGCAGTGGCCACCCAGAGGCCACTCCACTCAGGGTGATGTATGCAGATCGTCCTCCAAGACAGACTGATCCAACCACGTTGCAGTACTGCTGCCTAACTGAGGACCGCCAGGCCTTTCGCCCACCCACAGACCCAGAGCTGGTACAACATCGTTTAGTGGTCACCACCACTTCTCAGGCTCGTGAGCTCCAGGTGCCAGCCGGCTTCTTCTCCCACATTTTCATCGACGAAGCAGCCCAAATGCTGGAGTGTGAGGCCCTTATCCCACTCTCCTATGCCTTGCCACTAACCCGTGTAGTACTGGCAGGGGACCACATGCAGGTCACACCTAGGCTCTTCAGCGTGCCTAGGGACAAGTCAGCCGGGCACACGTTGCTGCACCGCCTCTTCCTGTACTACCAGCAGGAGGCACACAAGATCGCTCAGCAGAGTCGCATCATCTTCCACGAGAACTACCGGTCAACTGCAGCCATCATCAACTTCGTCTCCCATCATTTCTATTTAGCCAAGGGCAACCCCATCCAGGCCAGTGGCAAAGTCCCACGCCACCCCCAACACTACCCTCTCATGTTCTGCCATGTGGCAGGCAGCCCTGAGCAGGACATGTCCATGACATCCTGGCTTAACTCGGCTGAGGTCACCCAGGTGGTGGAGAAGGTGAGGGAGATCTATAACACCTGGCCTCACTGCTGGGGACCCCGGGAGCAGAGACACATCTGTGCTGTCTCTCATGGTGCCCAGGTGAGCTGTCTCCTCTGGCCTTTCTTTATCTTCAAAGGCTGCTTTGTTTCTTTCCAGGCTGATCCATATGACTGTGAGGGTGAGGGTGAGGGTGAAGGTGAGGGATTAGCAGGAGGGCCTGTTCCTTACTGGGTGACAGGCCCCTAGAACCCTGGACTTGTCTGCAGGTTAATGCGCTAAGACAGGAGCTAAGAAGGAGGAACCTTGGTGAGGTGTCTGTGGGCAGCTTTGAGATCCTGCCAGGTAGGTGACAGAAATGTGGGCCAGAGGCTGGCCTAACAGGGAGGCAGCTTCCAGCCCATTCCTTGGATGTGCATATATATAGGGTGGGACTGAGGTGGCCAGGCTGCTGGTCCTATCTGGCCATCTGACCCATCTCTCCTATAGGGCGTGAATTCCGGGTGGTGGTACTGAGCTCTGTCCACAACCGCAATAGTCTTCTTAGCCCTGGGGCACCAACCTCAGAGTTCTTCACTGAGCCTCGAGTCCTGAACACGGTCATGACTCGTGCCCAGTCTCAGCTGGTGGCTGTGGGAGATGCTGTGGCCCTCTGCTCCTCTGGAGCCTGCAGAAATCTCTGGAGAAGCTTCATCCGCGAGTGCATAGAACACCACAGCGCCTTCCCCGAGGAGCTGTCGCTGGAACAGATTGAGCAGGGTGTGGCCCAGAGACAGAACTGGGCCTCGGTGACACTCAAAGCTAGGAGCCCAGAGGCAGAGCAAAAATCTACAGCCCAGGGCCCACAAAGGCCCATAGCTGAAGGGACCATGGTCACGGTGAAGGCAGAGACCAGAGCCAGGGCAGCAGCCAAGGCACAGACTGTGGCAGTAGCAGCCGAAGACACAGCAAGCGGGAACTCAGCCTCTAGAGATGCAGCAGCAGAAGTGTCCACCCTGGAAGGGGGGGTGTCCGAGGAAGATTCTGAGTCTGACTTCTGGCCTTCTGACTGGGAGCTCAATGCTGATGATGCCATCCTGAAGGAACTTCTCGACGAGAGCCAGCAAGTGACTGTGACTGTTAGGGAGGACGGACTTCTGGACACCGTGGTTTGCCCTGCACCACAGAAGGCCCGAGAGTACACAAACCTACCCTCATCTGTGCTGCGGAAGTTCCTGCGCTCAAACTCCAAGCAATTCCGCCGCTGCAGCTTCCTACAGGAGACCTTTGAGAGAGCACTGGCCACTCCGCTGGACGACACGGCCTCTAGCCCTATCCAGGTCAGGGGCCGTCTGAACTGTGGGATGGCCTTCACGGGGGATGAGGTGCTAGTACAGATCCTGGGCCCAGCAGGAGATGACAGGCGCATCCCTGGGAGCCTGCAGGGCCGTGTGATGGGTGTGTTAAAGAGGAGGAGGCACGAACTGGCCTTTGTGTGTCGGATGGATGAGTGGGACCCCCGCATCATGATCCCTATCAACGGTTCTGTGACTAAGATTTTTGTGGCAGAGATGAAGGACCCACAGCAAGTTCCCATCCACCGCCTCATTCAAGGCCGGGTACAGCGCGTGAGGCACGAGACACTCAAGCCTGAGGACCGGAGCAACCGGCTTTTCTGGGTCCGTATTGTCCTTTGGCGGGAACGTTTCTACTATCCACTAGGCATTGTCCTGGAGGTGCTGCCCAAGGCCATCACCTGGGAGCAGGGCCTTCATATCCTTGACCTAGAGCATGGCCTGAAGGCCCACACACCAGACCCAGCCTCAGTTTCCAAGGCTCTGCAGAGATACCGCTCAGAGCTAAACACGGCCGCTGGTCACCGAGAGGACTACCGCCACTTCCTGACCTTCACTGTGGACCCCCAGGGTGCCTGCAACCTTGATGACGCTCTTAGTGTCCGGGACCTAGGCCCAGTGTATGAGGTGGCAGTGCATATTGCTGATGTGGCCAGCTTGGTGCCCAAGGATGGGGCCCTGGATGTGGAAGCCCGCCAGCAGGGCACTGTGTTCTATGCCCCCAACAGGGAGCCGGTACTCATGCTGCCTGCCAGCTTGTGCCAGGATGCGCTGAGCCTTCTCCCTGGTCAGGATCGCCTTGCCATCTCTCTCTTCCTCACCATGGAGAAAGGCGGTGGCCAGATCAAGAGCCTGCGATTTGCACCCTCCATAATCCGCTCTGACCGCCAGCTGTCGTATGAGGAAGCCGAAGAACTGATCAAGAGACACCCTGGGGCTGGCCTGGAGCTGCCAGCCCACCTGGACTCTGTGGAGGCCTGTGTTGTGGCTGCCTGCTACTTCTCTTGGATGTTACGTCGCCAGCGCCTCTCAGCTGCCTGTTACTATGAGCCGCCAGACGAGGACAGTGTGCTGGGCTTCCGCACAGCCCACATCATGGTCCAAGAGTACATGATCCAGTTTAACAGCCATGTGGCTGAATTCCTTGTAGGCAACAAGCACACACAGACACTCACACCACTCAGGTGGCAGCCCACACCCAGTAGGCAGCAGCTTGACAGTGTTTTCAAGAAGTACAGAGGCCTGGTGCCTCTGTCCCTGCACCTGTGCCACCACTCGAACACTGACTATACCCCCAACAAGCAGCTGCATCTCCTGACTTCCCTCTGGAAACAAGTGCAGCTTGCAGCTGGTACTCGGGACTACAGCCAGATGGTGGACCTTATTGCTGCAGATGACATGCACCCTTCACTGGCTCCTGCTTGCCTGGACTTGCGAAGGGCTCTAGGCCGCTCTGTTTTTGGTCGCTCCAGCCAGGGTAAGCAGCAACCTGCTGTTCACCACTCGCTGCAGGTGGATTGGTACACATGGGCGACCTCACCCATCCGTAGGTATCTAGATGTGGTGCTGCAGCGGCTGATCCTGCTGGCACTGGGCCACAGGGGCTCTACATATTCTAACAGGGACATTGATGGGCTCTGCCTGGACTTCAGTCGCCAGCATGCAAGTGCCCAGAGCTACCAACGGAGGGCCTACAGCCTGCACCTGGCCATCCAGCTCAAGACCCAGCCTCAAAACAAGCTGGGCTTCGTAGTGGATGTCGAGATGGGTGCCCGCTGCTTCAAAGTGCTTTTCCCTATAAACCGTGAAACGCTGCCCGATCCCTGCCTGATTCACTACCATTCCCTGCAGTTGGCTGAGCACCCCCAGGAGCTAGTGAGCCAGACAGGCTTGCGGCTTGTATGGCGGCGCCGCATGTACTCGGTGCAGGCGTCCAAAATGCCTTTACCACTTCTGGGCACAAGTCTTGATCCACACACCCAGACTGTAGATGCAGCCCTGTGGATGAAGCTACTGATGCTGCTGAAGGAGCAGCGCTGGCCTGAGGTAGCTGCCCTCATCCAGGAGCAAGATAAGCGTTCTCATCCAAGGGAGAAAGTAAAGATCCACCAGAGCCGCTGTGGACACTTTGTAGAGGTGGTCTACGAGCTGGGCAGTGGAGATACCCTGCAGGTTCAGCTTGGTTCCAGCCTGCAGCGGGGCTTCCTGGCACCAACCCTGAAGCTGTGGACTGTGGTCCCTGGCTTCAGCCTCTGTCTGGAGCACATGGAACGGCCAGGCGACTGCTTTTCAAGCCATGTGCACCAGGCTCTGCAAGACCAGTACCTTCAAGTCAGCGAGTACTCGGGTGCGTGGGGGCCACGCTGCGCCCTGGAGTCGCTCACCAATGCTGTTACAGAAAACGACTCCATCGTGCTGCACGACGTGCGTATCTCTTGGGACACATCCCAGGGGCAGTTGCAGGGCACCTTCCAGCTGGAAGCTGCTTTTCTCCAGGAGAAATGCATCAACATCCACTTTGGCTGTTGCTACCTCTGCATTCGGCTGGAGGGGCTCCCTCTCCCCCTAGATAGCTCACTCCCTAGGCCTAGTGGCCTTGGCCCCTTCCTGAACATTGACCCCAATACATATACCTGGGTGGCCCATGGGCTGTCTGGTGGTGACTGGGACCATGAACTGGCTGGTGGTGACTGGGACCAGGAGAATGTGGATGATCGGCAGGAGGCGCCCAAGCAGGTATATTTCCTCATCCATCACATGACCATGGAGAAGGTTCCAGAAGAGGTGCTGAGACCTAGCGCTCGGTTCACTGTGGAAGTGCTGTCTAAGCAGCTTCCTGACCTGTGAGTAGCTCCTATCACCTGAGGTCAGGGGGAAGGTCCCTGGGCTGAGGTCTAGAGCCAAGGCCTCCCTGGGTTCCCCTCTCCTGGGAAGACATAGCTCCCTCCCTAGGAAAACCCTATTCACTTTCTGGTATCTTTTCTCATCCCACCCCTACCGCCCCCCTCCCCCCCATGCCCCAGCCGCAAGGAAGAAGCAGTGCGTCAGCTGAAAACAGCATCCCCATTGGTCATTAGCATCGCCTTGGGCCTGCCTATCCCTGAGCTCCGTTGGCCAATATCTGGGCCCCATCGCTTAGTATCTGAGCTCCGTTGGCCAATACCTGGGGCCCATCGCCCAGTATCTGAGCCCCATCGCCCAATGTCCGGGCCCTGTGGCCCAATATCTGAACCGTGTCGCTCAATCCCCGATCCCTGCCGCGGCAACTGGCCTCGCCAGCATTCTTTCCACAAGGGTAGGTCTGCCCCTCAGCTTTTCCACCTCTCCCCAGCACCACGGTGCTCAGATGATCCTTGGCTTCTGCTACACTCACACTCCTACCCCAGCATCTACTAGCAGGTTCTTGGAGCGGCAGAACTACAATATCCCTGCTGGACATCATAAACTGAACCAGAGCCAGGACAGGGCTGTCAGGAGTGCTCTGCAGAAGCAGTTCACAGTCATCCAGGGCCCACCAGGTGGGGCCCATTTGCAGGAGCCAGGAGGGGCTGCCCTGTGTAGACAGATGTGGCCATAGGAACTTACATATCGTCCTCTCTCCACAGGCACTGGGAAGACCGTTGTGGGCTTCCACATCGTGTACTGGTTCCACAGGTCAAACCAGGAGCAGATGCCAACTGGCAGCAGCCCGAGTGGAGTGGAGCAGCTGGGGGGCCCATGTGTCTTATACTGTGGACCCTCCAACAAGTCTGTGGATGTCCTGGGAGGTGTGTTAGGCATGAAGTGTGGGACTGCCAGAGGGTGCTGGGTACTGAGTTTCAGACTCACATCTTCACTTGCCCTAGGACTGCTCCTGAGGAAGAAGACAGAGATGAAGCCCCTGCGTGTATATGGGGAGCAGGCAGAGGCCACTGAATTCCCGCTGCCAGGAGTGAGCAACAGGAGTCTGTTTAGCAAGACCTCTCAGGAAGGAAGACCGAACCAGAGCCTCAGGTATGCCCCTTCTGTCTGTGCTGGGATTGAGGCCAGGGGACCTCCACTGGCCAGGGTTTCACCAAGGTCCTGCCTTCCAGGAGCATTACCCTCCACCACCGGATCCGCCAGGCCCCCAACCCGTATGCAGCAGAGATCAGAAAATTTGATGCCCAGCTTCGGGAAGGGAAAATATTCTCAAAGGAGGATCTTATGGTGTAAGTGGTGATCTTGGAGGTGGAGCTGCCCATCAGCAAGCTCACTGGATGACATGAATGACCTCATATAGGTACAGGAGAGTCTTGGGGAAGGCACGCAAACATGAACTGGAGCGGCACTCGGTCATCCTGTGCACGTGCTCCTGTGCGGCATCAAAGAGCCTGAAAATTCTGAATGTTCGACAGATCCTTATCGACGAGGCAGGCATGGCCACCGAGCCAGAAACCCTTATCCCCTTGGTGTGCTTCTCAAAGACGGTTGAGAAGGTGAGGGTTGTGGGGATCTAGTGCTCCTGCCTGGATTCCTGGGGGCAGCTGATGTTGGGGTGCTGAGGGTGTAATAGGTGAGCATTGAAGATGGCCAAGAAGTTAGAATGCTTCTGGCTCCAAAGATGTCAAGGCCATAGCTATCTGTGCTTCTAGGTGGTTCTGCTTGGAGACCACAAGCAGCTTCGGCCTGTGGTCAAGAGTGAACAGCTGCAGAGTCTGGGGATGGATCGGTCTCTCTTTGAGAGGTACCACAGGGACGCCATCATGCTGGACACACAGTACCGTATGCATAAGGACATCTGTTCCTTCCCCTCCATGGAGTTTTATGGGGGAAAGCTAAAGACCTGGTCTGACCTGAGGCGTCCGCCTAGTATCCTGGGTCACACCGGCAAGCCGAGCTGTTCCGTCATCTTCGGCTCTGTGCAGGGCCACGAGCAGAAGCTGCTGGTGTCCACCGAGGATGGCAATGAGAACTCTAGGGCCAACCCGGAGGAGGTCACAGAGGTGGTAAGTGTTTGGTGGGTCAGGGAAGGCTTCCTGGACGAGGGTGAAGGCCAAGGAAAGCTTCACTGGGCGGGAAGGCTGGGATCGAGTGAGGTTGCTGAGCTCAGGAAAGAACAGGGTCTGGGTTCCAGCTCCGTCTGCCCTCTTATCTACTTAGGTCCGCATCATCAAGCAGTTGACCCTGGACCGGACGGTGGATCCCAAAGATATTGCTGTCCTTACACCCTACAATGCACAGGCTGCTGCAATCAGCAGGGGCCTCACGCAAAGAGGGGTCACCGGAGTAACTGTGACCTCTATCACCAAGAGCCAGGGTAAGGTTGGCTCTATGGGGCCATTTTTGTGTGTGTGGGGGTCAGCAGGAGGGGTCAGTGGGCAGAGCTGTGAATTCATCTATTATCCCCTCTCTGCCTCCCAGGGAGTGAATGGCGCTATGTGATAGTAAGCACTGTCCGAACATGCCCCAGGAGTGATGTGGACCAGCGGCCAACCAAGAGCTGGCTCAAGAAGTTTCTGGGCTTTGTTGTGGACCCCCACCAAGTAAACGTGGCCATCACCCGGGCCCAGGAGGCATTGTGCATCATTGGTGAGAGTTTGTATGTCTGGGGAAAAGCTGGGGAAGGCAGTGCCTAGCATGCTCAGGGCAAAACTAAGAGCCACCTTGATTCTCCCTTGCAGGGGACCATCTACTGCTACGCTGCTGCCCACTCTGGCACCGTCTCCTAGACTTCTGTGAGGCTCAGCACAGCCTGGTGTCTGCTGAGAAGGTGCGGGTCCAGAGAAAATCTGCTCTGTCTTCTTGAGGAACCCCCACCTGCCCAGCCCTTCATGTGCCATCAACTGAGGGTATGTCCCTCATTCTTCTCTGCCAAGGTCCTGGGCATACATTGGATTGCCACAGGTCACAGTCACAGCTCAAATTAGTCAACCACTTCTGCTGTCTTCTTGGGAAAGGCCCTGGTATTGGCTGCAGTCATGTAGCAGTGACAGTCTTATGGGTGGTGGCTGCTTCCTGTGCTGGAAGCAGGCTTAATAATGATGACCTTCCTGTTTGTGCGTGGACTTGAATGGAGGGGAAAGAGCTGGAGGTCGGCCCCTTTCTCCCAACTCTCTTTGCTTTTCTGGGGCATTTGATGACTGGGACACCTCTTAGTGGTCACAGAGGACCCCAGGGACATATCTATGCTGTTACAGGGGGCCTAAACAGAAATAAGACTCCTCTGAGATTACACTTTGACACTGAGATCCATTTATGGTTGCACTGGGCACCCTGTATTCATTTGCCCTATTTTCTAGTCTTAGTAACCTAAACCAGATCTCTTACAGGGACTCTCAGAGTGGGCAAGGAAACCTTCCCGAGAGAAAGACCTTTTTCTCTTGTACTGTTTACTGCCTTGTATCCTACAGCCCCTCACCCCGCCCCCAAGCACAGGGGCAGGAAGGACAGAGCTGAACCAAATGCTCACACAGCCCTACCTCCTGGAATGTAAAACAGCTGGCCTGTGGGCAGGCAGCTGGGAATAAGGTACCCAGCACTTATGGGCCTGTTCTTCACCATGCTTCCATACCTATGTCCAGGGCTTTAGGATAACCTTCCTGGCACCATCATCCTTTTCTACTGGACTAAGCAGGTGAAATCTCTCCCAGCATGTCTCCCTCTTATATGCTCACCTCCTGACAATTCCAAAGCTGGGACCATCTCCCCCTTCAGTGTGACAACCCCACCCCCAATCCCCGCCGCGGTCAGAGTTGCTGCAAGTGAAATATACACCAGGACATCTGGGGCTTCTAAAGCCTGGCTGCAGAGCCTCCTGTGAGGATAATATCTGGTGTTTTCTACAAATTAAGTTTCTACATTCCAATTTTTGTATCTTTTCTCAGGTTATGCCTTATGTAACTGGATAATTTTATTATAAAAACTTCTCTGAAACTTCTCATGTCTGTTTTGTGGTATGGGCAGGAATAGACAGAACTGGCCATCTTGTAGCCATTGAGGTGGTCAAAGGAGGAGTTGAGTACAGAACTTGGGAGCATGGTGATAGAAGGTGGTAGTACCCCATCGCATGGCCAAGAACACAGCTGCATAGTCATAGGAAGCTGGTATAACTTAGCAGAGGCAGTCTGGAACTGGACAGCTAAGTTTGATGCTGTAGTCCCCAGGCTGAAGCCCGTCCAAAGTCCTTATGGCTGGGGCCTCAATTTTAACTTATCTGAAGTTGTCCTCTAGTACCTTGGGTCCCATGACCTCCTCCAAGCCAACTTGTGACATGCATTTGTTTAGCCTTTGGCTTGTAGCCAAACAAGCCTCTCCCAGCACAGCTGATGCAAGAAGGATAGGCTTAGGAGATGGTGGTGGGAGTTCCTAGAGACTCTATAAAGGAAAGAGGTTCCCAAGACCTGTGTGCTTCCAGAGGGAGGGAGGAACAGCAGAGGGCACCAGCTTCACCTGTCCCCCTCATCCACTTAGGTCTGCAGATGAGATTGACAGGGCTCTAGTGCCCTGGCCAGGTTCCCGGGGGCATCTTGAGGTAGAGTGCTAGGGGTATAATAGGTGAGTATTACTATTAGTTGAAAGTGAGCAAGAAGTTGGGGTGCCTCTGGCTCAAGGAGCATTTCAAGAGCAGCCATAAGTGAGTAGTGGAGTTTAGGGATGGGTATGTACTAAAATAAGCAAGGCATTCCTAAATAAGTACAGTAAGATCTCCCTCACCTAGAGTTAGGGAGGGCTTCTTAGAGAAAGGGCCTTGAACTTGGTGGGAAGTAGTGAGAAATGGTTTTAAGTTGGTATTTGTCTTAGTTAGGGTTTTATTGCTGTGAACAGACACTATGACCAAGGCAACTCTTACAAAGGACAACATTTAATTGGGACTGTCTTACAGGTTCAGGATTCAGTCCATTTATCATCAAGGCAGGAACATGGCAGCATCCAGGAAGGCATGGCACTGGAGGAGCTGGGGGTTCTACATCTTGTTCAGAAGGCAACTAAGAGAAGACTGGCTTCCAGACAGCTTCCAGGATGAGGGTCTTAAAAGTTCATACCTATAGTAACACACTTTCTCCACACCTACACCAACAAGGTCACACTTCCTAATAGAGCCACTCCCTGAGCCAAGCATATTCAAGCCACCACATTCCACTCTCTGGCCCCCAGAGGCTTGTTTAAACACATGAGTCTATGGGGGCCATTACCTAGGCATAGCATAGTACAAAATATGTCCAACTTCAAAAATCCCACAGTCTATAAAAGTCTCAACAATGTTGAAAGTCCAAAGTTCAAGTCTCTTCTGAGATTCATGCAATGTCTTGACTATAATCCTTTAAGAAATCAAAATCAAAAAGCATATCACATGCTTCCAACATCATTCAGGATATACATTATCATTCCAAAACATCATGGTGAGGAAATACTGAACCAAAACAAGGCAGAAAATAAGTTAGGCAAACTCCAGACTCCATGTCTCCATGTCCAATGACAAAGTGCTCTTCAGATCTCCAACTCCTTTCATCCTTGTTGACTGCTGTTGGCAGATTTGGCATTTAGCAGCAACAAATTTAGTTCTCTTGGACTGGTTCCACACCCTGTTAGCAGCTGTCCTCATTGGGTATACTACGGCTCTGGCATTCCAGACATCTTGGGGTCTCTAAGGCAACGTCAATGTTACAGCTTCTTGATCCAGTGCCTGGGATCCACGTATGATTTTCTGGACTTCTCAGAAGGGCTTGTGTCACTTCTCCAGCTCTATCCTCTTGCAGCACTCTAGGCTCTGGTTGATCTACTCCACTGCTGCTGCTGTTCTTAGTGGTCATTCTATGGTACTGACATCTTCAATATGTGTGGGACTTTTGATGCAACTAGGCATCACCAACAGCTTCTCATAGGTTCTCTTCATGGTGCTAAGCCTTGCCTTCTTTGCATGATCCCTTCAGTACTGGGCCAACAACTGCAACTGAGGCTGCACCTTCACCAGTGGCCTTCCATGGCCTCTCACAGTGCCTAGCCTCAGCTGCTCTGCATGATCCCTTCATGCCTTCAAAACCAGTACCACCTGGGTAACTCTTACACATTACCAAGTCCAGCTGCAGCATGAGGTACAATCTTGGCTATCACTGGAACACAGCCTCTTTGTGCTCTCAGAAAACACTTCCCAGAAGATTTCACCTCAGTGATGCTGGTCTCTTAATTACTGCTAATTTCTTAGCTCCAGCTAACCAGCATCAATTGTCCCAGCAACCTCTTCTATTCTTGACTCTAAAGCCATAGCCATGTGGCTAAAGCTGCTGAGTTCTGCTGCTTGCTGGAGCTGGAACATGCCCCCTGCACCTTGTTCTATTGCGTTATCACCAGCTTTCTGTTTTCCAACTCCTTCACTGCCTAAGGTTGGCTGTCCTGGAATTTGCTTTGTAGATGAACCTTGAACTCGGAGATCTGCATGGCTCTATCTCCTGAATGCTGGAAATAAAGGCATGTACCACCATGCCTAGGTTTAAGCTTTTCTTTACCTGGAACTTGCTCTGTTACCAGGCTGGCCTTGAGCTCAGAGATCTGCTTGACTCTGTCTCCTGAAATTAAAAGCATGTGCCACCATGCTTGGGCCTAAGCTTTTCATTGTCACTATTCCTCAAAATCTTGATCAAAATCTTGTGTCCTTCATTTCTGGATTGTAGTTCATTCCAGATTAAAAGTCCAAGTGAAAACAATAACCAGATAATAGTAATGCCTAGATATAACCATTTCCTTGTTCAATGGCAAATGCATAAACAATAAACTTAGCTGGGAGGGGTCTTGCCCCAAAGCCATCACTCCCTTAATATGTTTATCTCCTCGAATATAGGATTCTGGTCCGTTTCATCTCCTGGTGCCCCTTTATTACTTAAATCATACATTGTGTGTGTGGTATGTATCTATGTTTGTTTGTTTTTAAGCTTGCTTTGATTGATCAAAACACTCTTCATGGGAGGAAACCAGAAGCCAAAATCTATGTGGGACTTTTCCGAGACTTCTACTGTCCACGTGATTAATCGAAATCTCAAGTAGACTCTTCAAAGGCAAAAAGCAGCCACATTCGTCACCAAAACATCACAAAAACAGTCTCTCTCGGCCACGTAGTAAAATTCTTCCCTTCTGAAACCTCGAGAGCCAGGTTTTCACACTTTAAATCACCCTCAGCAACAAACTCTTCCATATTCTTATTAGGATAGCCCATTAAGTCCCACTTAAAACATTCTACTGCTTTCCAAATCCAAAGTCCTCAAATCCACATTCTTCCAAACAAAAGCATGCTCAGGCCCTGGTACCAACATCTAAAGGTTTTACTGCTGTGAACTGACACCATGACCAAGGCAACTCTTGTAAAGGTTACCATTGGATCAGAGGTTTAGTCCATCATCAAGGCAGGAGCATGGCAGCATCCAAGAGGGCATGTTGTTGGAGGAGCTGAGGGTTCTACATCTTGTTTAGAAGGCAACTAAGAGAAGACTGGCTTCCAGGCAGCTAGGATGAGGGTCTCAAAAACTCACATCCACAGTAACACACTCCCTCCACATCTACTCCAAGGCCACACTTGGGCCAAGCATATTCAAACCACCATAGAATTGGAGCTTAAGAAGAGAAATCCCAGATCCCATTGGTAACAGAGGCACAGAGTATGGTGGAGGTGAGGCAGTGAGCCTTGAGGAAGGCATTAACACTAATGAGCTCTGCACAGGTTGGGGAGTGGGCTATGTGAACCAGCTCCTAAGCACCTAGTACCTCAACTAGCTCTGTTATATGTCCACCTCTAGGTTACATCTCTCTGGACCTGATGGGGCACAAGACTGAGCCATGGTTGGGGATGGGAGTGCCAGTCTACTAGACCCATGTATGCTTCCCTTAGCCAGTCTCCATTCTAGGCCTCTCCCTTCTGGTAGAGTTGCCATTACCAATACCTAATCTCCACCCTACAACACACAGGCTATCCATTTTGGATCTCTAGGATGACTCTATCCTGTGAGATATCCATGCACAATTGGCACTTTGACCATATGCCACAGAGAATGACAGTCCTGATTTGTAGGAACCTTGGTTAGATATGTGGCTGGAGCTACCTGGCTTGCTACCTAAGCTGAGCCCCAACAGGCCAAGCACATCCCCAGTGGGGAAAGGAGGTCTTTATTATGCCCTGTCTTACTCAGAAAACCACTTTGCCAATGGGGGAGAATTCCGTCCTTTACTACCCGATCATCTGCTCCTGCCAGGCTTGGCCATTCCAGAATGACTCCCACCCATGGTATATGTGGTAGGGAGGAAGCTGGGCTTAGAGTGTGCTGCATCAGTTCTTCATATTGCTTTAATCCATCCTTCTGCTTTGCCCAGAGGTGACTGAACCTGCATCTACCTCTTCTACCTCATATTCTTCTCTGTGTGTGTGTTGACCTGAATGGAAGACCTTAATGTTGAGGTGTCCTGGACAGTAGTGAGGAATGTGGTTACCTGTGTGGGCTGAATACCATCAGCTAGCTACTGAGGTCAGTGCTGTAAGGGTGGTCACTTTTCAGAAGCTGGGCATCATCGAATGTCTTAGAGAGGTTCCCAGCCAGGCTTCCTCTCTGGGACACTCACACATGTGGGATGCCTATGGCACTTCATCTTACTTGGGGAGAGTGTAAGACCTTTATTTTAAAAGTAAGAAATCATGGTCCTGGGCATCCTTGTTCCAAGACAGCTGGGATGCTAGCACTAAAGCTATGACTGCCCTCAGTGGTGTCCAAACAGGCCCAAAGTATCATCTTCCTCAGAGAGCTCAACCTAGGAGGCAGGGAAAGAAATCTGGTTCTGGCTGTCCGGATGAGGGGTACATAAGGTGCTGAGGCTGAGGGGCTGAATTCCCTTGAAGCAGCCAGGTACCAGTGGCCAGCTCTCTCTTGTTCTAGAGTCCAGCCGGGGGCTCTCCTGGAAGAGACAGAAGGCAAAGGGGTTCTGGGACTTGTTGGGTGTAGGGCCATCAGGAAAACACATAGCTGCTACTTCCTTAAGGCCTAAGTAGGGTTGTGTCTTTAATTTGGTGTGTGTATACTCCTCTTTATTAGTGGATAAATATTAGAAAATCATCTCTCAGAAGGTGTGGTCAGGGGCAGGCTGGGCTTACCCAGCCTGGGGGCAGGCCCCTCAGGGGGTCCTGGCGTGGTCTGCAAGGTGAGGCTGTCCCGCCAGGGCTCATACACCAGGGTGTAGCTTTCTGCCCTCTTGATAGTGAACTTGTAGGTACGGTTGGGCAACAGGTTGTGGACATCAAAGGTGCAGGCAGCCACAGGGACTATGCCACACTGTGTACACTCCTGTTGTGTCCTGGGCTCCAACAGCTTGAAGCGCAGTTCATACTGCTCTGGTGCTGCCGGCTGGATGGTTACAAACCAGCGCAGGCTGACCCAGTCCTGATGCGCCACTGACTCCTTCCGGTCGAACATAACTGGCATCTTCGTGCTCAGCATAAGCCGGATGTGTGGGATTTTGGTGGCTCCAATGTCAGATACCAGGCGGTGCTTGACATGCAGGTGTCCTGGTACCATCATGGCCAGGAAGTTGTCCATGACAACTGACAGGTCTGCCAACTGCTGTTCCACAAGCCCCCAGCCTGCCAGGAAGGGCCGTGGGTCAGGGGCCTCAAGTAGGGCATCCAGTGCTGCCCGGCCGTGGTCCAGCTGCTCCAGCAGGTCCCCAAGCAGGAGGAGCTGGATCTTGGTCTGTGCTGTGCCCACCTTCTTCATGCGCTGGAACTTCCAGGGATCAATGAGCTGAAACATGGTGTTAGGTAGCACCAGCGGGTTCTGGTCACCCAGGGCCAGGTGCTTAGGGAGAATCTCAATGTAGTAGGAGCACTTCTTGAGCAGCTGCATGCGGGCATGGTGGCGCTTGAGCAACTGGGGGCTCAGGTCTGTGGTCAGGAACTCACGCAGCACGTTGCGGCGCTCCATGTACGTCCTCCAAGCCTCTGGCTCCAGCAGCTGCTGGTCCTCTGCCTCCTCCACCTCCTCTAAGTCCAGGAAGGAATGTGGACTATCCAGCTTCATTTTGTCCAGGGCCAGGCCTGTCACCTGGAAGTTCATTGTCTGGGAGCTGAGGGTAAGAACTAGGCATCAGCTGTGACCATCAGATTGGCTCTGCCCCTCATCAGCCTCTGCCCCATAATGGCCTTTGCTCTCCTCTGGGACACAGCTTTCTGATCAGAGGCCCCTGGAGGGACAGAATAGTGGGCTGGGTACTGGGCAAAAGCAGATGATAAACGGGAAACTTCCATCAAGGGGCCAATAGTATTTTGTGGCGATGAGCTAACGGGGCTTATCAGACAGAGTGGGCTATAGGGACCAGAGTAGCCTGGGGAGAAGCTCTGGAATGTTGATTAGTTTTGAGACAGATCATAAGTCTCGGGTTCCTCACCTAACACAGGTCTGTGCCCAAGCTTAGGGTGATTCTCCATGCTTCCCAGTACTCTCCAGAGACCTGGTACACTGCAGGGGTGCAATGCTCAGGGACCAGGCTAACCAAAGACAAGACTCTACATCATCCTCACATAAAGGGGGGGGGGGCTGTGTGGCTAAGAACAGGGTAGATCCTATCCTACCATCTCACAGATGGTGGGGGGAGTCTAACGCTAAAGCTTGTTAGGTTGGTCTTCCTTCATGGTCACTTTTGATTTTGACAGAACATCTCAGTCTGTTGTTCAGGCTGCCCTCCAACTCCTGTGCTCAAGCAGTCTTGGGACTCCAGGGGTGTATGCTCTTGTACCCAGTTTATCCCAAAGCTGGAACTGTTGACTCCAGAGTCAGCCCTCCTCTCCTTGTCCCCATACATTTCCCCCAAATCTGGTTGTCTATGGAGAGGCTGGTGTGCCACAAAGCCCAGCAGCCAGAGCTCCCTGGAGAAGGTACAAACCTCCTGCTAGCTAGTCCCTGGCACTGGGCCAGTGGCTTCACTTGGAAATCTCAGTTTGTGGAAACTGGGCTTGGATGAGTGAGAAACAGAGCTAAGAGACTGGATGACTACCTCAAAACCACACAGGTAAGATTGATCATGTCCCAAAGACTAATTCAAAGTGATTTGTGTGAATGGGTGTGTGTGTGGGGGGGGGGGGGGTAGAACAGGCATCTGAGACAGCAGAGAATGGTTTCTGGCTGAATGCTAGTTGAGATCAGGGCCCCAAGACCCTGAGCCAAAAGTTCATGGCCACTAGAAAGCTCAATGGAAGTCTCCATAACTACTTCCCCATCTAAGCTATTCTATCACCCCTCCCCCTCCATGGAGACTACCCACCGGGAGCTTCTGGGCACACCTCCTAAACTCCTCTACCTACCACTCCTCTTCCGGATCACCTCCGTGAGCCCCAGCCCCCCTCTGCAAGTGCCTGGCGGCCCGCTTCCTGTGCGGAGCCCAGCCAGAGCCGCAGGGTGCACTGCCAGATCCGCGCTCCCCCTGCCTCAGGCCTACTTGTTGCCATGGGAACCACTGGCCCTTGTGACGCTGTGCACATCCGGCCCAGGTGTAAGGAGCACTTGATTTGAAGACTAAGTTTTGATATACGGCAGCAGCGATTTATGTCCAGGGCCTCACGGACTCGAAACAAACTCAACCTCAGCCCGCGCCACGGGCTAGTGGAATTGTTCCGCGGCATCGTGCTTCGCCAGCAGTCCAGGAGCCTGCGGTGGCTGGGTCCGCAGCTTGGCTTGCAATGGGATTCTATGCAACGCAGGAAACTGGTGTCTTTGAGTGGGACAGAGCTGGCTGCTGGGACTCAAGAAGCCAGCAGATGCCAGTGGAGTGCAGGGAAGGGCCACCTGTTTGACATTCCAAGCCAAGCAGCCGCCTGTGGGTCTCAAAGAGGACGAGAAAGGAAGTGATATAGCAGCAGATGGCTAGGATCTCCTTAGCAAGCAGTCACCAAGGTGAAGGGGTCTGGTTTTCCCAGGCCTCCAGAAACTCATGACCTGTCCCCTCTAGTCTGGATAAACGGAGTCTCCATAGCTCTAGGAATCCTAAAAGAAATCCCCAAGTTGCATTCTCATACTCCAAACTGGGCTTTGGACCCCTAGATTTAATACCCAGGTCCTTCCTCTTTATGAGCTAGCTTGGGGTTACTCCTAGTAAGGGTCTCAGGGTCTCAGCCACCTGAAAGCTGCTGACTCTTTACCACTCGGTCAGTCCTTCCAGATTGGGTTTGTCTGGACTGAGTTACCTGGTTGTAACTCAAGTTTGCTACCAACTTAAGTTATAGCCAGAGCTCCCATCCCTCCTGATGGGATCTGACAGTGCTGGGGGATAGTTTTCCATCTGTCAACCTATATTGGCTACAGACCTCAGAGGCCCTGGAGGGGGAGGGGGAGGAGGGAGAAGCGATGGGTGCTGGCTCTGTGCTCATCTAGGCTAGTTAGTCATGGTTGCCAGTTTGAGGGAGAAAGGGATGCCATCTGAAGGTCCAGGAGGGAAACTGGCCCCTGGGGAGTAGAAGAGAATAAAAAGCAGCAGGAAGAATACCAGCCCCCAGCTCTTCCTCAGGAAGGAGGTGGGTGAGGCTCACTATCCTGTTCTTAGGGGTTGGGCTTGCTCTGGGTCTGTGAAAGCTGCTCTGCTCCACTTGATCTCTATCTCCTTCCCCCCCCCCGCCCCCCGTCCTAGTTTTAAATTTTTTAAATTTTTTAGATTGATTTTATGTATTTGAGCATTTTACCTGCATGCCTGGTTCCCACAGAAGGCTGGTACCCACAGAGGTAGGAAGAGGACATGGATCCCCTGGAACTGGAGTTAGGGATGGTTTCTTTCTCTTTCTTTTTTTCTTTCTTTCTTTCTTTCTTTTTCTTTCTTTCAAGATTGATTCATTTATTTTATGTGAGTACATGGTTGCTCTCTTCAGACACACAGGATTACATTTCATTACAGATGGTTGTGAGCCACCATGGTTGCTGGGAATTGAACTTGGGTCCTCTGGAAGAGCAGCCTGAGCTGTTAACTGCTGAGCCATCTCTCCAGACCACAGGTGGTTTTTAAACCACCGTGTTGATGGTGGCAACTGAGCCCAGGTGGTCTGTGATAGCAGCAAGTGCTCATGAACTCTGAGCCATCTCTCCAGCCCTTCTATTTTTTAATTAAAAGTTTCATTTTGAGTTGTGCAGATTCATATGCAGGCCTTGTTATGTTTTGTTTTGTTTTGTGTTTGTTACAGGGTGTCACTATGTAGCCTTCACTAGCCTGAAACTCTGTAGTCCAGGCTGGTCTCAAATTCAGAGATCTACCTGCCTTGGTCTCCCAAACACTGGGATCAAGGGCACATACCACCATGCTTGGCTTACGGCAGTTGTAAGGAATGAACGATGGTCCTATTATCCAGCGTATCCTTCATCCGTTTTCCCAGATGTCAATTCTTGAAACATTGAAGTACAAGATCATACTAAGACACAGGGACAGTCTGTGGCCACAGACGCACCTTCTGAAACCTATCTCCCAGTGCAGTTAGTGACTGTTTATTGCTGTGATAAAATAACATGACCAAGGGAACTTTTCTAAAAGTCTATTGGGACTTACAGTTTCAGAGGATGAGTCCATGATCTGATCGTTATAGTGGGGAGTTTGGCAGCAGGCCTGGCGCTGGAGCAGTAGCTGAGAGCTTATATTTTTATCTGCAAGTAGGAAGCAGAAAAACTGAGAATGGTATGGGCTTTTGAAACCTGAAAGTCTTCCCCCATGTGACATACCTCCTCCAACAAGGTAAACATAATTCTTTGCAAACGATCCAACCAACTAGGGGCCCATATCAAATATGTGGGCCTATGGGGGGCATTCTCTTCTGAACCACCACTTTCTACTCCCTGGCCACCATAGGCTTGTGGCCATATCATAATGCAAAATGCATTTAGTCCAGCTTCAGAAGTCCTCAGGGTCTTTTATCAGTTTAAAAGTCAGTCTCGGGGCTGGAGAGATGGCTCAGTGGTTAAGAGCACTGGCTGCTCTTCCAGAGGTCCTGAGTTCAATTTCCAGCATTGTGGCTCACAACCATCTGTAATGGGATCCTATGCCCTCTTCTGGTGTGTCTGAAGACAGCTACAGTGTACTCATATATATAAAATAAATAAATCTTTAAAACGTCAGTCTCAAGAGACTTAAGGCAGTCTTTTCATTGTAACCTCCTGCAAAATCAAAACCAAAAGGCAAATTACATACTTGCAACATACAGTGACACAGAATATACGTTTCTGTCTGTTATGGTCCCTGAAAAGTGGGTGGAATTCTTCTGAGACCTGAATCCTACAGATTCTCTTCCTGCTCTGATCTTGGCAAGGGACTGAACTCTTTCCTTATCTGTAGGAGGAGGAAGCCAACTCCTCTACTTCAAGGTTTCTTTGGTGGTGATTCTCAGGGTCCTATCTTCCAGCCTTTCCTCCAGATGATAAAAGGTCTGGGGACCAGGACTGGAGAGTGTCATTGGCTAGAGCAGAGTCCTCTGCTCTTGACTAGCAGCCTCTCTTTGTGCTCCAGCTGCACATAGAATGTGGTGGATCCCTGAGATGTGGACCTTGTGCTTTAGGAGCAAGAGATTTGCACTCAGTGCCCTGGATCTGACCTCACCATGGTCAATGCAGAGGCAATCTCCCTGTGGCTTCATGACCTGAAGATAGGAAGCTTAATTTTTTTTAAAAAATTATTAGTTAATTAGTCAGGCGTGGTGGCACACGCCTTTAACCCCAGCACTTGGGAGGCAGAGGCAGGTGGATTTCTGAGTTCAAGGCCAGCCTGGTCTACAGAGTGAGTTCCAGGCCAGCCAGGGCTACACAGAGAAACCCGGTCTCGAAAAACCTATATATTGGTTTGGGATGTTAATTAATATATAACTGCTGCTCCCACTCTGGTCCCTCCCTCACCGAGTCCCTCCCCCATCCCCCTGCTCCTCCTCCTCTGAGGAGATGGGACCTCCTCCCCTCCACCAGGTATCCCTCAATCCTAGCATATTGAGACTCTGCCATGTCAGGTATATCATCTCCCACTGAGGCCAGACAGGGCAGCCATGAAGACTGATCTGCCTGTCTGCTACATATATGCCAGGGGTCCTTCTTCCAGCCCATGTATATTCTGTGGTTGGTGGCTCAGATGCTGAGAGCTTCCAGGGGTCCAGGTTTGTTGACTCTGTTTGTCTTCCTGTGGGACTCTGGGACTTTAATCCTTCCCCCTGTCTAATGTTTGGCTGTAGATAGCTGAAGAAGTTTAATTTCTCACCAGGGAACTACACTGTTAACAATGAGGACTTGGGGATAAAAATCTCCATTTATACCTGTCAAGGGAAGTAGAGACAAATCCTCCACAAGGCTGGTGGGTGTGAGATTCGGGGTTCCTTCCATTACTTCTCTAATTTTGTATTTATAATTACCTTTTCTGCACAACCAACTTCCAACACGTCTGTGACATGGACCTTGTACCTTAGGACTCCTGTCCCTTCCTGGCTGCTCAAGCCAGGGTCTGGAATTCAGCCATTTGGGATGCTGGGAGGACGAAGCCAGTGAGTTCTAGGTATCTCTGGTATACCAGAACTTACAAACCGCCCCAGATGCTTCTCTGAAGCATCTGTAGATGGAGAAGGAACAGGAATCATATCTGTTTGATATGTTTGAAGTTTACTGTGCTCTGAGCGTTTGCTCCAGAGGCCTCCGCTGAGTTGGTCAGGCTGCACATAGCTACTTGCATCTGGCCCTGAAAGCTTGGTGGGTGATGGTGTTGTCTTATGTTAAAGAGCCACCATTTAAAAAGTCAGTGTTTCACAGAAATATGACCTCTGGCGATGAACTGCTCCCTTTGTTGAGCCCTCTCCCAGGGCGGCTGCTAGTTGCATGTGCCCAGCTAGCCCGGCAAAGCAGGTCCCTGCAACCTGTGTCTGTTAGTGGGGATGAAAAGGGTAGCTTGTTCCAGAAGGCCCTCCCCCCTACACCGCCCTTCCCGCAGACTCCGCCCAACTCTCTCTCATCCTAGTAGCCTACTAGGACACGAATCTCAAGCCCAGCGGCTTTTAACCCCAGCAGAGATCCAGCTCACCAGACCGCACAGCTGTAGAAGAGTATGTAGAATAGGAGGAGCAGCCTGTGTGGTCCTGGGACGGAGGTCACTGTCCGCCCCATGCATTGATACACCATCTGGGAAACTGACTGTTGTATGCCTGATTAAGGAGCACTCTGTAGTGACCTCCGGGGTTAGGGTTAGGGTCCGTGTCACCTGTCGCTTCCCATTCTGTGCCAAGTAGGGACGTGGGCAGGAAGCCCGGGGTAAGCCTGGCTGTCCCACCAGCCTTTCCGGTTTCTCTCTTGCACCCTGGGATTCTGGTGCATGGTTGTAGTGCTCAGCCTCCTCAGCGGCAGCACGGAGGTCCCAGAGTACTGACCCGAGGTCGGCTCCATGCGCCTTCGTCCGCAAACAGGCCCCCTAGGCATGGAGCCCTTCCTCCGGAAGCGGCTCACTTTCTTGTCCTTTTTCTGGGATAAGATATGGCCAGCGGATGAAACGGAGGAAGACATCCCCAGGATCCAGGGACAGGACGACAACCCAGTGCCGGAGCAACCCGCTGCCGTTGAACCTTGTAGCTTCCCAGCCCCACGCGCCCGACTCTTCCGCGCGCTCTACGACTTCACTGCTCGATGTGCAGAGGAACTGAGCGTCAGCCGTGGGGACAGACTCTATGCCCTCAAGGAGGAGGGGGACTACATCTTTGCCCAAAGGCTCTCTGGGCCGCCCAGCACCGGACTAGTTCCAGTCACCTACCTTGCCAAGGCTACCCCAGAGCCTCCCTCAGACCAACCGTAAGTACCTGGGCTTGGGAGGTAAGGGCTGCCAAGCCCAATGAGTAAATCGGAGTTTTGAGAGTAGGCAGTACCTGCTTACAGGCAGCGAGGGCTTATTGAGTGCCTGCTGGTACCGGGCTGAGCAGACAGGTGTGCCCGGGCAGTACAATAGGAAGAGTTGCACAGGACCTGCTCACACCCAGGAGTGAGCAAGTCCTGGGAACCAGTTGTTGGCTCTAGCCAACAACTACTCCCCATAGTCACTGCAGGACCCTGCCTCCATAAGGAGGTTGCAGTGAGTGGTTTACCTTGCTTCCAGACCAGGAGTTGAGGACTGAGATGCCCTGCCAGGTGATACAGCCTTGCATTGTTTGGGAAGCTGGGGTGGGGTGGGGTGGGGGCACACACCTGAGCCTCCAGGTGGCTCTGGGTCCCCAGTACTTGTAGATGCTGCAAGCCAGACCAGAGCCAAGTATTCACATGCGCCTCTTTACCTATTTATATTCACCCAAACACCTCAAATGGTTCTAAGTGTAAGGCAGATATAGCCCTGATTTGTGCTGAGTGGGTATGGAGAAGAGCTTACTCTTTGCCCCCCAAGGCTGGGCAGTCACTGCCAGTGAGTGGCATACCAGGAGGGTCACTCAGAAGGGTTCATGCTGGGCAAAAATAAGCTGAAAGCTGAAGAGCTTGTCTACCAAACTGTCCCTGGCCTACACCCACTGGTCCTGGCCTGAGTCCTCAGGTCCTACCTGGCATTGCTCAAATTCATCTCTAGCTTCCTGAGGATCCCTCAGCAGTTACAACCTCCCAGGAGGTTTAGTGTGGCCGGTGAAGTAGAGTCACAGGAAAGAGATCCAGACACAAGCCCTGTGCCTGTTTGCTGGCCCCCAGCAGTGAGTAGGACTAAGCCAAGAAGCTGTTTTAATGGAGGGGTCTCTCATTTAAGTTATGGGAGACAGAACATAAGAACAGTCCTGTTCACGGAACAGGCAGTATGGAAGGCAGGGCTGGGCTCCTGGAAGTAGGGTTGCTAATGGAGAGCTAATGACTGCCTGACCTAGAGATCAAAGAGTTGACCACACTTATGGTATCATTAGTCCCAGACACCTGGCCCCATCATCTAGGGAGAGACCCCTGAGGCACATCCTCCACTGTTCAGGCTGTCACAGGAGTCCAGCTGTATCCTATAGTGGCTTGCACCTTGTCATAGCTTCAAGGAAAGGCTGGGGCTATGCTGGAGAAACTCCCACTTCTGGTTCACCCCCACTCTCCACCCCCACACAGTTTGACTCTGCTGAGAAGGGATCTCACCTCTAGGGACTCTTGACCTGCCAGATTTTCTCAGTTCCCTGCCCACCAATTGTGTAGGATCCAGCTTCTCAAAAAAAAAAAAAAAAAAAAGGAGGGTCTCTAGCTCTCAGTAGAGAGATAAGAAGCTTCAAGGGACTAGACCTACAGCTTGTGAAGTGAGTTTGTGGCCTTCCTAAGCATGCTGCCTAGCCCAGACATCTGTTTCCGCAACAGTCCCTCACATCCATTCAGCTGGCCAGTGTTAACTCCCATTTCTCAGGCCTCAGCCTCCACCCCCTTACTTGCTCATCTTTCTGCCTCAGCTGTGTTCATCCCTCCAGCCCTAGCCTAGGCCCATACTCTGGCCATTCGGGTTCCTCAGCTGTACATCTGAGGGGTGGGGGTGGGGGTGGGGGTGGGGGTGGGGGTGGGGGTGGGGGACTGGCCTGTCTGTTCTTTGTGAGTTAACCTGAATCACGCCGAGTATCTTTCACTACCTTGCCTCCATCCAAAGGGACTGAGGGACTAAGCTCACACATCTTTTCGTGCATTGCTGTGGTTCCCAACCCACTGGTTCCTGAAATCTCTCAGAAGTGGAAAAGCTTGGATGTGAAGTTGAGCCAGCTATGGAACCTTGTCTGGGCCTTGGAGAGCAGAGATGCATTCAATAGGGTGGGTCTGGGACTGACTTTATCTTTCTGAGGTTGTTTCTGCCTCCTGAGAATGAGGAGGCCAGGCATGATGGTATATGCTTTTAATCCCAGCACTTGGAGGCTGAAGCAGGTGGATCTCTGAGTTTGAGGCTAGCCTTGTCTACGTAGTGGCCAGCCAAGACTACATACTGAGATCCTGTCTGAAAGAAAGAAAGAAAGAAAGAAAGAGAAAGAAAGGAAGGAAGAAGAAAAAGAAAAAAAAAATAAGTGAATGGAGCCATACCTGAGGTACCAGATGTGACTTAGTACTCAGGGGCTGGCCCACCTAGGCACGGCCCTTCAAAGGGCACAAGGTACACTGCCACCCCCCAGCTTCTACTATCTGCCTCTGCTAACATTCTGACCACCCTGGCTTAGTCTCCCTCTTCTGGGGCTCCCAGCTCCCAAGTAGCCAACCTTTAGATGAGCCATGCCCAGCCAGGCAACACCTAGGGTCTCTGGCCATACTAGAGTTCTATGGGTACTTCTAGGGCAGCATATTGGACCCCCACAGTGATTAGGCAGTTTCAAGTTTGGGGTTTTGGTCTTTGGTGAGGCCTGGTAGTTATGTTAGAGTAATAGATCCAATGGCCTAGGTGAGTGGACAGTCATACCTGTATGAAGGAGCTTCCAGTCACCTGATAGTGGTGGCCTGGGACCTCAGCTTCAGGCACTGGGCATATTTCCTCCCTGAGAGACAGCAGAGAAGTTGATGCTTCACACCTTGCCAGG
Source organism: Mus caroli (assembly GCF_978045245.1). Taxonomy (NCBI): domain Eukaryota; kingdom Metazoa; phylum Chordata; class Mammalia; order Rodentia; family Muridae; genus Mus; species Mus caroli. The sequence goes on from NW_028227257.1 coordinate 708,812, forward strand.
GTCACATGGCTGGGCCTGAAAAATGACTATTGTGTCCTGGATTTGCAGTTGGTACTTCAGTGGGATCAGCAGGACTCAGGCCCAGCAGTTGCTCTTGTCTCCTGCCAACGCACCAGGGGCCTTCCTCATCCGGCCCAGCGAAAGCAGCATTGGGGGCTATTCTCTATCAGGTACTTGAACAACTCCTCAAGACTTCATTTACTGGAGGGGGGGCATCTTGCTCATCTGTCCCAGGCCTTGGGGCAGTTGATTCCCACATTAGCAGCCTTTCATATAGACATGCTAGTTATTAAGTACCCTCCCTTCCTCCCTTCCTTCCTTCCTTCTCTCCCTCTTTCCCTCCTTCCCTTCCCCCTTTTTTCCTTCACTCTTCCCTTCCTCTCTTCCTCCTTCTTTCCCTCCCTCCCTGCTTCCCTCCTTTCCTTTTTCCTCCCTATCCTATCCTCCTCTCTTCTTCCTTCCTCCCCTCCATTTCTCCCTCCCTTCCCCCTTCCTTCCTTCCTTCCTTGCTTCCCTTTTCTTTCTTTCTTTCCCCACTTCCTCCATTTTCTACCTAGTAGAGTTAGCATTCCATTCAACACTAACCTATTTAACACTCCTTGTCCCCAGGGCCCCCTGACTGTCCTGGGGCCTGTAGCTTGACCGTGCCCCCTCTTGCATAGACTATTGTCCACCTCAGCGACCCCATGGTCAATCTGAGAGAAGCCACTTGATATGCTGGGGTGTGGGTGTCTGAAGCAGGTGTAGCCAAGGCACTAGTTTCCATCTCTGTCTCCAGTCAGGGCCCAGGCCAAAGTCTGCCACTACCGCATCTGCATGGCACCCAATGGCAGCCTCTACCTGCAGGAGGGCCGACTCTTCCCCAGCCTGGATGCACTGCTAGCTTACTACAAGACCAACTGGAAGCTGATCCAGAACCCTCTGCTGCAGCCCTGCATACCCCAGGTGGACCTGAGACTTGCCCCATACCTGGGGACCACTGGGAACCCTGTTTCAGGGTGTCTTGGCAAGCCTCTGGCCTAGGCTTGACCGGGAATAGCCAGTGTCCAGTGATTTCTCTATTCCGATGGAGTTGGCCCCCTTTGGCGGTTTTATCTACTCAGAGGCTGTTGGAAAACTGGGGACCTTCAAGGGGTATAGTGTGCACTCAATCTGCAGGACATCAGGAGGAGTCATGGCCAGTGTGGGGAAGGCACCCACAGCTGCTCCAAGCCCTGAGGGCAGAAGCTGAGAGTAGAGATATTATTTCCCCCAGTATCTGGTATTACTGGGTCCAGGACAGCGATCTGGTTTCTCTGGTTCTGTAATGACAGCCTAGCCAGGGTTGTAATGAGTGTTTGCAAACGGATGTCCGGCTCTGGTGAAGGGGCCGCTTAAGTTCCCAAAGCAATTAGCTTCCTACTCTGAGCTTGGCCTCCTAGAGGTCTGCACTGATCTCCCCTTTGTCCTAGCCTGGGCCTGGAGTAGGGGTGCACTGGGGAGGGAGGGACAGAGGCCTGATGCTGGGGCTTTTCCTGAGACTCACAGGGAGGCTAGGTTCAAATATTAGCTCTATCTTCCTGCCCACTCTGCTAGGGGGAGTCTAAAGCAGCACACTGAATGTCCCTTCCCACAGATACCCTTGGCTCAGGACGAGTGGGAACGGCCACGTTCAGAATTTGTCCTTCGGAGAAAGCTGGGTGAAGGTTTCTTCGGGGAGGTGTGGGAAGGCCTGTGGCTGGGCTCTATCCCTGTGGCAGTGAAGGTTATCAAATCAGGTGAGGCTCTGTAGCATTGCCCTCTGACCCTGGAGCCTGGGGCAATGGTGGCCATGCACAGTCCTGGAACAACATCCTTTTCACAGCTGACATGAAGCTGGCAGACCTCACCAAGGAGATTGAGGCACTGAAGAGCTTGAGGCATGAGAGGCTGATCCGGCTGCACGCTATATGTTCCCTGGGTGAACCTGTGTACATCGTTACTGAACTCATGGGCAAGGGCAACTTGCAGGTCTACCTGGGCAGTGAGTAACCTCTACTCGGGCAGTAAATACTCTCCCTACCCCTACCCTGTAGCAGCCACATCTGCCAACCCTTCCGATAGCATCCATGCCTTGGGTCCACAAAGAAGAATCCTTAGGCCTTTGTGAGAGACACATGTGGCCTAGGTTGCAGATACCTGGTCCTAATGACCTAATGAGGCCAAGGATCTGGTCCAGGCCTAGATTTGGCTAAAGGCTATGTAGTCAAATCCTGTTAGTTCTGAAGCTAGGACTGCCATACAGTGGTAGAGGTTCCCTTTGGGTCACTGACCTCTGATGTGTTGCCAGGTTGGGTAGTATCTCCCTTGGGGTTACAGGCAGGTAGCAAGAAGCAGGTTGTGCTTGAGGCCTTGTGGTGACTTCCCTTTCTATGTTATTCATTGTTGACTGGGCCTTAGTAGGTGTTGTCCTTCCTCCCTCAGAGATGGGGGATCAGAGGCACAGAGGAAGCATGTGTATGCATGTGTACTTGCCTGACCAGCCATTATCCTGTGTCCTTATGAGGACTGCCACCTATCCCTGACCCCTGAGCCCCTCTCTCTGCAGGCTCTGAGGGAAAGGCCCTGAGCCTACCCCATCTACTGGGATTTGCCTGCCAGGTAGCTGAGGGCATGAGCTACCTGGAGGAGCGGCGTGTCGTCCACCGGGACTTGGCTGCCAGGAACGTGCTGGTGGGTGATGACCTCACCTGCAAGGTAGCTGATTTTGGCCTGGCCAGACTGCTCAAGGTCAGTGAGGCTCTGGGCTCCTAACCCCTGCATAGAGGGAAATACTACTCTGAGCTCCCAACCATTATACCTCATCCGCAGGATGATGTCTACTCCCCAAGCAGTGGCTCCAAGATCCCTGTCAAGTGGACGGCACCTGAGGCTGCTAATTACCGTGTCTTTTCCCAAAAGTCAGATGTCTGGTCCTTTGGCATCCTGCTGTATGAGGTCTTCACTTATGGCCAGTGTCCCTATGAAGGTAAGCCATCTGAGAAGAGATAGACAAGATCATGACTCATCAGGGAAAGTTTAGTCTGAGGGAGGTAGCCTGGAATCCAGTCTGAGGGAGGAGATGTACCCTGGGAGTCACTGACCCCCAAAGGTACCAGCATAGGGGCTGGAGTACCAGCACAGACCGGTCATGCAGAGGCTGGGGGTGGGGTAGTCTCTTTGGTGGCACCTATGCCGAATCAAGGCAGCCGCTGACTGGTCCTCTTGCTGGCCCCTTATCAGGAATGACCAACCATGAGACGCTACAGCAGATTAGTCGTGGATACCGACTGCCACGCCCAGCTGTCTGCCCAGCAGAGGTCTATGTGCTCATGGTAGAATGCTGGAAGGGCAGCCCTGAGGAGCGTCCCACCTTTGCCATACTGAGGGAGAAGCTGAATGCCATAAACAGACGCCTCCATCTGGGCCTCACGTGACCAGGTCTCCAGACCCTCGGTAGCAGCTAGGGCTGCCGCTTCCTGAAGGGTGTCTCCCAAGGAAACATTTGTCACCAGTGCCCATGGGAAATACTGCACAACTGAGAATGATAGGAGCCTCTGGGCTCCAACACTGCAGCTCCTTCACTGACACAGGCTGGCGCCTACATGTGCACACCAGAGAGACTCATGTACCTACATGTGCACACCGGATGGATGTGTTCAGACTGGTCCTGGTCATGAGCACTTTCACAGATATGAAGGCTGATGCCCTCCTCCTGGCACAGTCTCCAAAGTGTTGATAAAGCATAGACGAGGAGCCGCAAGGACGTGCTTTGACAGACGAGAGCAAGCAGTTTCCTCCTTGCCCTCACCTCAGCTCCCTCCTAGAATCAAGGATGAAAAAGCTCACTTTCCCCAGGTCTTGTTGTGGATTGGGTTAAGTAGCCGATACTAGGGCTGGCTGTGGACCATTAAATGCTATGTACTTTTAGGGGACAGCAGCATCACCTGCCCCTACCCAGTGCCCACAGGTACTAGTAAACCTTAGGAACACAAAGTCAGCTTCAATAAACATGTTCCGGTGGTTTCACATTCCGGTTCCCAGAATGCAATGCTGGAGTCTCTGGAACATGGTGGAGAGAGAGAGAGAGAGAGAGAGAGAGAGAGAGAGAGAGAGAGAGAGAGAGAGAGAGAGAAAAGACACTGAGGCATTCATGGTGAACACTGCTAGATCTAAGTGAGCAGTCCTTTCCCCCTCCCTGGCCTGGAATGGAAACCAGAAGGCTCTTCAACTTCAGGAAGGGCAGACTGGCTGTTTGGTAGTCAGCACACCCAGGCCCTTTCTAGATGCAGAGGAATGTTGTTTTGAGAATATCTCTTTGGGTAATAGGCAGTGGTTAGGAGGCAGACTTTTCTGGTTGGTGGGATTAGGCAGACATAGGGTATCTAGTCAGCCAAAGGGAAGGTGTTGACAACCAGATCCTCTCTGGGGCAAAGCCCCCATGGACCACTTTTTGAGGGTAACACCTTGAGGAGTTGGGTCCCGGATCTCTCAACACTTCAGGGTACTTAGGGGCATCAATCTTAGGGGACAGGGGGACAGGGGCTTTGCTCAGGGACCCAAGTCCATTTCCCTTTCCTACCAGTTGTACCCAGAAGGTTGTGGGACAGAGAGACTGGCAGTTCCTACAGGGGATCGAATTTGGGGCCAGCTTTGCACTCACCAAGGCCAATTTGCTCATGATTACTGGCCACATTTGTACATTAGTTAAGAAGGATCTGGAAACTGAACCTCATGTGTAAAGTGACCCCTTAGCTAGAACAAAGATTTTGGGCGTTAGGCAGTTATGGGCTTTCTCATGGGGAGGCAGGTTTGGAGCAGGATGGTCCTAGGAGCTATGGAGGCCAGGCTGACAGAGTGTGCTGACATTGGTCTTTATAGGTAGAAGAGTCAGTAGAACTGGGCTGAGGCATGGCCCTGCCTGTGCCTTAGCCTGCAGATCTGATTCAGGGAGGTTGAAGGGGAAGAATTTGCCACTGTAGTTGGCTGCTTGTGGGGTCCCTGCTCTGCCAGCACACAGAGTAGAAGTGTGGTCCCAAGGGCTTGCATGGCATAAGATGATAGTATTCTGATGTTAGGGGCTACCATGAGTCATGAGGGCTCTAGGGACAGGATGGCACAGCCTGGAGAGAAGGATGGTGCCGGGATTGTAGTCAAGCCATGGAAGCTGGTTTGACTGGATCCTGGCACATTCCTGGGTATCTAGTAAGCCAAAGATGAGCAGGTTTGGCACTCCCGGGACAGGCCAGGGACTTTTGGGCTACCTGATATATCATCAATAGAGCTGCCCACGGGTCTCATTTAGGGACATGTGGCTGAACAGGACATAGCTTGAGCCTAGAGGCTCGAGACTTGAGGACCCTGGAGGGAACCGGGAAGGCAACTGTAGAGGCTGACCTCTACCATTAGCAATCCTTATCCTTCTCCTCTTCCCATATCCATTGCCCTTCCCCACACCTCCCTGGGAGCTAAGCTAGGCTGGGTAGGTGTGAAGCTACTGAGTAATGCATGTTGCTGTTCTTAATCCCAGTAAATAGGAAGCAGGTGAGTAGTGCTTTGTCTCTTCCATGAGAGAAAATGCGAGGCCTGGCACAGTTCTCCGTGGTAGAACATTTGTTCAGCATGTGGGCCAGGATTTGATCTTCAGCATGAAGTAGCAGCAGCAGCAGCAGCAGCAGCAGCAGCACCACCACCACCACCACCACCACCATCACCACGGCACTCCTTTGCCTAAAAAAAAGAAAAAAGAAAAAATTCAAACAAATACATAGTTTAATTCAGTGTTATTTCCCAGGTCACTCACCCTTACAGACTTTTCAGATTCTTTTCCCACCCATCTTTGTATCTGTCCTCCAGGGTGTGTAGGAGCCCCCCCCCCCATAGAGGAACACAACAGGATCAGCCAGAATGAGAAGGGTGGTCAGGGCCACTCTGGAGACAGGGAATCTTCAGAGTTTCCAAGGTTCAATGGGAAGAGGAGGGACAGACTGGAGCAGACATAGGTAGGGCCACTAGGGGTTGGGGTAGCATGGGAGGTGAACTAAAAGAAACCCTGGCGTCCACGGAGAGGAGGGAAACCTGGAAGAGGGTGGTGGGGCTGCAGAGGTGGTGTGGGCCCTTCCTAGCCATTACTCACCTTTTGTGGCTGCCCCCTTTGTGTCCTTATCTGGAAGACAGGACAATACTTGCTTCTTGATCTGAGGTCTGTGGACTATAGACACGTCTCATAGATACCAGGAAACACTCTAGCACAGCCCACAGCCCACACGAATGTTCATGCCTTCATATCCCTTGGCTCCTCCTTGGTTCTCCAGCTGTCATATTGGAGTCTAGCATGCTGTCCTGGATGGCTTCTCCAGGATAGACGGGAATCTGAGTATCCTAGCTCAAGGAACATGAGTCATGGCAGGAGCTCAGGCTGGAGTATGTCCTTTTAGTTCACAGGTCTCACAAAACCCTCGCTCCCCACAAACCCTCCTAGTTTCTTCCTTGTCTCCAACTCAGGCCCTGCCTGACTTCCTTGGTGTCTAGATTTAGTCCCGTCAGAGTCTAGAGGGTGGACACCTGCTCAGGGAGGCGGCTGTCATGAATGTCAACTCTTTCACAACTCTCAGTATTGGTTAACATGCGTTCACGGAGGAGGCTTTCTCCTTTAGCGGTAGGGAGCAGCCGGTGTAAGGGAGTTTGTTTTTGTTTGCATATAGAAAAGGCATTGCTTTGCTCTCTACTCTGTTCTAGCAACCTGCCCAGCATCCTTGAAATCTCCCTCCTCTGCTCCCCTCCCCATCCTTTAGTTCCAAGACTCACACCTCAAGAGGATAAGGCTTCAGCTGATACCTGTGTTGTGCTCGCTGACTCATGGGGTATTCCATGTAACTGTGGCTAGGTCTTGTCAAGGGGTTGTTTAGCTGGCTGGCTTTCACTGAGTGTGAGCACACAGCATGGCTTTATCCTGTGGACAAAAGAAGATACAGGGCTTAGAAGAGCCTTCGGGTGGGGCTGGGATAGTCCATCTCTAATCAGTGCTGGGTGTGGCTGCTCTCCTGCCCATCATAAGGAAGTAGGTGTGACTGGCTTTCTGGGAAAAGTCCCTCCTACCCCTACCAGTACTAAGTGTCCACGAGCAGGCCACAGCTGACTTTGCCACTAAGCTTGCCATGGTGTCTTGGGACAAGGCTCACCTGGGTCCTAAGTACGTGGGCCTCTGGGACTTCAAGGCACGGACAGATGAGGAGCTGAGCTTTCAGGCAGGAGACCTCCTCCATGTTACCAAGAAGGAGGAACTGTGGTGGTGGGCCATCCTGCTGGATGCAGAAGGCAAGGCCTTGGCTGAGGGCTACGTGCCTCACAACTACCTGGCTGAGAAGGAAACTGTGGAGTCTGAACCGTGAGTGGTCCTGGGGAGTTGGCACAGCGGGAGGGCTGAGGGTGGGTGGGCACTGGGCTGGACTGGGAAGCCAGAGGGTGTAAGGTTCTAGCTTGAAATTCAATTGGTCATACTCTGATCTTTTAACATCCTGGTACACAGGGTTGCTGATGAGGCTATGCCCCTGAGTGACACTCAGGGATGGGGCCTCTACTTTGGACCCACCCATGACCACTTCCCAGCCATAAGTACTGTTCTGCTAGGCCCCAGATGGGTCCAGAATGCCCAGTGTAGATTTTTAAGATGCTGGCTGTGAGGGACGAGGTCTATGTGGGAATTCAAGAGCTGTTTGGGGTGTGAAGTTTGTACACTTTCCAAACAGCCAAAACCAGATGTGCGACTTAGTTAACTAGGGAGAGAGAAGGTTGCTGGGACACACCTATCTGTATCACCTGGCAGGGGGTATGTGGTGCAAGCACCGTGCTAAGTGTTTACATGTTCTCTGAAGCACCCTAGTCCACTGTTCTTGGCCTCCCACATACCTGAGCCCTTGGAGGCTTTGAGGAACTTCAGTAGTGACTGATGTGGGCATGTTCACAGCTACCCAAGGAGCCAAGCTGTGTAGGTTGCTCTGAGTTAAGATTAGGAAGGGTCCAGCAGCAGTGGTTTCTTACTGTTTTACTCCCAAGACCCCTAACACCTCATCTCACAATGAGCACCTATTGTGCTCATTGGAAGATTGTGAGCACACAAACAAAAAACAAACGTAGTAAATGGTACTTAGGACAGTTCCAGAGACAGGGTCCCATGTCAGGAGTGAGGTAGGCATGGGTGGTGTGCATAGAAGAATGAGGAGAGCCAGGTAAAGGCAGGTGTATCACTAAATTCCAGGGCAGCCTGGGAGAGAGAGAGACAGAGACAGAAAGACACAGAGAGAGACAGAGATACAGAGATAGAGAGGCAGAGGCAGAGGCAGAGAGAGGCAAGAGGGGCAGAGGGACAGAGACAGAAACTGAAACCATGTGGCCAACATAGCAAGAGCAAAGGCCCCGAGGTCCTGAGAATCTAGTACAGGTGACCATGTCAGAGGAGGAGCAAAGCCGAGGAGGCAACGTGGTCAGAGTGGGACAGATTCTGTAGCTTTGCAGGACCAGAGGAGGTGGGCTTCAAGGGCTTGAGCTGGAGATGACCCATGGAGTTCCAAGAACTTCCACCTGTAGTTCAGTTCAGGCATGTCCATCCCTTGCAGTGCTAGCCAGTATGTATAAATGCTTTTGAATGTATGAGAGAGTATGTGCTGTATGCCATCGTGTCTGTGCATATACCTAAGGGTGTGCTTATCAGTATGTATGCAAGCTTGGGTAAGTATGCAAATGAGTGAGTGCATGGGTAGGTACACACACAAGTGTGCATTATGAGGACATGTGTCAGTGCATTGTGAGTGCACATTTGTGTATGGAACATATGATCACCCGTGCATTTGTATCTCAGTGCATGTCTGTGTACACAAGTGCACATGTGCAAATTGCTATGTGGTTATACATCCATGTATATGAAAGTATAAGCCTAGAAGCAGTACCGGGGAGCTGCTGTTGAGACTTTTCTCCTACTTCTGGGCCAAGGCTGATATCTACAGCTTAGGGCCTACAACGTGTTAAGAGACATTCACAACATAGAATTGCAGGGGATCCCCATTTGGTCATCATCCAGAGCAGAATGGTAGGCAGTGTTTACCTGTCCCGCTTCTGAGCCTCTAGGACCTTTCCTGGTGCCCAGAAGCAGCCATTTAGGACTTTCAGGATCCAGGATGGGCAGAAAGGCCTCTGCACATTAGGAACAGCACAAGAAGCAGCTTAGTTGGAGTTAGGAGTGTGAGACAGGAGCCAAGGGGGTATCTAGGACTCCAGGTAGGTGGGGCAAGGGTTAGGTAGTTGAGAGACAAGATGGATGTGGATCCGGGGTAGGGATCAGCTAGACTGAACAGAGCCTTTCTCTTGCAGGTGGTTCTTTGGTTGCATCTCCCGCTCAGAGGCCATGCACAGGCTGCAGGCTGAGGACAACTCGAAGGGTGCCTTCCTGATCAGAGTCAGCCAGAAGCCAGGAGCAGACTATGTCCTCTCTGGTACTGCTTCTCAGACCTCCCCTTGCCTATGTTAGCTCTGAGGCCTTTCCTCTGGTTGTGGAGTCTTGGATATCTTCCTCTTCCACTGGAAGCCCTCAGCCTTTGAGCCAGAAAACCAGGCACTCCTCTTCAGGTTGGGTGGTTTTCCTTTGCTTTCTGGCATGGCCTATGTGTCATGGAAGCCAAGATTCTACACGGGTTCCACTGTGCTTGTGGCCTAATACCCTAGGAGTACCGGAAACAGAGTAGCCATGGCTTATAACAGGAGTGCCAAGCATTGTCCAGACTGGGAACAGAGGGAGGCAAAGTGGGGGACATATAGGACAGAATGCCTGCTTATGTCTCCTTCTGCCGGCCACCCACCCCAGTCCGGGATGCTCAGGCTGTGCGACATTACAGGATCTGGAAGAACAACGTGGGTCAGCTGCACCTGAATGAGGCGGTATCCTTCTCCAGTCTGTCTGAGCTTGTGGACTACCATAAGACCCAGAGCCTGTCTCATGGCCTACAGCTGTCCATGCCCTGCTGGAAGGTAGGCCACTGGCTCCTCTGTGACATAGTTGCCCAGGGTCCTACTGGTAGAGTACAATATGGGGAGGAGGGGATGGGGCACAGGACAGGGCATTCTCCTTGGCTATTGCTCTTATTACACTGACTCACCAGAGCTCAGATGTGTTCCTGCTGAGGACCAGTCCCTAACATTGATGGATGAAGACAGCAGCAATTTTATGAGGATATCCAGATACTACTATGCTGGATCTGTCTCTAAATTTAAAAAAATAGATAATAAATAATAAATAGAGCTCCTCATGAGGGGTTGGAGCAAGCCCTTCCTGAAGACAAGCTGGGCGACCCAGCCCCCATTCCTACCACCGCTTTCTGCCTCTCCAGCACAAAACTGAGCCCTTGCCCCACTGGGATGACTGGGAGAGGCCGAGGGAGGAGTTCACACTCTGTAAGAAGCTGGGGGCCGGCTACTTTGGAGAGGTCTTTGAAGCGCTCTGGAAAGGCCAGGTCCGTGTGGCTGTGAAGGTGATCTCTAGAGGTGAGCAGGCCCAGGACTAACTCAACATGGTCACATGCTGCTTCCCCACTAGTCCTTCTAGTAGGCACTTCCAGTCTCCCCCCACTGAGGGTATACCAACACACTTGCTGGGCACCCACAGCATCATGGTGGGAGTAACTTCTTTCAATTGTACCTGATTTTGTTTTGTTTTTGTTTTTAAACAAGTCACTGGAAATGTGAGTTTCTTCTCAAATCCCAACGTCACCCTCAGGTTTATACCTGAAACCTCAAGAATCAGATCAGCCAGGACTTTGAAAACATCCAGCTGGGAAATGTTGACTTTGGCAATTGTGACCAAGTTGGGCACAGGAGGGCAAATGGACATTTAGTGTGGTAGCTTGGAGGCCAGCCTTTGTCTTCCTAGGTTGACCACATTGCCTGACTTGCTTCAGGAGGTCTGGGCCAGGATCCTGTTTGGGGCACAGGTTGAGGGCTGTACTCATTGAGGTTGATGTCTCTCAGACAATCTCCTGCACCAGCACACCTTCCAGGCTGAGATTCAGGCCATGAAGAAGCTGCGGCACAAGCACATCCTGTCACTGTACGCTGTGGCGACTGCAGGGGACCCGGTCTACATCATCACGGAGCTCATGCCCAAGGGGAACCTGCTGCAGCTACTGCGGGGTAAGTGAAAAGCTCCAGTCTCCTTTCTGGGTGAAAGTGCTGGAGGCAGCATTTGGAGGCACAGACAGGCTGCTCTCTGAGCTTGAGGCCAGCCTGGTCTACAGAGCAAGCTCCAGGACAGCCAGGGCTACACAGAGAAACCCTATCTCGAACCTTTCTCCTTTCCCTCCCCAAGCCCCCCAAAACCAAAGATATAAAACAATCAAGGAAAGACATGCACATGTACACATGTATACATGTGCACACACCCTTAATAATCAGTACATGCATTACATCACACATGCTACATTGCCTCATACATACAAATCGTTAAAAAAAAAAAAACAATGGTGGGGGAGATGGCTCAGTGGGTGAAGTGCTTGCTAGGCAGGCATGAGGACTTGAGTCTGAATCCCCAGAACTAGTTAATGTAAAGACAAGCACAGGAGCGGGCTTCTGTTACCCCCTAGGCTTCTACAGTGAGATGGGAGGCAATGGGAGAATTCTTGTTTTATCTGGCTCAGCAGCAAACCAGAAAACCATCCTGAAATGTCACTGGTGAAGACTAACACCCGATGTTGTCCTCTGACTTCCACATACGTACACACACACATCATACACACATAACAAAGGAGACAAGTAAATGGTTTTATTAAGTGCAAAAAAATCTACCAATTGCTGATCATAAAATTTGAAAAAGTACAGAAAAGAACTCTCTCTCACAATTTCTATCCTCACAGTTAGCTGAGGTTACTTTACTATAGGCTTGTGTAGCCTGCTAGTGACTTGCCTTAGCCCACCAGCTTCTTTCTAAATTCTAAATTCTCTCTTTTTCTTTATGTTTCTCATAAAGAGCTTGATCTCATAAGCAGTTTCTGCAAGAAGAAGTCTCCAGAGATGAAACTCATGCCCCTTGTAGGTGTAGCACTTGCTGGCTACGCATTATCTAGAGTGTTCAATGGCTACATACCAAGAATATCTTGCAGCAATGCTCTTGACCTTAGATTGCTTTATGATTCCCAGAAGGGTGTCAGACAAAGAATATGCTCTTTGTCTCTAGGTACATAACTGCAGAAGGTCTAGGCCTTCCCACTTTGCAATTAAGCCAAGCCAGCTGCTCTTTGCTGTAGCCTTCGAAGCCACAGTAAATGAGGACTGGTCTCTGGCCAGCTGACTCTGGCCTTTGATCACCTTACAGACTCTGATGACAAAGCCCTGCCTATTTTGGAGCTGGTGGACTTTGCATCACAGGTTGCTGAGGGCATGTGCTACCTGGAATCTCAGAATTACATCCACCGTGACCTGGCTGCGAGGAACGTTCTTGTTACAGAGAACAATCTCTGCAAAGTGGGGGACTTTGGGCTGGCCAGGCTTGTCAAGGTAGGTCCCTTGGAGGTAGGAGACAGAAGCAGGAGGTAGGGCTTTATCTCCCAAGCCTTGAGCTGAACCTAGCCATAAGCAAGATGGGTTCTTGATAGGGTGGCATTAATGGGCAAGCAAGATGGCTTTATCTATACAGTCACAGCCTTGTTCATGCCCTACTGATCTAGCTTTGAGAACCTAGCCAGACATAGCCATGTACCTAGAGATTTTCCTGTATTCATGCATTGTAACTCTGCTCTTGTCTTTCCCTGACCCAGAATCCTAGTGAATTGGCATGTTTACTGGGCCTAGCCATGATTCTGGCAGCACTGGTGGTAGCTACCCATAGTAGCAGTGGGGTGGAGTCAGTGGGTCAGACAGCAATAGGCAATGTGGTTGTCCCTGCTCACCAGGACCCTGGAGTCCATGCTTGTCAGTGCTACACAAGAAGGGTACAAGTGGCAGCTCTCTCTAGTGTCAGGTCCTACCATAAGACATCTTACCACAGGAGGACATCTACCTTTCCCATGAGCACAATGTCCCCTACAAATGGACAGCACCTGAGGCACTTTCCCGAGGACATTACTCCATCAAGTCTGATGTCTGGTCTTTTGGAGTTCTTCTTCATGAAATTTTCAGCAGGGGGCAGATGCCCTACCCAGGTATTGCCCCAAGAATGTCTCCAAGGGTGGACAAATAGTGAGCTGGAATCAGGGCAGGTCTTGAATGGGTGACAGAGATGACAGGAGGTGTTTCCCAGGGCCTCAACCAGACCCCACCCCTGTTTCATTCCTTGAGCATCTGGGAGCATGCTTCTGGGATCATTTCCCGGAGACACCATCCACAGGGAACGGAACATCCACGGACAGTGTGCTACAACATGTCCAGGGCATGATGGTGGTCATTCTAGCAGGTGTCAGCATCCAGGGAGGAGCCAAAGGAAGTTGGGTGTGGCTTCCAGGGATCAGTCTCCTAGCTCTCATTTCTCTTCTCCCATGGGCCACAGGCATGTCCAATCATGAAACCTTCCTGAGGGTGGATGCTGGCTACCGCATGCCCTGCCCTCCGGAGTGCCCACCCAACATACACAAGCTGATGCTCAGCTGCTGGAGCAGAGACCCCAAGCAGAGACCTTGCTTCAAAGACCTGTGTGAGAAACTCACAGGTATCACCAGGTATGAGAACCTGGTCTGAGCTCCTTGGACGTGGCCAGGACCCACAGAAGAGGGCCTCGTGATTATCCTGGACTTCTATTGAAGGCATGCACCATCCTTCAGTTTACTGAGATGAAGGGATAGGAAACATACCAAACATACCTCAAATACTGCATTTTGTCAAGGAAAGAGTAAAGAGGCAGCCATGTTCCTTTCCCTTTTTTTTTTTTTTTTGGTTTTTCGAGACAGGGTTTCTCTGTATAGCCCTGGCTGTCCTGGAACTCACTTTGTAGACCAGGCTGGCCTCAAACTCAGAAATCCACCTGCCTCTGCCTCCCAAGTGCTGGGATTAAAGGCGTGTGCAACCACAGTCCGGCTTCCTTTCCTGTTTATCCTCCTCCAGGAGGCAATACACAAAATCCAGAAAGTCACTCTCTGGCTTCTTCCTCCCTTCTCCTGTGAAGACTTCATGTGACAGAGAGCCAAGAAGAGTCTAGGCAACACGCCTTGTGGAGTTTTTTTCATACCACTTTTGGAGCTTGACTGTCCACAAACACATACCCTACCCTTTAGCACCTTAATTCTGCAGGATCTTATGCTACATACAACCCAGAACAAGTTTACATGATTTTCTCTTTATAACCTTGGCTTTGTTGGAGGAGCCTCACCTAGAAAGTTCAAGACAGAGATAAATGGATATGAAATTTCTGCTCTGTGGTTTCCGGTGCCCAGTGGGGAGTGAGAGCTTGAGCTACCCAATCACCTGGGGTCCGCAGAAGCAGAGGGAAGACGATGGAGTCAGTAAGAGCCAGGAGATTTTCTTGTTTGCTTTTTCCAAGACAGGGTTTCTCTATGTAGCTCTGGCTGTCCAGGAACTCATTCTGTAGACCAGGATGGCATTGAATTCACAGAGATCCACCTGCTTCTGCTTCCTAAGTGCTGGGATTAAAGGCATGTGCTACTATTGCCTGGCAGAGCCAGGATTTTTAACCATGTGGGCAGAGGCAGCTCTTCTGCATCTCTGCCTGAGGCTCTGCACTTGTTTCTAAAGTCAAACTTGGTCTGAGCTTGTGAGTCTGGTGTTTACTTTCAGAGCTCCGTGTCCTTTCCCTTCAGAGATGCTTTTGCCCTGGGCTCCTGAGGCAGGATATCCTTATGCCTGGTGCCATCCTCTGATTCCCATTTGGACCCGAGTTTTCCAAGATGGCTCTGGTCCAAGGCTGCTCTCCCCGATGTGTCTTCTTCAGTGCTTTTGAACCCATACTTGACCCATAAAGGCTAGACAGACTATCTGTTCTCCATTTCATCTCCTTATGTACTTGGAGATTAGAACCCCAGTTCTGAGGGGGAGTATCCCAAAAGCACCTACCCGAGGCTACCTGACTGGAAGTGGACATAATTCTCTGATGACATGTCTACCAGCCACGTCCAGATTGCCCTCTCACAAGAGGTGAAGATGCCGCAACCTTCCTTACAGAAACATCCTCTCTGTATCCTAGAGATGACACTTTCTGTACTGCTTCCTGTAAAGCAGCTCTCTGGGATGCAACGTTGTCACTAGATAGGGAGAGCACAGGAAAATGTTTGGAAACAGGGCAAATGAAAACCTTTGAACTAAGTCTTTTGCATAGACATTCATCAAAAATTTCCCCTCTCTCAGTAACTGAACCTTTCATTTTCACCAAGAACAGAATTTGGACTGGGCTTGGTGGTGCACATCTTTAATCCTAGCACTTGAGAGACAGAGGTAGGCAGATCTCTGTGAGTTCCAGACCAGCCTGGTCTATTTCAGGGTAGCAAATTTCAGGGCAGCCAGAGCTACACAGAGAGACACTGTTTCATAAAAACAAAAATAAATAAAAAAGAACAAAATTTGTATAAAAATCCAAGTGGACATAAACTGAATCAGGACTAAACATTCTAAAATTAAAGCTATAGGGACCGTGTACATTTGGCTGTTTGCAGAGTCCTTCCCCCAGTTACAGAGGGGACAACCCTGGTACACTTCTTTAATCCCAGAACTTGTGAAGCAGATTCAGGTATATCTGTGTGCTTGGGAGCAGCCTGGTCTACAGAGTTCTAAGATGCAAGGAGTGAACCTGTCTCAAAAACAAGGAAACAAAACAAAAAAAAATCTCTTACAGTTCTGTTTGGACTGGTCTAGAGATGAGTGCTCATTAAATATCCCTAAAACCTAAAGTCAAATGTTCTTAAAGATCACATGATCTAGAATAATCTTTAAGAGTGTTAGTAAAGCCGGGCGTGGTGGCGCACGCCTCTAATCCCAGCACTCGGGAGGCAGAGGCAGGCGGATTTCTGAGTTTGAGGCCAACCTGGTCAACAAAGTGAGTTCCAGGACAGCCAGGGCTACACAGAGAAACCCTGTCTCGAAAAACCAAAAAAAAAAAAAAAAAAAAAAAAAAAAGAGTGTTAGTAAAATAAAAAACAGGAATGTTTCATGTTTCCAGACCTGTCCAACATGAACACAGTATAGCTAGACCAGTTGTTCTCACCTTCCTAATTCTTCGACGCTTTAATGCAGTTCCTCATGTTGTGGTGACATCTAACCATAAAATTACTTTTGTTGCTACTCGGTAACTGTAATTTTGCTACTGTTATGAATTATGAATATTTTTGGAGATAGAATTCCCTTTTGTCAAAGAGGTTACAACCCATAGGTTGAGAACTACTGAGATAGACTTTTTTTTTTTTTCTTACCAGGGTTTAAACAAGATTCATTCTACTGAGTATTTAAAATGGTAAAAGGAGAAATGAAACCCAAGGGCAGAATAGAGGAAGGGACAAAGGGGATGGTCTTTGCTTTTGTGGTGTTGGTGACATTTGCCTGACTTGTTAACAAGAGCAATTTAAGTGTTGATACCTTGTAACACGTCTGTAACTGTTGAGTGGACAGAAATGTAAGTGGAGTGAAAGCTAAATGAACTTTTCAACAGTAATTTTACTTTATAAAAAGCATCTTACAACCTTAAGTTTGTTCAGGCTTGAGAGATGTAGTTAACAAATCATTTTTGGGGTCATTCCTAAGGAAACAAGCTTAGGCTGATCTGCTATGGCCTCCTGTTTTGACACAGAATGGAGGTAGTTGTGCTTGGGTCTATAGTATACAGAGCTGTGCAATGAAGAACATCCTACTACAGTGCCCACAAAGGTTTTCTTCAGTGGCATGCTGGCTACCATAGCTCGTGGGTGCTAGGGACTCTAAGAGTTAAGAATAACAATATATGTAACTAGAACCACTAGAAATAACAAGGAAAACCACCTACCTGCAAAGCGTTCAGGGAAACTCCATTTGTGGTAAGGTTATACATTATCATTTAGAGAGAATAATCACTGAAGGCTAACATAGGACTTGTTCTAAATTATGAAAAATAAAAATAGGGAGAGAAAGCTGATGGATCATTATTGTTTTGTTTTCTGAGACAGGGTTTCCTCTGTGCAGCCCTGGCCATCCTGGAACTAGCTCTATAGGCCAAGCTGGCCTTAAACTCAGAGATCCACCTGCCTCTGCCTCCTAGTGCGGAGACTAAAGGTATACATCCCCACATGCAGCTTGTTGATGGATACTTTTTCAAAGTGCCTTCCAAAGGTCTGGTGGAATGGAATCTTTATCTCATATAGTCAAAGGTAAGGACTGAAAGGATTTAAGAGTTCTTTTAAATAGCTCAGAGGCTGGGACTGCAGCTCAGTTGGCAGAGCACTTTCCTAACACACGTGACATCTTGAGTTTCATCCCCAACAGTGCATATACCAGGTGTGGTGTTGCATACCCAAGTTCCTATTATTTAGGAGGTAGAAAGAGGAGAATCAAAAGTTCAAGGGCATCTTCACCACAAAAGATTCAAGACCAACTTGTGTAACTGTGGGCTTTTCCTCCTGACCACTTTGTTCCCAGAAATAATGAGACTCTGAGACTATTTACTAATAAATGCTTAGGCCAATAACATTGGTTCGTTCTCCCACTAGCTCTTATGTCAATAATCCAGTTTATTCGAGTCCAAGTTCTTCTACTGGTTAGATTCCTCTCTGGGTGAATCTCTCAAGTCTATTTCCCAGAATTATTCTCTCTGCTGGAACTCCCACCTATTTCCTGCCTCAGCTCATTGGCCAAAAGGGTTTTTTTTTTATTGACAGGTGAATGCTTTTACACAGTGCAGAGATTCTCTCTACAAACTTGGGCTAAGACCTTCTATTAAGATATTCCCTGAAAGGAAATCATTTTAGTAATAATGTAAAAACTAGTTTGGCATTATGAAAGGTGTCTACTTACAAGTTCTGAAATCTTGAAATCTTAGTTTGACTCAGGTGACCCAGGATTTGTACTCAGTTTCATGCTTCCTCCATGTTGTATGTGACTTGGTCTTTGATTACTGAAGGACAAATTTTGCTCATAACCACATAACCTCGATTTCCTTTAAATATCTTGTTACTTTGTTTAATTAGGTAACTAAGGTCATACCTAACCAAGACTGTAAACCAACTTTTCAGTTTCTGGAAGGGGACTTGCAGCCTCAGGATTTCTTTCATAAAAGAGAGCTATTAAATTGGGCTTATTTGATATGCTATATAAAAAGTCCTGTCAAATATTGAAATATGAAACCTTCAGGTTGTACTTACAGGTGTTAATGTAGAAATTTCCGGAAAACCTGGTATATCTAGGGTTAGGGTATCATCAGTTATATTCCTGTCATACTTGAAGACATGCCACAGAAAATTGTTAGCTCCTTAGCTGAGGCTTAATTTTCTTTCACAAATGTTTACTTTGACTCCTATAGATGGAAAGTGTCTATCAGCTCTGTCTCAAACTTCTTCCAAATGTCTACATTAGACAGGTGCCCACATTATCTTAGAATCATCTGTCTCAGTGTTTCTATACATGAAGCTGGTGGGCTCACTGCCATTTCCAGATAAGAATTCATTATCAGTGGACTGATGTTTTAATTTTTTTTAAAAAAGATTGTATTGAAGGCAAGTTTATTGGGAAACTGCTCTCAGGCAAGTTCATGGGCCCCAAGGGTTGAGGCCAGGGCACTCTCCCTGGAGAGGGGGGTAGGGAGAGAAAGAGAAAGGGCTCGAGAGCTAAATTTTTAAAAATGACTTTAAATTTTGCTGTTTCTTTAGACCAGGCTGGCCTCGAATTCAGAAATCTGCCTGCCTCTGCCTCCCAAGTGCTGAGATTAAAGGCGTGTGCCATTTTCAAAAGAAAGGGTCTCTCATGCCTAACGAGTCTGTACCCTCAGCACTGAAGTAGAAAACAACACATCTAGCTTTTATGGAGATTCCAAAATTCAAACTCAGGTCTTCTCATTGGCAAGGCAAGCCTTTGCCACCTGAGCTTTCTCCTCAGCTCCAGGTAGACTGAGTAACTACTACAATAACTAAGGGTGATATCATCGTAGCAAGGCCTGTGGGAAGAACTGGCCTGGTTCCTAGAATGCCTTACGGTGAGAAGGGCTGACTTTTAGAAGCCTCAGGGACTTTTCAAAGAGGGAGCTACCCAAACCTACAGGTGCTCCTGGCAAAAACCTTGTGGTACAGCAGCCTGACCTGAATATACTTTCTGAGAACAAAGTCCTGGCACCACAAACAAACACAGGTGCCTGACAGCACTGTATGAATCAACACAGCACTTGTAAACATGTCAGCCTGGCTTTGCTGAGATTGCAGGGCTTGTTCCAGAACCTACAGTATAACCAGCCCTAGGCCTATCTCTTCAGAGGGTTATCACTCAAGATCAAGAGTAGATCCCAAAATCTTTCCTTTACTATCATCTTAACGTCATTCTTTATACTTCTGATTATTCTCTACAACTTTTCTCTAACCCTTCTGCAAGTCACTAAAATACTCACTTCTCAGCTTTGCCAGCTGCAGCTGTACATCTGACAAGACTTCAGAGAATCCACAAAGGGGAAGGGAAGATGGAACCACTCTCCTTGCAGCCTGGAGCTATTGGCTGTCCCTAGCTTCTAGCTGACAAGGAGCAGCTCTGTGGGCCTCATCTGGCCTAAGTAAAACTCATTTCCTGTTCTGAGTCCACCAAAGGTGCAAAGAGCCTCCTCCCCGGACTACTTGTTTAGGAGTTAAGGGCAGCCTTCCACAAGCTTTCGGGATACCCTGAGGGCAGGCATGAGGGAGGCTCAGCAGAGGCACAGGCTTTAGTTCCCTGGGGAGAGTGCAGCTGTTTACCAGGTGAGGTAGCAGAAAGGCTTGCTGAGCCACACCTAAGACTCCACCCTAACCTTGCCACTTCAGCCACCCCCCTCAGCTCCTACGCCCTCTGACCTAGAGGCTAGACTTCCTGTGTTTGGAATCCTCTTTCAGTCTGAGCTAGTATCCCCAACCCTGGGGAACCAGCTGCGCAGCAAGTAGTGGGGAGGGCCTGACCCAAGATCGCCCACCAGGCTCCTGTGTAGGAACTGAGAGCTCCCAAACTCAGCCAGAAGCCCAGCTTCCCCTGGACTGTCTACCTGGGGCCAGGACCACTTAAGAGGTTATCTCACCAGATGCAGGGGTATCACTGGGAAGGGTCTCAAAGGATCTGTCAGGAAAGCCTGGGAGCAGTATAGCATCCAGCAGGAAGCAAGGCTGGATTCAGTAATGTTTCAAACATACCAGGGGAGGGTGGCTGCTGTGAGTTTATTTTCTGCTTTGTGCCAAGACACAGTTATGGGGTCAGGAAAGTTCAGTGCTGTGAACGAAGAGGGGGCTCTCTCCAGCTCCTGCTGGTTTCTGTTGTTCAGCCTTCCTAGTTTCTAGAGGGTGGAGAGGGTAGGCTCTGGCCTAGCACCACTTCAGCTTGGGCAGGCTGCTGATTCTGATTGGTCAGGAAGGGGCCCTGGGGTTGGTCTGGCCAGAATGGATAACTGGCTGCTGCTTCATGGTTTCAGGAGTCAGGCCACAGGTCATCGGGCTTCTGGAGACCTGGGAGGACTCTGCCGAGCTGTAGGGAGAGCATAGGTCACTGGGTCAGCATTTGCTTTAATTGGGGCCACCCCCACAACCACATGGAAGATGGACTCACCGCTCAGGAGACTCCAACACTGTAGTCATGAATGGGAGGGTGGATTTCCCGAAAAAGAAGCTGGCCCACCAGTGGCCCGGGTCGGCTTTGGGAAGACCTGAGGAGCAAAGAAGGGTCACGATGGGGTCAAGTCCCTCTCCACGCTCCCCATCCCCCACCCCACCCCCGCCTTAGGACGTGAACTCTGCCCTTCCGCTGGCTGGTTCTGCACTTACCCGGGGACTGGGGCACGGCGTCCCCAGGGTATTCGGCACTTCCGCCGGAGCTGCAGCTGGACGAGGAGCCCAGGCGTCCTGGGAAGGGGAGGCGGGTCAGCCACAGGGCCCTGGGCCAGCCCTGGGCGGGGCTGGCGAGGGGCTACTTACGCCGATAGTAGTCATGGGTAGCCACGAGCGAGCCGCTGGAAGGGATGGCTGCCATGCTTCAGGGCCGAGGCGCTGCAGAGACCAGAGCAGAATGTGGGCCCTGGTCACCGCACACCGGAGGTTTCCCCGAGTCTCCCGGGTCCTGACAGTGCCTGGCTTCCAGGCGGCTCCAACCAGCCCGGGCCGGCTGCGCGGTGAGACAAAGGAGCTTTGTCTGCTCCTGGCCCCAAGAAGACGCGCCTCCCCCACCCGACCGCCGGCTGCCATCGCCACTGCCCTCACCTCGGCGGAGAACGCCTTCCTTGGAGGCTTCTTGCAAGGCCACCAGGGCGCTAGGCCGCGGAGCCCATTCGCAAAGATAACCCACGAAACACCACCTCTTTAGGACCCACGCGCGCTATGCGCACGCGCGTACTTAGTTGCTTTCCTGCACCGCAAAATACGCACCACTGGGAGGCGGAGCTTGCGTCTAAGCCCCTCCCGCTTCACAGCCTGCCCACCCATGAGACTTTTGAGCTCTCCTGATACCTATTAGACCAGCAGTAGCACGAAGTGGTCCCGCCCTTCCCTATTAGACTCCACCCCGAGCGGAGCAAGGATCCACCCTACCTTCTGCAATGCTAGGTTCTGCAAAGTTCCCCATTGGCCCTAACCTCCTTGATCAAACATCTGCGGTTTCGCTCCAGTCGAAGCCAGCTCTGCTGGTTTTTTCCCCGCCTGGTTCGGACTCGAACCCGGATAGAAGAGGTTAAAGAATCTCATGTGCCCCTCAGTCTGTGCCACCCTATCGGATGTGGTCTCATGTAGTACAGCCTGTTTGGTGTTCTTGTTCCCTTTACTTGGGGCTGCCCGCTGCTTTCGCTGGTCCCCGCAGGCTTTATTTTCCACGTACCTCACTCCGACCCTTGACTGAGTGGATCTGTTTAACATAAGTAAGCACAAAGGGCAGCTGTTGGCCGCGCGCCTCCCTACCATCGCAATCTCTCTGTTTTCTGGGCTCACTGGATGGTGCCTGGAGCCCCCAAGCGGTCCTGTAGGGAATAGCCTGCCCTTGGTAAGCTGAGGAGCTGTCAGTGTCTCTTTCAAGTCCTGGCTCGGACTGTTGTTCATCATTCCCAACCTGTGCTCTGTTTGGAGAGGAGTGATGGAAGACAGACGAAGCCTTGAGGTCAGAAAGAGCTCTAACAGAGACAGTCTCTAGTAGCTTCCATTGTTGGTCAGAGACTCATGTTTGGGGGGAATCAAGTGCTTGGAGCTCTAGGGCTGGCCCACCCTTCCCTTCCTCAGCAGTCAGTGTTCTGTCAGACCTCCACGGGGACTGAGAGGATCATGAGCCAGCTTCGTGCAGCATGCTTCTCCTATAACCAAAGACGCTGGATTTCACGGAGGCTCAGGGAGAACTGACTAGGCTGGGGCTAGTAGGATCCCAGGAGGAGGCTCTTGTGTCCCCGAAGTCTCAAGGATGCTTTGGCTGGGACCCTTTGCTTGGATTTGTTGAGACCTACTCTGTGCAAGCATTGATCCAGGCTCGGGAAAACCAGACAAGAAATGGCCCAGTAGGGCTACTGGTTTAGAGATCATAAAGGAAATGGGTAAGGTGTAAAAGAGGTGGGGGCAGTTGACATGACAGCAGTACAAGTGAGTAAGGCCACTGATAAGGACCGTCCTGGTGACACCAGGAGGGTGAGACTTCTGTCTTCATGATGTTATGTACTTCAGATTCTGTGACTTACCCTGAACTGTCCTGGTCAAGTACATGGTCATCTCCAGTGGTTATTAGCTATTTCCTGTAGTGAAAATTCTCTCTGGAAAGAAAGTAAAGGATGTATGCCTAGTTCTATTGCATCTTCCTATGCC
Source organism: Mus caroli (assembly GCF_978045245.1). Taxonomy (NCBI): domain Eukaryota; kingdom Metazoa; phylum Chordata; class Mammalia; order Rodentia; family Muridae; genus Mus; species Mus caroli. The sequence continues at coordinate 731,743 of NW_028227257.1, forward strand.
TGCTCTTTTCTGAAGGGAAAGAGAGGAGCAATGGATATGGGGAAGAGGGGAGATGGGCAAGGTCAGGGAGAAGGGTAAAGGGGGCTGCAGTGGGGATGTGTTGCATATGAGATGAATGAAAGACAAAAACTCCCAAGAATACAAGAGGCTTGCTGATGGTAGCACACACCTTTAATCCCGGCACTTGGGAAGCAGAGGCAGGCGAATCTCCTTGGGAAGCAGAGGCAGGCGAATCTCTGTGAGCTCCGAGCCAGCTTGGTTTACAGAGCTAGTTCCAGGATGACCAGGGCGACATAGAGAAGCCCTGTCTCGAAACAAACAATTACAAGAGAGTTCCAGGAACTCACAAGAGATTTACCAACACTTGCCACACTCTTCTCCAGGTTATATAAACTGTAACCGATTGCTGCGACAAGGGGACACTCCAGCATAGTTGACTGCAACCAGGAAACTCAAGCAGCCTCCTTGACTTGTCACTCAGCCTGATATGAGCCTTGTGACTGAGCATCTGAGTCACCTTCACTTTTGTAAGTGACCCTTACATCTTAGTAGTTTTTACTCATTGTCATACAGTCTGTTGCAGAGGGACATCATGGCAGCAGGAACATGAGGCAGCGTGGTCATGTCTGCAGTTAGGAAACAGAAAGATGATGGCTGGTGCTCACCTCACTCTCCCTTTCTTTGTTTATTCAAGAATGCAGCCCATGGAATGGCACTGTCCACATTTGGGGAATGTCTTCCCACCTCAGTTCCAATCTAGAGACTTCTTCACAGACAACATGTGCAAAGGCTCGTTTCCATGGTGGCTCGAACTCCCATCAAGTCTGCTAAGATTAACCACTAAATACCCACGCTCCAATCAGTAATTCTAGTAAACTCATTGGTTCACAAGCTAGACTTGGAATTTCTTCTTTGGTCTGTCATTAACGTCCTGCCTGCAGTGAACAGATACTTGTTGTCTTACCCAGGAAAAGCTATGTAACACCTGTGTGGTTCAGACAAAGGCCAGAGAGACCAGGCTGAGGGGAGGGACTGTCAGGATTCAACTGTAAACTGGTTTGGAAGAAGGCCTCATACAGTTTGCACAGACTTGAGATTGGGATCGGAACTCACACTGTTTATCTGAAGTGTGAACTATCCTGCCCTGATTTGGAGACTTGGTGGTTACTCAGCAGGGACACAGATGAGTCAGATATGAGTGTGGGCCACCTCTAGGGTTTCAAGCAATATATATAGTACATATATACAGGGGTTTAGGGTTTCCATGGGGGAGGGGAGGACAGGGCTGCCAGGGCTTCTGTTGAGACTGGCTCTAGCCTTGCCACCTGTTTCCAGGGTTGGATTATCTCTCTCTTCATCAAAAGGGCCAGAATGCACAGATGCATTCACTGAAGAAGCAATGGCTGCCCTTACTCCTCAGGAAGTAGAGGTTGAGTAAGACCAGCCTCACATGTGCCCAGCGTTTGCAAAGTTCCAGAGTCTAGCAGGAACTATGGAACATTGGTTTATTAAGGAGGTCAAGCCAGGTCCCACCTCCTGTTTGGTGCAGAAGGAGGTGCTTTGACCACTTCCAGCAGGAAATAGGATGCATGTAGCTTGTGGATGTCTCACAGCTTGTGCTATTCTGTCCTGGAGATATGCAGCCTCTCTGAATCTGCTCTGTGGGAGTAAGGTTGGGTCCCACCAGGGGCCTTTCTGGCTGTCTCAGGGATGGACAGTTTAGAAGTGCAGTCCTCTACTGGGGTTGGACAGGTTAAGGTTGTGGATGTGTTGTGCCCACTTCCTGCCAGGTGTTCTCCCTACAGTATCCTCTTAGGAGCAGAGTTTGTGATTCAGATGGTAGTGCCATGAGAGTTTCCCACACGGGGGCAAGCTAACTGCTTTGCTTGGATGGATGTGCCTGGGAGAGGCTTCAATGGAGAGGTTCACAGTGGGAGACCAGCGGCCGATTATCCTCAGCTGGACAAGAAGGCCTTCTGTCTCTCCCACGCCAACCTTGGCTATGATCTGGGTCTGCCTAATCATCCCACCTCATTCTCAGTATCAAGATCAGCGTCTGTACTAGAGTCTGAAGGGAGTGTCTTTCATCTGTCTGCCTGTCTGTCTGTCTGTCTCTCTCTCTCCTTCCCTCACCCTCTCCCTCTATTCCCCCTTCCTTCCTTCCTAGATAAGATGAGTTCTCACTCTGCTATCCAGGCTGGCTTCAGACTCTTGAGCTCAAGTGAGTCTTCTGCTTCAGCTTCCATGTGCAGAGGGCCCAGGCATGTCCATTGCGCCAGCTCTGGGATAGTCTTAATTTTTTTTCTTGTAAATATGGTATAATTCATGAATTTGCATGTTGTCTCTGGGCAGGGGCCATGTTAATCTCTGCATTGTTCCAATTTCACTATATGTGCTGTCGAAGCAAGCATGGGATAATTTCTTTCTTTAAAGTAGAAAAATGCTATTTGGTGAGATGGTTCAGCACTCTTGCCTTGCAAACTTGGTAACCTAAGTTAGGCCCATGGATCCCACATAAAAGTGGAAGAAGGGAACTGACTCCACAGAATTGTTCTCTGACCTCTATACATGCTGGTTAGTGTGTGGAAAGAGGCCATGGGGCTTTGTCCTCAGGTCGTCCCTAGCATCTGTGCAGACAGTTTGCTATGACCTCAGGGTAGACACCTCATCCTTTCTTACCTCCTCTGAGGTTCCTAGTGAGGCTGGCTATATCACTGTCCAGCTCCAGATGTTGACCTGTCCCTGGGTCATGGCTCATATTGGAAAGCCACGGTTAGGAGCCCTGAAGTGTGACTTTCCACTGGCTGTTTGCTGTTTGATCTGGCTAGCAGCTGACTTGCAGACTCCACTTCTCCTATGAATAACCACAGGTGAGTGGATACCTGTCAAGTAAAAAGGATGAGGTTGGAGAACACCAGCCCTTCTCTGCTTGGTGAATTTTGTAGGCTGCAGTATCTGCATGGTTTGGGTACTGGGTCAGGATGTAGGAGAATGTGAAGGATATGAACTTTGGCCTGTAGCTATAGGAAACAGAAACAGAGAAGTAGGTTTTTGTGAGTCCACCCTTGGTGGGCTGTACAGAGGCTACCTGGGTTAGATTGCTGCCTAGATGCTGACTTTGGACAGATGACACTAATGGCCACATATCAGATGTCCCAAGCAGATGATGACCAAGATTTCACACAGAGTAGAAAGGAAAGGCTGGAGCTCTGAGTCTACATTGTAATGCCACTTCCTACCTGCCACTCTTGAGCCACCTAATCCCTCTCTCACACTCACAGATACATCAAATGTTACCCCCTCCCAGGTCTTAAGCCATGGGGATCAAGCCTATGTTCGCCCCATGCACTCCTTATACTCTACTGTAGCCACAGGTATCTGGGGTAGAGGTGGGAGCTCTACCAAAGACTGAGGCAGGACCAGTATTCTCAGGGTTCCTAGTCTACTCTTGGGGAATGCTGTCTTTGCAGTGATCCAACCCAAATCCCTTTGCTGATGGGTCTGGTAGGACCTGGTATCATCTAGATGATGTAACTACCTGCAGAACAAAATAAAATGACTAATGTTTCATAAGGCCTTACATTATAAGTGGTAGTTTATGTGGCCAGCTACTTTAACCCCTCAACTTCCTTTCTGTAAAATGCAAAAGCATCCTACTCATAGGTGGGATATTTTGAGGTTAGGAAGTTTCCTATAAATGCTAAGACCTATGCCTTGCACATTGTGTGTGCTCAATAAGAGCTAGATATTGGGTAGGGAAGTAGCTCAGTGTAGGAGTGCTTCCCCCAAGGCCCTGGGTTCAATCTCTGGCAATACACACACACACACACACACACACACACACGTACATGTACACAGGTGAGCACAGGTGAGCACACATCACACAAATACATATGCACATACACATGCACACACAGAGACACATACATACAGTGGCTAACCCAAGCATTCATTTCAGTGTTCTAGATTCCTTCTTTCCTTTCTCTGGGTCTCATGTAGCCCAGGCTATCCTCTAATTTGCTCTACAGCCAAAGATGACCTTCAACTTCTGATCTTTCTCCTTCTGCCTCCTGAGTGCTGCAATTATAGGTATGTGCCACTGCACATAGCCTAGTGCTCTGGATTTCAACCAAAGATGTCCAATAGACAAGACATGTTTATTCATCAAATGAATGAATGAGATTAATGAAATACTGAATTATAGGATAAAATCCTAAGTAACTCAACTGAAAAGGACCAGGAAATTTTCAATTCACATGGGAAGTGACAAATAGCCAATTCTAGCTCTGAGATTACACAGCTGTTGGAATTATCTCATAAAGACTTTTCTTTGGAGACTCAGTTGTGCCATGTGATGTTTTTCTGGAAACTGTCTTATGAGAGGATGTTTTTGCTGAAGCAGATATGTGGGAGGATATTTTGCTGAGAACAGACGTGGTGTTTTTCTGGAGGCAGCCTGGGAAAAGGGTATGTGGTGTTTTGCTGGAGCTGACTCTTGCGAGAACACGTGATGTTTGGAAAGGGTGTAAATATAACCCAACAGACAGTGAACGACGCTGTGTGGTATTGGTTCCCTTTGCACTTCTTGCTGGTCATCATTTGTTGTAACTTTGTAGAAAGAAATGCAGCAAAGAACTTCTGGTGGTGTTCTGGTGGCTTCTTGATAACTTTCATGGACTTGGGCTAGTTGGCAGACCCTGCAGTTTCTTCTGGATTGAACTGCTATTGCTGATTCTTGAATGGTGTTTACAAATATATCAAGCTGCCATTGCTGATTTGTGTGAACTGGTCTGCTGATATCCTGACAAAGCAGATTGGATTTGCTCCAAAGAACTATTTCTAAACAGGTCCACATCCTCCATTGCCCTATTAACCTTTCCTTTCCACTACCTCTGATGGCGGGTGGGCTAGAAGGAGGTAAAGTATCTAAGTAGGTTTTGGGGCTGTAGAGATGGCTCAGCAATGAAGTGGAAACTTAAGGGAAAGTTGTTTGGATGGTGTTTTGCTGGGGCAAACACACATGTGAAGGAATGTTTAGCTGAAACAGACTCAGGAGAAAGAATGTTCTGCTAAAGCCAGCACGTGAAAGGACACCTGGTGAAGGATTCTTTGCTAACAACATGAAAGTATTGGTCCACCTTGTATTGTGTAATTGAGCTGCATATGTCCAGACTCCATAGAGAGAAACCCATCAAAAACAAACAAACAAACCCAACTTCTGGTAGTGTGTTGCAGTTTCTTACCGCTTCTGTGGACTTGGGCTGATTGGCAGAGTGATGTCAGCTGAGACAGACACACATGCTGAGGCAAGACACGTGTAGGACATGTGATGTTTGGAGGGTAAAAATAGGACTTGACAGACAGTGATGGAGGCTGAGCTAGGCTTGCTTGTAGAGCTAGCTGTGCAATGCTTGTTGGTGTAGTGGGAGTTTTTGCCTACATCAGGAGTGGCCTTCCAGTCACCCACCCAGGGAATCTTTGGATACAGGGATGAAAGACACGCTCATTTTTAACTTGCTGTATTGGCTCAGTGGTTGGGCTCTTCTAAGCTTCCCAAGGCTAGAATGCCCTTCCCTTTACTCCTAGCTCAACCTTTCTAAATCTGCCCTAATCTTGGTTGCCTGATTACCTTTTGTGAAGTCCATTGGTCTTGCTGCCCAAGATGCTTTCCCTTTCTGCCTACATTTTGGAAGCTCTCCCCTGCAGTACCGAGTCTGTTCCCTCCCTTTCCCCCAGGTATCTTGGTTCTCCTCTTCCTGCCTCTCTTCTCTTCTCTCCTAGCCTGCAGGAACCTGGAAGTCCCGCCTCTTTCTTTCTGGCCAGCCATTGGCCTCTGGCATCTTTATTAATTGATCAAGAGCCAATTGGGGACAAGGACCTTAGTGTATGGGCCTGCAGATTCCTGATCAAAGCATCAGAACCACTCCCTACATGTTGTTCTTTGCTGAGAGGCGCAGCGGAGAACTTTTTCTGGCATCCCTCTGGTTCCCTTCTGCTGACCTGTGCTGAGGCTGAGGCCTGGCTGTCTCTGCTAGGTAGTACCACCACCACTGATTTGTGTTTGCTGTCCCGATTCTACCGAACTGGACTGCTGGTGCACCTGTGAAGTGTTTGCGAGTGGATGAAGCTACCGCTGCTAACCTGTGAACTGAACTGGTGATTTACAGACAACACAGACAGGAGTTGCTCCACAGAACCTTTCTAAACAGGTCCACTTTCCCTGTATCCTTTCTTTTCCACTACCCGTGTTGGGTTGGTGGCCTACAAGGGAAGATGAAGTGTTTAAGAACCATCATTAAAAGTAGGCAGTTGAAAAAAATTAAAGTCACACAGCAGCTAAGAGTACTGACTGCTCTTTCAGAGCATCTGAATTCCATTCCCAGCAACACATAATGGCTCACAACTACCTGCAATGGAATCCGATGCCCTCTTCTGGTGTGTCTGAAGACAGCTACAGTGTACTCATATACATAAAATAAATAAATAATTCTAAAAGAAAATAGGGTTTGAAAAAGCCAAGCCTACAGGATGTTGAAGCAATGATTGTAAAAACTGCACCAAGCAACCATGAACAACACATAAAATAATGGAGCCAGGACTGGATGAAATTCAGTGTTTGTTCATGACAAATACTCTCCACAAAGTAGCTGTTGCAGGAAATATTAAAAAAGAAATGTAAGTTCCCATACTACACCCAGCTACTCTCTGCCCTGGCGGGTTGGCCTGCTATGTGCACTGGTGGCAATGGCCTGCCTGTTCTTATCTCGTGGAGACTCTCTGATTCAGAGCTCCAAAATCTCTCTATACAGCTCGCTAAGTTCCCACTGGCGGGTCACCACCACACCAGCCCCATGCTTCAAAATCCTCACAGCATTGTGGTGCACATCTGCAAACCCACGTTTTGCTGCTGTACCTTTGTCTCTTGAACCTAGTAGAATCGCCACTTGAAGGAAAATACCACACCGACTTAGTTCAGAAACAATGGTAACTCAATTGCTGGGCTCAATAAATAGAATCCTAATCTTGTAAGCCATATTAAATCTAAATCCTCCACCAGCGAATCCTGGTGGATCCACCATATAAGCTGGGAGACACTAGTAGCTACACCTTGCTCTCTTGCTATCCTCATCCAAAAAAAAAAAACCCTAACTCTCTCCTGCTTCCTCTCTTCCTCTGTTCAACCCGGAAGTCCTGCCTACTCACCCAGTTGTTGGTCCCTTAATTCATTTGGGGAAAGGTTCACAAGAAGTTACCCACATATGTGACTCGTTCCTCTGTCCAGACAACCCCTCCTGGAAAGGCAGAATTAACATCAAAATACAATAGCATCAGGGCCGTCCACAAACACAGTACCAGAAAGGAACATCTTCAATCTAGGAGCGTGGATAAAGTTTTGGCAGCAAGACATGCACTGGTTGCAGTATAGGACTCTTCACTCTCACCACAGTCTTTCCATACCCACAAGAAACAAGAGCCATGCAGAAATTTATTTTCTCAGCCAGAAAAATAAAACAAGAAAGCAAGAGGCATGCAGATCGTAAATGGAGATCTGAAATTATCTCTATTAACAGGTAATGGTAATTACCTTTGTAGAGGGTCTCAAGGAATCTATGAAAAAGAAAATCAGGTGTTGAGGGCAGCAAGATTGCAAGACACAAAGTCAACACACAAAGGTCATTGTGCTGGGAATGGAGAGATGGCTCAGCAGTTAAGAAGAGCACTGGCTGCTCTTCCAGAGGTCCCGTGTTCAATTCCCAGCAAACACGTGGTGGCTCACATCCATCTATAATGGGATCTGATGCCCTCTTCTACTGTGTGTCTGAAGACAGCAACAGTATATATATATATATATACACAACACACATATATATAGCATTGACTATATACACACACACACATATATATATATAGCATTGACTATATATATATATATATATACATATATATATAGCATTGACTATATATATATATAGTCATTGACTATATATATAGTCATATATAGACTATATATATAGTCATTGACTATATATATATATATAGTCATTGACTATATATATATAGTCATATATAGACTATATATATATATATATATAGTCATTGACTATATATATATATATATATAGTCAATATATATATATATATGACTATATATATATATATATATATATATATATATATATAGTCAATGCTAGCCGGGCAGTGGTGGCGCACGCCTTTAATCCCAGCACTCGGGAGGCAGAGGCAGGCAGATTTCTGAGTTCAAGGCCAGCCTGGTCTACAAAGTGAATTCCAGGACAGCCAGGGCTACACAGAGAAACCCTGTCTCAAAACAACAACAACAACAACAAAAAGTCAATGCTGGTTTTAGATACCAGCAACATCTAATTAGAAGCAGAAAAACAATGTGTGTGTAGGTCAGAGGTCAACCTTCAGATGTCATTCTTTAGGACATGTCCACTTTTTAAAAAAAGAGATAAATGGTAGTTTAATGGTAAAGCTTAGCACACTCCAGCATCAGGACTAGCAGAGTCCAGGCAGCAGGGATGGCTGTGACCCATGGAGCTTCACATGGGATGGGGATGAGGGAGCTGATTGCCAAACAGAACAGCCAAGAATCATGACCTCAAACCAGGGAAAACCTACACTATCACAGAAAAATGACTGCTTAAGAGCTGGGTTAAGCCAGATCATGCTGGCACACACCTTTAATCCCATAACTCAGGTGGCCAAGGTTACACGGAGAAATCCTGTCTCGAAAAAACAAACAAAAAAGATGAGTTCCTAAACTGGGTGTGGTGGTGCACTGCTTAAATCCCAGCACTCAGGAGGCAAAGGCAGTCTGGTCTACATGAGGACAGCCAGGGGTATGGTACATAGGGAAACCCTATGTGTGTGTGTCTGTGTGTCTGTGTGTCTGTGTGTCTGTGTGTCTGTGTGTCTGTGTCATTGGGACTTGGGTTTCACTGGTCAGGCTAGCTGGTGAATCAGCACCGGATTAGTCTACCATGGCAACCCAACATAGAGATAACCAGTGTGTGCTGGCTTTTTCAGTGGATGCTGTGGACCAAACTCATATCCTCATGTGTGCCAACTTTCCAGCCCCTAGGAGCAGAAAAACAAAAAACAAAACAAAACAAATAAACAAAAAAACCAATTGTGTGCTGAGGGGAGAACTGGAAGGAGCCTGTGATCACAGGTTGTGACTCAACAGTCAGCATGCCAACCCCCAAGCTTATTTCATGGATTCCCAGTGAAAACCAGTCAGGTAGATGCTTTAAACACTTGAACAAGCAGATGTTTGAGATAAGTTAGAAAGACAAATTAGAACCACTAAAGTGGAATATAAAGAACTGTGCTGCGCCAGTTTTAAATACTGAGGTCAGATTTACTGTAAAGCTAATTATTTGTCGAGAAGTTTTTATATGTATGTCTGTGAGTTGTGCACACAGGTGTGTGATAAAGCCTGGTAACCCATTTGATCATTCTCCACAGGCAGGATCTCCTGCTTAATCTGGAGCTGGCCAATTCTGGCTATTTAGCTAACCAGCTTGCTCCAGAGATCTCTTGTTTCCGACTTATGGATGCTGGATGAAGAGACTGCCATGCCTGCTCAGCTTTTATATGAGTTCTGGGATGCAAACAGTGGTCTATTTACAGGAAACAAGGGCTTATAATTTTTCTTACTGTCATTTCCTAGTATGTAAATATGAAATTAGCATATTTATGGATTGTATTGTATTAGAATGCTTAATTTTAGAAACAGCTGTTTGGGATGCTTAGTGGCAGCATAGAGACAGGAAAAACTCTGGCAACACAGAATGGGGAAGAAGCCCCTTGACCTGGAATCCAGTTTGCAATCTGTGCTTCCTGAAAGAGAAGCAATTTTGACACAGCTGGTAAACTCAAAATTGCCTGCAGAGATAGTGCCTGTCCTAAAGACATCTCAAAGATGTCAAAAATAACAAGCCATGTTTACAAAGGGTTGTAATGTGAGTTTAAGAGCTAATGCTCTCCTAGTCCCTAAGTCTAAGCAGCATGCCTCTTACAATTACCTTACAGTCTCAACTAACAAACAACAACACAGTCCTTGGGCTGGAAAGGTGACAATTAAGATTGATTTCTGTTCTTTTTGAGGATCAGAATTTGGTTCCCAGCACATATGTTGGGGTTTCCCACAACAGCCTGTAATCCCAGATCCAGGAGATCCACGTCCTTTTTGGCCTCTGAACTACTGGATTATTAAAAGCTAGCTGTAGAGTAACAGAGGTAAAAAGAAAGAGGCTTAGTCTGACCTTGGGTGGAACCATGTTTATTCACACTGAGGGGGCATCTTTGTCACCCATGTGTGCAGATGGCCAAAATGTCATCACAAAAAGATGATATGCAGGTTTCTTATAGGGGCAAAAAGTACTTCCATATTCCACAGGAAAGCTGGGAAATGTAATCTTTCATCAGGGAACTATAGTTCCTAACTCCAAGAGGATATAAAAGATGCAAGACAGGAGCATTATGGCTGCTTTCTGCTGAGGAGGACCTCATCAGAGTGGGTAGTTCTAGGTCCATGGAGGAAGGACCCACATAGCAGGGGAGAATTTTAACTTGATCAGTTTCAATGAGTCACTCCGTTATCATCCTGCACACAATTTGGCTACAGAGTAGAACTGAGAGATTTTCTGGGAAGGTTGGAGAGATTTTCTGTGAAGGGGAGGAACAGAAGCGGGAGAGAGTGGGCCAGTGAGAGAAAAAGTGGGCATAGAGTTGATTCAGAGCGCCAGTGACTAGTCCCATAGCCAGGACTGTCCTACTAAAATGAGCTGGAAGGAAATGTCAGGGAGCTATAGATCATCAAGGAAGGGGACAGGAGAAAAATAGAGAACACATGGTGAGGAATCCTATCTGGGCTGAGGTGAATGGGCTGTTGAGTTGCAGCTTGTGGTCACTCCAGTTTTCGTCTCAGGGTTTCAACTGCTGTGAAGAGACACTGTGACCACAGCAACCCTTATAAACAAAAGCATTTAATTGGGAATGGGTTAAAGTTCAGAGGTTTAGTCTATTATTGTCATGGTGGAGAGCATGGTAGCATGTGGACAGACATGGCGCTGAAGAGGGAGCTGAGAGTTCTACATCTGGATCCACAGGCAGAGAAAGAGATAGTGAGACACAAGGTGTGACTCCACACACTAACTCCAACAAGACCACACCTACTCTTACAAGGCCACACCTCCTAATAGTGCTACTCCCTAAGGGCCTGGGGAAGCCATTTTTATTCAAACCACCACATTCCACTCCCTGACCTCCATAGGCTTGTAGCCATATAATAGTGGTAAATGCATTTAATCTTACTTCAAAAGTTCTTGTGGGGGGCTGGAGAAATAGCTCAGTGGTTAAGAGCACTGACTACTCTTCCAAAGGTCCTGAGTTCAAATCCCAGCAACCACATGGTGGCCCACAACTGTCCATAACAAGATCTGATGCCCTCTTCTGGAGTGTCTGAAGACAGCTACAGTGTACTTACATATAGTAAATAAATAAATCTTTTTTAAAAAATTAAATAAAAGCCGGGCGTGGTGGCGCACGCCTTTAATCCCAGCACTTGGGAGGCAGAGGCAGGCGGATTTCTGAGTTCGAGGCCAGCCTGGTCTACAGAGTGAGTTCCAGGACAGCCAGGACTACACAGAGAAACCCTGTCTCGAAAAACCAAAAAAAAAAAAAAAAATTAAATAAAATAAAATTTAAAAAAGTTCCTGTGGTGATTTGAATTTGAATAGCCCCCCATAGAGTCATGAGTTTGAATACTTGTCCCATAGGGAGTGGCACTATTAGGAGGTGTGACCTTGTTTTAGGTGTGGGACTTGGAAGTATGTCACTGTGGGACTGGGCTTTAAGGTCTCTTATGATCAAGTTGTACCCGGTGTGGCACACAGTCTCCTTGCTGCCTGTAGATCAAGATGTAGAATTCACAGGTCTATCTCCAGCACCATGTCTTCCTGCATGCTTCCATGTTTCCCACCATGAGGATAATGGATTAAACCTCTGAAACTGTAAGCCAGCCCCAATTAAATGTAAGCCCTACTTTCTTTCATAAGAGTTGCCATAGTCACCAGGCGGTGGTGGTACACGCCTTTAATCCCAGCACTTGGGAGGCAGAGGCAGGTGGATTTCTGAGTTCGAGGCCAGCCTGGTCTACAAAGTGAGTTGTAGGACAGCCAGGACTATACAGAGAAACCCTGTCTTGGAAAAAAACAAAACAAAACAAAACAAAAAAAAAAAAACAAAAAACAAGAGTTGCCATAGTCAAGGTATCTCTTCACAGCAATAAATAAAATAAGTCCCCATAGTCGTTAACAGTCTTAAACTTGTTTAAAAGTTCAAAGTCTCTTTGAGGCTCATGCAATCCCTTAGCTGGAGTCCCCTGTAAATTCAAAATAAAAAAGCAGATTACATACTTCCAATATATAATGGGACAGTGTATATATTACTATTCCAAAGGGGAGAGAAATGAGCATAATTGAGCAAACACGGGCCAAAGCAAGATGGAAAAACACCCCGGCAAACTCCAAACTGCATTTCCATGTCTGGCATCAAAGTGCTCTTCCAATCGACAACTCTGTTTAGCTTTTTTTTTTTTTTTTGACTGAAATGTATTTTCTGTCTGCAATACTTCTTTCTCTTAGATTGGTTCCACTCTCTGTTATCAGCTCTCCTTGGCAGGTACCCCACAGCTCTGGCATCTCCAATATCTTGGGGTCTCCAAGGTAACCCAGGATTCACCTTCACATCTTCACACAGTGGTCTCTCTGGACCTCCATGCAGGGACACCCCTGCCACACACCTGGATTCAGTGGCTTTCCTTAGTTGTGGAGGAAGATTTCATAATCCCTCTCTTGTATTCTTGACTCTAAAGCCAGAACTAGCTGAAGCTGCCAAGTTCTGCTGCTTGCTAGGGCTGGAATATGGCCTCCCCTTTTTTTTTTTCTTTTTTTTTTAATTAGGTATTTTCCTCAATTACATTTCCAATGCTATCCAAAAAGTCCCCAATACACTCCCCCCCCAGTCCCCCACCCACCCACCCCCACCCCTTGGACCTGGCATTCCCCTCTACTGGGGCATATAAAGTTGGCAAGTCCAATGGGCCTCTCTTTCCAGTGATGGCCGACTAGGCCATCTTTTGATACAAATACAGCTAGAGTCAAGAGCTCTGGGGTACTGGTTAGTTCATAATAATGTTCCACCTATGGGGTTGCAGTTCCCTTTAGCTCCTTGGGTACTTTCTCTAGCTCCTCCATTGGGGGCCCTGTGATCCATCCAATAGCTGACTGTGAGCATCTACTTCTGTGTTTGCTAGGCCCCGGCATTGTCTCACAAGAGACAGCTATATCTGGGTCCTTTCAGCAAAATCTTGCTAGTGTATGCAATGGTGTCAGCGTTTGGAAGCTGATTATGGGATGGATCCCTGGATATGGCAGTCTTTAGATGGTCCATCCTTTCTTCACAGCTCCAAACTTTATCTCTGTAACTCTTTCCATGGGTGTTTTGTTCCCAATTCCAAGAAGGGGCACAGTGTCCACACTTTGGTCTTCGTTCTTCTTGAGTTTCATGCGTTTAACAAATTGTATCTTATATCTTGGGTATCCTAAGTTTTTGGGCTAATATCCACTTATCAGTGAGTACATATTGTGTGAGTTCCTTTGTGAATATGTTACCTCACTCAGGATGATGCCCTCCAGATCCATCCATTTGCCTAGGAATTTCATAAATCAGGGTTAGGGTTAGGGTGATACACTTCCTCCAACAAGGCCACACCTCCCCCAATAGTGCCGTTCCCTGTGTGCTTAGGGTGGCCATTTTTATTCCAACCACCACAGCACTTAATTAAACATTTTCTGCTTCTAGAAGCTGGGAAGTTGGCAAATATGAGGGCCAGTTTTTCCACAGTATCTAAAAGGTCTTTTTGCAGATGCATGAGGAACGAGTGTAGCTGCTGTAGGGTGAGCTATTGGGAGAGCTTGCATGAAACATTTTATTTAAATAAGACATTTGAGAGACAGGATAAAACATAATTATGAGGATAGTAAGGAGAAAAGAAGTGACCTAGGGGAGGAACCCGAATGTGGAGAACCAGAAGCCCTATCTATATAGGAGGAGACCATGGTTGAAATCTTCTTGGGCCCCTGTCTCTAGGAACCATCTCAAACCCATTAGGATTTGTTGGCATGGAAGCAGCATTGTTTAAAGAGGTCAAAATCCTATCTCAGTAGTTAGATCTAATCTTTTTAATCATGGATCCGTGCTGCCATTGAGGAGTTGAGTTCGTCCTGAAAGATGTTAAGTTCATCTGAGCTAGTGAATCATGAGGTTAACTGAGGCAAAGAAGGTTCCAGTCTAGCTGCTTAAGTTCTGAGTCCCCAAAACAATGCCCAGAGTGGCAGGAAGAGGGGTGAGTTGTATATTCCATGGCTCATTAGTTCCCCTTTAGAGGTTACCTGAACTGCTTTCAGGGGGTTGGGCTGTAATAGGGTCGGTTGATAAGGGGAGCAGCAACCAAGAATACCTTAGAAGAGGAACCATCCGAGGGGCCATGAGAAAACTTAACAGTTGGCAGAGATCCAGAACGAAAGTCAGGCAGCAATGGCTGAACAGCTTTGTGGGGGGCATTAAGAGGCAAAGTTACAGGAGGAGAACTACATCGATGTTAGCATGAATCAATATAACGTAAGGTTAAATACATAATTAATGTAAAGTTAAATGCAGTTGTACAACTGCCTGGGCTGTAGAAAGATAAGGTAACTGCTGTTAGCTGTTTGTTTCCGCCAGAGTTCTGCAGGAGGAACAAGTACCCAGAAGCTTTGTAAAGGAAGTCAGTTAAAATCAGAATCTAAGGAATGAATCTAAACAGAAAGATATTCCTTGCTTTTACATATGATGAAAAACTTTATATGTTTGTTTTAAAGATTAACCACACCAGCCTTTATTTAAGGAACAAAACCAGAGTACCTTAAGTTAAACAATTTTTTTTTCCGTTAGAAACAATTAGATAAGGTGAAATTTAAAATAAAGTGGGACTATGCGCTTGTTAAGTCTCAAACCATGGGACAAGTGGCTAAGGTGCCCATTTAAGATATCAGCCCCTACCTGTTACAGGGTCCTTCTGTCTTGCATACCCCATTCCTACCATAAATTCTCCAGCCCAGGGACTGGGCTGTTCTTCCTTAAACAACCCGACCATTCTGGTTACCCACCCTTCTTGTACCTTTGCCCTCTTGGCTGCTGGACTGGTTCCTCCTCTCTTCCCTTCTCCACCCTCTCTCCCCACATGGCCTGGGTTAACCTGGTCAAGTTCACTCTGGACTCTCCCAGGTGTCTCTGCTTCTGGCTAAGCTCTCCCTCTTATCTACAATAAACTTTCTCCTCCACTTTACTTCTTAGGAGTAAACGAGCTCCCTTCGAGGGAACTCGGCTGCTCCGAACCATGCTGCTGACATGACTCCCCTATGTACGGATCATTTGTGTCTGCTGGCCTTTGCCACCCACCAAGTTTGATTCTGGAGTCTGCCTCTTCAGCCACTCCTTCCCTCTACCTTATCTAATCATCCATTCCTCCTTACCGACTCAGTTAAGTGTCCTCTCTCTGGCTCCTAGAACCTGCTTTGGGATCTGCAGACATCTCTCTGCCCACGTGGGCAATTCTACTTACTAAGATGCTTGTTCCCCTCCCTCTGTTGGAACTCCCTTTTCCAAAACCTGCTTCCAGTGCAGCTTTCCCGTGGTTTTCTTCTACCTGCTCTAACCACTGGTCTCTCTCTGCTCACTGTCGATGCAGATCTCCTGCTTTCTCTACCTTTACTACGAAGGCCACAGTGGTGTTCCGCAAAGTGTCCTCTCACCCTACCCTGCCCCTGTCACTGGAAAGGGATGCCTCTCTTCTGTGACTTGGGACATTTCTCTCTGACAAGGCTCTCAGTCCACTTGGAAATGACCTGGATCTCAGCTCCTTTCTGGAACTTCCTCACTCTCCCTGGGGAACTGCCAAAG
Organism: Mus caroli; assembly: GCF_978045245.1. Taxonomy (NCBI): domain Eukaryota; kingdom Metazoa; phylum Chordata; class Mammalia; order Rodentia; family Muridae; genus Mus; species Mus caroli. Next base: position 747,775 of record NW_028227257.1, read on the forward strand.
CTTCTCTACACGGTCCTGGATCTGTGACCCTTAACATGCAAAGGCTTTATCACACTGATAACACACCTTAAATGATCATATCTGGTATTTGAGACCATGACAACATTTGTTAACATCAAAAATTTCAATATTTTTATAACCAAATTTAAAAATATACCTGATTTTGAATATTATTTTACATTAAACAAACCTTAAGTTCACTTTAAACTTGTTTCAATTCACTTGCTTTAGGTTTAAATTTGACAACGTATACAGAATACTGTATGGTGGGATATAAGTGTTGGTCTTTCCCTCCAAACTTGTCCCTGTAAATCAGTGGTTCTTAACCTTGGGTCATGACTCCTTCAGGGGTCAAATGACCCTTTCACAGGGGTTGCCTAAGACCATCCTACATATCAGATATTTACATTACAATTGATAACAGTAGCAAAATTACAGTTATGAAGTAGCAACTAAAATGATTTTATAGTTGGGGGTCACCACAACATGAGGGACTAAATTAAAGGGTCACAGCTTTAGGAAGTTGAAAAACACTGCTGTAAATGAATTTAATTTGTGTAGCTGGGCTTAGCTACTTTGTGGGTTCTTCTTTTTCCCACCCTTTCCTCCTGTGGTTTCATCCCCTAATACTAGATAGTAGAGAAAGAAGGATGGATAGGTGAAGGAAGGGTGGGGAGGAGGGAGAGAGGGAGGGGGGTCCCTGAATCTAATTTCTCTCTTCTTGTTTCTTATTTGAGCATGACTACCAACAAGCCACAACCAACCCCTCTCAATGACCACCAACCACCAACCCTTCCTCTCAGGGTCCTAGCATTTATATGCCCTCTGAAAAGTTCCCATCATTCCAAATGTCACACAACTGCAGAAACTATCTGCAGCTGGCAAGACCACGCCTCTACTAGAGCACCAGGCAAATCACAGTCAGCTGCCTTGAAGCAGCTCCGTTGTTTCCTCTCACCTGGGATTAAAACAAAAACATAGTCTCATATTTCTGTGTGTGTGTTTTTTAAGAAACCAAAATTCTTAAGAATGTTCTACACATTTGTGCTGAGCATGTCTGATGAGCCAAGATGGTGGCAAGCCCACAGGGTTGTTACCTACTCCAAGGTGAGCCTAGGTCATCAGACAAGATGGTAGCAAGAACATGGTTCCCCTAGGTGACCCCATCAGGCTCATGCCTTTTTCTGTTACAGATTTTAAGCTGGCTTTTTTTTTTTTTGGCAGGGTGGGGGGCTTGGAATTTAACAGCTTTTTAAGACCACACTTACAGGTTCTGAAATAAAGTGTATGCTTTAGCAAAAGTTTTAGAGATTTAAAAGGGAGAGTATTTAATGAGCTGAATAATGGTGGTTACACTTTTGTTTATGATTTGTTGTTTTGAGACAGGGTTTCCCTGTATAGCCCTGGCTGAACAAGCACTTGTTTTGTAGACCAGGCTAGACTCAAACTCAGAGATCTGTCTGACTCTGCCTCCCAAGTGCTGAGATTAAAGGTGTGCACTACCAGTGCACAGCAGTTTTCCTGAGTTTTAAAAGTTTGCTTTCTTTAAACATTGTTGCAAATTACATCCTTTGAGTGATGTGATTTAGAAAGTCACAGAATTAAGCAGGGTGTGCTGATGCATGTCTTTAGTCTCAGCACTTGGGATACAGAGGCAGGTGGATCTCTGAGTTTGAGACCAGCCTGGTATTCAGAGTGAGTTCAAGATAGCCAAGGGTACACAGAGAAACACTGTCTCAAAGATGAACAAACAAACAACTAACAAACAAACAAAAAATCATAGGCTGGAGAGATGGCTCAGAGGTTAAGAGCACCGTCTGCTCTTCCAGAGGTCCTGAGTTCAATTCCCAGCAACCGCTCACAACCATCTATAACGAGATCTGGTGCCCTCTTCTGGCCTACGGGTATACATGCAGACAGAACACTGTATGCATATATAGAAATCTTTTAAAAATCATTAAATGGATTTTAGCTTGGGATTAGTATAGGATTCCAACAGTCCTATACTTACTTCAGCCATCCACGCCATCTATTTATGTAAAGCACCATGCTTAGCAAAGTGTGGCAGATTATAAAACCAAAATGTCGGTACACTCTGAAAAACGATGCTGTCCTGAAATGGAAATTTCTGCTTGTGTCATGTGATGCAGACTCATGTGATGTTTTGCTGAAGCAGGACCAGTGAGAGGACAGGTGATGTTTGGAGAGAGGGTAAGTAGGACTCAGTTGTCAGTGACGGGTGTTTGCATCACTTGCCTTGCAACTTTGTTGGACTTCTTCGCCAATCTTCACTTCATTGAGAGAGGCACAGAGGAGAACGGCTCTTGGTATTCCTGCTGGTTCTGGTCACTCCCGCTGATTCAAGCCGATTTCTGCTGAATTGTGCTGCCAGTACTGATTCGTGTTTGGTGACACTTTGGAACTGGACTGTTGGTTTCCTGACAATGGAGATTAAGATCACCCCAAAGAGCTATTTCTAAACAGGTCCACATCCCCTTGTGCTATTTACCATCTTTTCTCCCCTACCTTTGGACAGTGGGCTAGAAGAGAGGTCAAAGTGTTTGACAACCATTAATAAAGTGGGTTTTAAAATAACCAAGCCTATTGTGTCCTGTAGTATCAAATATTGGGTCACAATTTCATTCTTTGTGTAAAAACAAATAAGCACACCCATCTCATAAATAGTAAATAGTCTATAGAGGAAAGCACAGGCAAGCAGTGTGACTAGGACCAGCCGATGTAAAGACAACACGTCATTCCAGATGAATATGGACACACTGGGCTACATCAAAGTTAAAAACGGAGTTTGTGTCATCAGTATTACTTTTTAAGAGACTGGCGTCCTGAAAGCCCCCCCTCCAGGAGCTCCTGAAGCCATTGACGCTGCAGGTGTACCCCACCACAATGGGAAAACCCCATTGAAAAACTATAGTATAGGCTAGAAGGGAATATTTCCAAAGCACAAATCTGACAAAGGACTTCTGTCCATAATTTATAAAGAACTCTCAAGACTTGACACACAAAAAAAGATAAATAGCTGCATTTAAACTGGATCAAGGACTTTAGACCTTTTCCCAGAGATCTACAAGCAGCCAGCCATTGCATGAAACAATGTTCAGTGTCACTGGTCACTAGGAAAACTGAACTCTTCTTGTTGGCTGACAGCCTGGAAGCCCCCTAGTAAGGTAGGTGCCTTCCTGATTTCCTCCCATCCAGTAGGAACATCTGTCATGTGCATTACAAAACAGAGCCTTGAGGTACCAGTTGCATTCACGTTCCAGTCTCAGAGTCCTGTAACCTAAGACAGGGAAATATCAAAGGTGTGAAATCATCGGAAACTTAACCCAGGCTGAAACTACCACATGGCTGAATAGAGAGAAAATTCTAGAAAATAGTCGGTATTGAGCAACAGGGGATCCAGCCTGTGTGGCTGGGCCTCCTTGTTTGTTAGTTTATCTATTTACTTGAGGAAGGATTTTAATTTAGAGTACTGCCTGCCCTAGATTCAGCACAGGTTCAGCCTCCTTTTGGAGGCCTTAGGAGAAGATGAATGCTGAGTGGCAGTCAGGAGGAGTCACATGGGTGGCTCTGCCATCTTGGAAAGCAGCCTGTGTAAGTCTGTTAGCTGAATGTCGATTGAACAAGGGCCAGCATAGAACCCAGACTCACTTCCCAAAGCTCTATGTACAGAGAAGGGAAACCAGATATATGAGGGATGAGGGTGGTGCTGCAGCGAGAGAAGTCAGTCACCAAGGGCTGCCAGAGGCTGCGTGACTGGTCACTGTTGCCTGGAGAATGCATTCTGCCTGGGTCCAATGGGGATATTGACACACATCCTGTCCACCATAACAGGGCTTGAGTTTAGAGTCAGAGACAGTATGCCAAAATCTTTGACCCTCTGTTTCAGAAGTCTCACACAAGATACATGTGCAGCTGTTTATGGCAGCCTTGCTGGTAGCAGGTTAAAACTGTGGAACAGTGTTCAGCCACAAAAATAAATGAAATCCAGTGTGGCTGAATCTCACAGCCGTGATAATGTACATTGTAGTGTAGATTGTGAATACCTTCAAAGGTTCATGTGTTTGTGAAGGCTTGGTCCCTAGGGTGGGACTGTTAGGAGAGAGTGGTTTCTTTAGAGCAAAGGCCTTTAAGAAGGTCTTTAGGACTAATGGAGTGTGCTTTTGAGGAGAATTGCAGGACCCAAGCCTCTCTCTTTTTTTCTTCCTGGATACGAGGTGAGAAATTTGATTCTTTGGCGTATTCCTGCCACAGTGTGCTGACTTGGTATGGTGCCAGTTCACCACGGAACTCCAAAGCTGCAGGCAGAGAATACTTTATAAGTATAAGTATTCTCATGTCAGGTGTCTATTATGGCAACAGGAAGCTGGTGGTGGAGCAGGGAAGGAAGCCAGACAGAGGATGCAGGTTGGAGGCTCCAGTGTGTGCTGTTTAAAAACAGCCCCAAATGAATCTGTGTCAGGAGTCCTCACGGTGTTGGCCATTGAGGTGTGTTTATTACCCAGAGGGGCGCAAGGGAGTGATCTGGGTGCTGCTTCCAAGGGTGAGTTCTCTGGAAGCTCAAAACATATGGTCCTCCCCGTGCAATTCTCATGTATGTTCACCTATGTTTAAAAGGATCTGCATGGGACTAGAGAGATGGCTCAGCAGTTAGGAACATGTACCTCTTCTGGAGGAATATTTCTAACATCAACATGGGGTAGTTTACAAATATCTGTCTCATTTGTACACATGCATCGACAGGCCCCAATACACATACTTTAAAATAAATCTCTTTTTTAAAAGGACTGCACCTTCTCCATGTTGCAACCCTTCTGTGTCCCTTTGCCCCCAGGTATGGCTCTTGGTGATGGATGGGATGCTGGCCTCCCAGGGCTTCTCTTGGACCACTGTGGTTACTCCTAAGGTTGGCCATTCCCTGCACTGTGACCTGAAGACTCCTGGTCTTCCCCTTTGTTTCTGGGTGTTACTGCAGGCAGCACCCTGCTATGACCCCAGCAGTTGGTCTGCTGTGTGACCTCTCAGCCTGCAGAGTGTGGAAAGTTACTCGTGTCCCACAGTGCCTGTCAGACTCTTACTGGTCTTCAGAGATGAACAGCTCTTCCCTCATTGGATGTTGTAGGGCTGGGCTCCCTAGAGAAGGAGGGAGGAGCCTCCTGCCTGGTGAGCTGCTGCTCACCATGGCAACAGTTCCCTGTGGCTGTGGGCTCCCTGACAGATTGGGGATGCCTTAGGCACACAGACCTCATGCTTTGGGAGATAGTGTATTTGGGGTCTTGGCTAGCCTGAAATCAGGGGTTTTCCTGTCAGGAAGGCACTAATTGTTGTTAAGGAGAGGCCCTAGAACTCCCCTCATCACAGACAGTTTATTGCTTGCTGCCTCAAGGAGCACACTCAGTCTCCTGGTATCTTCCTGGAAGCTGATCTCCAGGGAGGCTTCCTAGGACTCAGGCTCAGGTAGATGGCTGGTAAAAGGCTCTAAGGCCAAGGACTGTGCTCTGAGACCAGAATGCATCTAGCAGCCCAAATCAGGGTGGAGATTTCCTGGAAATTCTCAGACTAGAAGGTGTCCCAAGCGTGACCCTGATCCTGTCTCTAAGACCCTTTAAAAGCCACTTGATCCCAGTGACATACATCTGTTGGATATTGACTACAGGAAGCTGTCCTGACCATAGCTCACAGAAGGCACCCGTACAGGTGGTTAGCTGGGCACTGCAGCTATTATTAACCTGACAGTGACATCACCGCCAGCCAATGGGAAGCAGGTTTATTTGCAGGGCTGGCAGCTTGATAACAGTTAATTTTAGCTGGATCTTCATTTCCAACGTTTGTGAAACCCCCACCAGTCAAAGGGGGTGGTGCTGTATCTCCCTAAACAGCTTAAAGATGGCAGGTGGGGGGTTCCTGGAGAGGCTGAAGAGGTGTAGAACCTGAACCCTGTCCTCCATGCTGCCAGTAGGAAGAATCCTGGTTTCCTGTAGCCTCTCCTTGCTTGCTCTGCCCCACCTCTGGCAGCTTCCCAGGGCCACCGTGACCAGGGCTACTGAAGAAACATGAATAGTAGCAGAGGTTGTGGCCACAGGTGAAACGCAGGCTTCTGCCTGGAAGTTACACTGTCTTAGTTCTAATGCCTTGAGCTACCCACTGGTGTGGTCTCAGGTGCTGAGCTTAGTTTTGCCCAGTTTCCTCATAGGTTTTGGGGTCCCTGAGCCCTACTTATAGAACCTGATGTTGTTCAGTATTGCAGACTTCATTGCTTAAGTGCTGCTAAGCATGCAGTCGAAGAGGAGAGAAGTCCAAAATTCTGGCAAGGTGCTCAACTAGGCTCTACAGTGGAAGGCAGGAGAACCATCCATAGGCACTTTTTATGGTAGGATCAGGCTGGAGCCCTCAAGACTTAAAAGCCCCATACCAGCACTACTTCCTGGAGATTCAGTCCCAACTTGGGAGATACATGCAGATTGAAGCAATAGCTGCCCCGTTGCTGGCGCTATTGAGTGCCTGGCCATTGCTCAGCGCTGCTGGCTTAGTAGCTCCTTAGAACAGCTGGCCTCAAGGCCCCCTATCAGGTAGGCTGAGTATGTTGTTGCTCAACACTGTTAACCTCTTAAAAATCTGTTTTCTGCCTATTCCCAGGGTCTCTCATACCAACAAAGGCTTCAGGGATTTGCAGTGGAGGCAAAGTATGTCCTAATGACAGGGAGGTACTTTTGACCTGCCTCCTGTAGGTCAATGTATAGGTGTTTCAGGCAGGACATGACCTCTGGTCATTAGGGGTCAGTCCTCTAGATGGGTAAGCTCCTGGCCTTGGGCCTTGCTGGCTCACTGCTGCCCAGATAGAGGGAGACGACTCCAAAGCTAAGGACTGGTAGCTATTCACAAAGATGCTGGGTTTTGGGCCTCGTTATTGAGCCCACTCTACCTCCTGATTCCGAAACCAGGCCCAGTCATCTCCATGCAAGAAGGAAGGCATTCAGGGAGAGATGAGCTGGACAAGTGGGTGGAGTAAATGCTAATGTCTTGCCAGGCATTTATTTTTAATTCCTGGCTCCCAGTTGACGGTCTCAGCAGTCTTCAAAAGTGCCAGGTCATCTGAGAGCCCTGCTTAGCCTCTGGCTGCCCTCTGCTAGACAGACCCTCATTAGGCTTTACCTTACTCTCTCCTCATACTTGATAGTTGCCCTAATTGGGCACCCATCTCCAGGGGCCCCTAACAGGCGCTGCCTCAGTAAGAGGTGCTGGGCCCTGACCTGGGCCTTCTATGTCTAGATCTACTCTACACCAGGGTAGAAGGAATAAGTATAGGCCTGCTGTCAATCAGCATAAATACTCAAGGAACCTTTGCTTCCTACCTGCAGCCACAAAGACTGGTTGGGTTAGGACAGGTGGCAGTATTGGAAAACGGGAATGTCTGGGTTAAATGACAAGATAGGCACCTCTGAAGAAACCCTTGGTGATACACGGTGGTCACAACCCCCTTAAGGTCTATTTGGGATATCCTAATCTTTCTAGAAATCTCAAGGGCTCCCTGCTTCCTACCAATGGAGCCTGAAGGAGAGTGGGGATCTGAACCCTGTTTGGATGTTCTTGGTGACCTTAGGTAAGACCATCTGAGAATGGGCTTTGTAAATTCCCTACACCTAAGGGAATAGGTAGAAAAAACCTCTTTCCAGGGCTTCATAAGAAGGTTGGGCTGCGGGCTGGACTGGCTGATTGCCTCAAGGGCCTGTCATGTAGGGTCCATGTGAATAAGCACTTGTGCTGGGGGTGGCGGGGATCGTGGAAAACCTCTGGAAAATGAGCTTCATGTTCACCGGGACTCAACCATGATCAGGGCCAGCAATGGATGCCCACATCAGGGCTTGCAGGGATCTTGACCTGGGCTTGGGCTTCTTCTCTCCTAGTCTACTTGCTGGTTCCCTATTGTGTTCCACCTTCCTGGGTACATCTTTATGTTGGATGTACCTTTTTTCCCCCCTGCTCTCCAGCAACCACTGTCTCTGCTACCCCAGTTCTCTCTACTGTTTCTTTCTGCTTCTCTCCATCCCTGCCCCTCCTTTCCTGGCTCTGTTTCCCTGCCCCCACCTCTGCGCGCTGCACCGCCCTTTTGCCTGTTTTTCTCTCCTGGTCTGCGCTCTCGCTCACTGGTTCTCTCCCTCGCTCCGGTGCATCATTGCAGCTGCGTCCTCTCGGATCCTCATTACGCCGGCCCGCGTCCGTGGGTGCGCGGCCCCTGCGTCCGCGCATCTTTCGCATCCCATCTGCCAGCCGCTCGGAGCCCGCCTCCCCCCTCCGGTACCGCATTGCCGTACTGCAGGGGCGCAGTGCATTGCGCCGGCACCGTCAATAGGTGGACCCCCTCCTGGAGAGATAAAACCGCCGGCGCCGGCGCCACCAGTCCCTCTGACTGAGTCCTCGGCTCTGGGTAAGGACGCACATCCCGGTCTGAGACCCTTGCTTAGGGTTTCCAACCAGGGTTCGCTTCTCTGGGAACCCGTCCCGGGGAAGAAGGGAATATGCGGCACCTAGCTGGGCTGCACCCCTGGGCTGGGGGCGGAGGGAGGGTGTCTTTAGACTGGGCATGGTGGGTCCCCGTGGCAGTCGGGTAGTGAGTCCCTTAGGCGATTGTGACAGTGGAGGGGGGCCTTCTCCTGAAACCTGCCATCATGCTGTCACCGTGACCTTGGGGCTTGTCTGGGCTCTGCTGGGCTTGACAGGCTGGTTGGTGAAAGTGCTGGCGCGGTGGTTTGGGGCCCTGGGGATGTCCGTGATTTGTCAGAGTAGGGTGGGGGAGGTGGTGAAATCTGAGGACCCCTATCGCGTCCTATGTGGCTCCCACCCTCGGATGCACCCCCCACCCCAACAGGCCTGAGCTTCACGGTTGACCTCTGAGATGCGCGGGTACTGAGACACAGGACCTGGACTAGATAGTAGGGGAGAGGGTTAGGGCATCTCTGAGGGCACTTGCTGAGCTGGGCCAGGTGGGATTTTTATTTCTCTGGCTAGAACAGGACATTCACCTCTCGGCCCTGATGGCTGCCCCTTGCCTGTGGGGAGGGCCTGAGCTATTCTGGGCCTATGCCTGGGCACCATCCAGCTGTCTCCTCTGCCAGCCTGTGGGCATAGGGAGGAAGATGGCGCCCTTGCCCGAGGAGGGGCTGAGGAGTGCTGGCCTTCTCTTCATGGTGGCAGCAGATGGGGGTAGGGCAGTGTCCCTCCCTGGTGTGTGTGTGTGTGTGTGTGTGAAGGGGGGGTGGCATCGAGGACAGGGAGGACAATGCACCCTAGAGCTGGGCACAGTGACTCATCACAGGGCTCCTGGCTGCTCCAGAGCTTCACTCAGTCTGCTGCTCTGTGATGTCCAGACCTGATTAACCCTTCCCTAAGGAACTTGCCTCCAAATCACCTTTCCAAACACTTACACACTAACGGAGCATTTGGGCTAAGGTATAGGGTAGAGAAACAGGTGGCTTATGAATGAAATGTGGCTGAATGGGGTTAGGTTGGGGGGGGGTGTCATTCTTCCCTATTCTGGCTCAGGAGAGGACTGGGTCAGGGCAAGCTCCCTAACAATACAAGAATGGTGTGGGTACCTCTGCTGGGCTCTCTTTGGGCCCCTTAATCACTTGTTTCCCTCATCCCTGACTCCACAGAGTTCCTGCCCAGCATATACCCTCATCCCCAAGCCAGAGCCCCCACAGTGCCAGCCCCTCCCTCACCCAGGCAGAATGGGCAAGGAGAAGACACACATCAACATTGTGGTCATTGGCCACGTGGACTCAGGCAAGTCCACCACGACAGGCCACCTCATCTACAAGTGTGGTGGCATCGACAAGCGGACCATCGAGAAGTTTGAGAAGGAGGCAGCAGAGGTGAGCACTGTGGGCCTGGTGCTGCCATTGCTCAGTTTACCTCCTTCAGTGCAGAGGATATGGGTGCCTGGTGATGGGAGGGCTGAACAGAGCAGTCTCCCTCTGAGAACATTGCTAGATTTGTCTCATACTGAGGGAGGGGGAACTTGTGCCCTCCCCAGGTCCATCCAAAGGCTCTGGACTCGGCCTCAGTGGGCCAGTGCCAGGAGACCCTCAAGCCTTATCCTCTTGTTCCCCAGGGCTGAAGCTGGGCTGGATGTGGTGCTGTCCTCGCTTGTCTGGCAACAGCCAGGGCTCAAGGATGCTATTAATAGCTGATTGATGGGCAGCAGGCTTGCCAGCTCCACTTTCTCCAGATAAGCTGAGAAGGGTTGCTGGTCCAGGATAGTACCTGGAGTGTGTGTGTGGGGTCTTGGTAGCCTGTTCTTGGTTGAGACCTACGAATGAGCAGTGGTTGTAACTGGATTCTCTTCTCTGCCCCTAACCCTGCTCATTCCTAGAAGAGCTGGCTCCTGGATAAGGGCTAAGGCAGATCTGAGGGCATCAACTGTCTATGCAGAGCTCCTGCTCCTGTGTGTATATGGGGCTTTGAGCCACAATTATGTGTGTCTAGGCCTGATGCTTTTACCTTTTAGGGGGTGCGCTGAAGGGAGGAGGTAGGAGGGACCTGAGGGTTTGACGGCCACTTGGATCAGGTCCCAGCGGGGTTTTGTCTGGCTCTGTCTGGGTAGCCCCTCCAAGCTGGGCATCATCCCTGGAATGCAGAAGCAAACATGTCATGTGAGATTCTGGTAGGGAGTGGTGTTCAGCTGAGCATTGATGACCACAAACTGTGGTCCAGGCTGTAGGAGTCTCACCAGGAGTCTCACCCTGGCACAAATTTGCAAAGAGCAGCCAGCCTTGCTCTTGGTGGGGCTGTTCCTACTTCTCCTGTTTTGGTGGAAGTGGGGAGGGGAGACGCCTCAGAGTTATTCATCAGCTGTAGGAAGAGCTGGAACCGGGATTTTCTCAAAACCTTGAACAATTTACTCATTTTTAAAAATTTCCCTTAAAAAAAAATAACTTAGAGAGTTGTTTTGTTTTTAACAGTCCCAAACCTAATGAGATAATTGATCTCTAATTGGGTGTAGAGCCTTAGCCTCAGGTGGCAAGGATAGTTTGGCAACTCCCAGGCCCTCACGCCCTCTGCTGGGGGACTTGTCCACAACCATTGAGGAAGGGAGTGAGGGTGGGGCTGGCTGATCTGGGCGGCCTGGGGTGAGGCAGAGCAGGGTTTGGGGATCAGCACCAGAGAGATGGGACAGAGGTCTTCAGTTCAAGGTGCTTTAAGCCAACTGTCACCTCTCCATGGCTGCTCCCATGGGCCAGAGCAGGCATGGCAGGTGGATGTGACCTCAGAGTCCTGTGTCCTATCCTGAGTTGTGCCCCTACCCTTCCAGATGGGGAAGGGCTCTTTTAAATATGCCTGGGTGCTGGACAAGCTGAAGGCCGAGCGGGAACGTGGCATCACCATCGACATCTCCCTCTGGAAGTTTGAGACCACCAAATACTACATCACCATCATCGATGCTCCAGGACACCGAGACTTCATCAAGAATATGATTACAGGCACATCCCAGGTGTGCATGGAGGGCACCTAGCTCAGTGACGCGGGGCCCAAGAGCTCTCCTCAGGTGTCAGCGTCTCTTGCACTTTCTGCCTCGGCAGACCTCTACCCATGTCATCTCCATGTCCTCTCCATCCTGTTGGGCATAGAGTCCCTCAAGAACTGAGTCAGTGTTTATATCTCAGCTAGACGGGGTGCCTGCAGGGTTACCTCTGCTGGGGCCAGCAGACAGACCAAGGGGGACATGTAGGCATATCCTTCACACACAGATTTTTATAGAAGAGCCCAGAGTAGATACAGTGACATGTGAGTAGAAAGGCAGTCAGTCAGTCACAGGCAGAGAGGACAGAACCAGAGGGTATCAGTGACTCATCCAAGGACCATACCCTGCTGGCAGTGGAGTTGATGGCCAGTCTGGGCCTCCTTGACTCAAGATTCCCCTGTTGCCCTTGAGGTAGATACCCTGAATCTCCATCCCCAGCATAACTGCCCAGGCCCCATTATGTGGGTGGCAGGGCCTGGTGGGGGCTCACTGTGTCTGACCTGTTGGCTAGGCGGACTGCGCAGTGCTGATCGTGGCAGCCGGTGTGGGCGAGTTTGAGGCAGGCATCTCCAAGAACGGGCAAACCCGGGAACACGCACTCCTGGCCTACACTCTGGGTGTGAAGCAGCTCATCGTGGGTGTCAACAAGATGGACTCCACGGAACCAGCCTACAGCGAGAAGCGCTATGATGAGATTGTCAAGGAGGTCAGCGCCTACATCAAGAAGATCGGCTACAACCCAGCCACGGTGCCCTTCGTGCCCATCTCGGGCTGGCATGGTGACAACATGCTGGAGCCTTCACCTAATGTGAGTGGAGATGGTTTGGTGGGGACAGTGCTGGCCTTCCCAAGAGCCCAGGGCTCCAAGGCTCCTGGCCCGGGTGGGTTTCTGTGAGTTCTGCGGTGATGAAGACCCCCTAGTAAGGGACCTGCATTTGGAGTTCTCTGACTCAGCCTCCTTAAGAGGCCAGAAGAGGAAGATAAGGCCCCTTTTCTGGCAAATGATGGTTCCATCAAGCCATCCCTACAGACACTGCCTGTTGGGTCCCGGATCTCACTATGGGGGAAAACCAGTTTTTATTTCTCCGAAGTCACTGCCCTGGGTTTGAATACTATTCAGGTCAGATGTGGTGGCGCACGCCTTTAATCCCAGCACTTGGGAGGCAGAGGCAGGCGGATTTCTGAGTTCGAGGCCAGCCTGGTCTACAAAGTGAGTTCCAGGACAGCCAGGGCTATACAGAGAAACTCTGTCTCAAAAAAACCAAAAAAAGAAAACAAAAACAAAAACAAAACAACAACAACAAAAAACTATTCAGAAACAGTAAGGCCACATGTTTTTTTTTTTTTTTTTTTTTTTCAGCTGCCTCCCCCTTTAGTCTGAAGTGGGTTGGTATCTGGGAAGCAAGCATGTCCTGAGGCTAGCCTGAAGAGTGGAGGATTGTGTTTGGGCAGGTCATGTGGAAGCTTGAAACTTAGACAGTCTGCAGCTCTGGGTTGGGACTCTTACTTGGGAGTAAAGAGGAGGACATTTTTCAGAGATGACCTGGGACCTAGACCTTGGTCTATCCAGAGGAAACCCCTGTCCTAGAAAGGTGGACACTAAGCTGTAGCCAGCTTTGCAGCTGCCACCGTGAGTAAAATGGTAGAAGCCTAGGTTCTCTGGAGATAGCTGGGGACCCAGTACCTGGTGGTATAAGGACAGAGTTTGGCAGGCAGGGGTTACTCCATTTTGTTCTTGCTGATGTATGATTAGCAGGACTTTAGAATCCCCTGGGCACTTCTGATCAGCAGAAACTCCTCTGCTTCCTACTGCTCTATTGTGCTCTGGGGCTATGCCCATCCATACTTTCACTTATCACGGTGGCAGCTGCAAAGCTGGCTACAGCTTAGTGTCCACCTTTCTAGGACAGGGGTTTCCTCTGGATAGACCAAGGTCTAGGTCCCAACAGGAGTCATCTGTTGACCTGAGGTGCTTGGAACTTGGCCATGAATACTAAAGCAGGAGTGCACAAAGCCCCTTGGGTGGATTTACTTCTTGTCTGTGGCAGGTAGACCATGAGGAGCTCTGTCAGGGGGGTTTGAAGTCATCCTCCAGAGAGGCCATTGTAGTGGTGGTGGTGGTGGTGGTGGTGGTGGTGCTAGACCTGAGCTTGGAGATAGTTTGGTATGGAGCAGAACTCTGGGGTAAGGGCAGAGGGTGGATTTTATCCATGGCATGGTCATTGGCTAGACTTGGGTCCCCATTCCCCTGGTACTTGTCTTGTCTAGGGCTATGATTGGTCAGATCCCAGGGGAGTTAGGGAATCAGGCCAGGCTGAGTGGTCTCATTTGTAAGTGGTGGGGGCATGACAGCAGTCTGGGGAAGCTGTTTTTGTTTGCTTGGTTTGTCCCTTCCCTCTTTCCTAAGCTGTGTTTGTTCAGGGTCCCTGTGAGGCTAGGAAGGAGAGGAGGGATAAGGAGCAAGCTATTCAGCTTGAATGGTCGAGCTCCCTTCCAAGGCTACCCTTAGGCAGGTCCTGGAGATCGGAGGCTGAGGGTCGGGTCAGGGGAGTTGCTCTGTGATAACTGGCACCCTTTTGTTTTCCTTTTTGGTTCTGCCCAGATGCCATGGTTCAAGGGCTGGAAAGTAGAGCGTAAGGAAGGAAATGCAAGCGGCGTGTCCCTGCTGGAAGCCCTGGACACAATCCTGCCCCCCACCCGCCCCACTGACAAGCCCCTTCGTCTGCCTCTGCAGGATGTGTACAAGATTGGGGGTGAGTGAGGGTTCAGTGCTAGGGCTCACTGCTTGTGGCAGGAGCTTGCCTGCTCTGCCCCAAACCCTGACCAGGATATCAACAAGGAATCTTGATTCTTGCTCTATCTATCCACCCTATCCATCCGTCTACTCAGTCACCCCTCCCACTCACCTCCACAGTGGCCCCTCCCACCTACCTCCACCCATCCATTTGTTCACTCAGCCTTCCATAGGATCCCTTTCTCACTCCGGACCCCCTCCAGCACTCAGCCGCAAGCTAGGGACATAAGATAGGAGTATTGAACCGACTTACACTTTGCCTGCAGGGTGGAGGGTGCCTGTCTCATAGGAGGCAATCCTAGTCCAGGAGTGAGAAATGCAGGTCATATGGGCCAACAGAAACCAAAGCCTCATATGAGACGAGCAAAGGGAGAGGAATGCGAATATCACGCTCACGCTTAACTCCAACACAGAGCGTGACTGTTGGCTTTTTTCTGCCATCCCATAATGCCACCCCACCCACAAGCTTCCAGGAGATGCTGGAGAGCTCTCCCTCTCCCAGCCACTTGCTCTTCAAGGTATCCCTGTGGAAGCCAGACCATCTGTGTAAGCAGGCCTGTCAGAAGTGCTGTGACCAGATGCCTCTTCAGTGGCAGGACCACAGTGCTACAGCAGGACTCAGGGAGTCCCATGAGGGCATGAGTAGACCCACACACACCACAGGGAGAGGTTCTCAGGGAAGGGGGAGGAGCTTGTGATGCTCCTCCCTTCTCTACCCTCCCTTATCCTTGAGACTCTCCTTCTGTCTCACCCTCTGCTTGTCTAGGAACCCCCTGTCTACTTATACCCTCCCTGACGCTATCTTCCTTGACCCCTTCAGAGAGGAGCAAGTCCTGAGCTCCGTATACTTTCAGGCTCCCTGCTTGTATGTTTTGCCCTGCACCGCTCCTCTGGCCTGCCATCTCACAGTACCCTCTCTTGGCCCAGGCATTGGGACCGTGCCTGTGGGCCGAGTGGAGACCGGTATCCTCCGGCCTGGTATGGTGGTGACCTTTGCGCCAGTCAACATCACCACAGAGGTGAAGTCTGTGGAAATGCACCATGAGGCACTTAGCGAGGCCCTGCCTGGTGACAATGTCGGGTTCAATGTGAAGAATGTGTCCGTTAAGGATATTCGCCGGGGCAATGTCTGCGGGGACAGCAAAGCTGACCCGCCTCAGGAGGCTGCCCAGTTCACCTCTCAGGTTGGTGGTTGCACTAGGGAATGTGGGCATTCCTCCTCAGAATAGGAGAGATGGGTGGGGGTAACAGGAACAAGAGCTGCTGGCCTTTGCCTAGCACTGAAGAGGAAGGCCCTCCATTCACCCGAAAGCCACTCAGTGTTCAAAGGCTACACGGGTGCTCAGAGTCACCAGCAGGTAAGCAGGACCACGGCCTCTCTGGGCAATCCTCCCCTGGGATATGGTCTATAAAAAGGCTTTTATTAGTGTACTGCCTGGGGTATCAGTGTAGACTTCTTTCTCTTATTTTTTTTTAAATAGATCTACTTATTTAGTGTGTATATGTGAGTGTGTGCGGCATGTGTGTACATGTGCACACGTGTGGAGGTCAGAGGGCAACTTGGAATCAGTTCTCTCTTCCCATCTTGTTGCTCCCAGGGACTGAACTCAGGTCTTCAAGGTCCAGCAGCAAGTATCATTCTTTGTCCTCAAAGCCATCTTGCTGGCCTCCTTCTCTCTATATTTTTATTGAAGCTCTTTTTAACACCTCTTCATGGGACAAGAATTTTAAGGACAGTATTATTGAAACGTAATAGAAGCATTATGATTGCGGTCCAATTCTGTCCTGGCTGTACAATGCGTCCATTCTACTATGGTCCTTTCAAACAGTGCAGCTATCTTTTGATTGCCTCATAGTTTGCTACATGCTTAGCAAAATGTTGGGGTATGAGTGGGGTCCCGGTGGCCTGAGCATTCCTTGCATAAAAACATGAGGATCAGTAGATGACCCTGTGACTGGACCCACCCCACCTAACACTGTCCCTGTCCCAGGAGACCTTCCTCACAGCTAACTTCCCCTCTGCTCTCAGGTTATCATCCTGAACCACCCTGGGCAAATCAGCGCTGGCTACTCGCCAGTCATCGACTGTCACACGGCCCACATTGCCTGCAAGTTTGCGGAGCTAAAGGAGAAGATTGACCGTCGTTCTGGCAAGAAGCTGGAGGATAACCCCAAGTCCCTGAAGTCTGGTGATGCAGCCATTGTTGAGATGGTCCCTGGAAAACCCATGTGTGTGGAGAGCTTCTCACAGTACCCACCTCTTGGTGAGCCGGGTGATCCAAGGTGTAACCCAATGCGGTACTGACGGGCAGGGTCAGGGGTTCCTTTACTATGGCAAACTGAGGAAAACGCAGCATTTAGTAAGAGGTCTCATCGAGCGCACAAACATGCACACACACACACACACACACACACACACACACACACACAGTTCTTCTTTTTTGAAGAAGAACGCCTAAGGGACTTCCCCGCGGCCAAAAGCAAGTCTAGTAATTTCCCTCCCATCCCCTGGCCCCACACGACAGGACGGCTTAGTTCGGTCTAACTGAAGAACTACATACTTGCTGCTGTTCCAGGCTACTGGGACTCTGACGGTCAGAACAGCTTAAGCTGTTCTGCGGTCGCCCAATGCAACTGCATCCTGCATCCTGGGCGTCCCGGTAGTTTACGCATCTCTCCCCACAGGCCGCTTCGCCGTGCGCGACATGCGGCAGACTGTGGCCGTGGGCGTCATCAAGAACGTGGAGAAGAAGAGCGGCGGCGCCGGCAAGGTCACCAAGTCCGCACAGAAGGCTCAGAAAGCGGGCAAGTGAAGCGCGGGCGCCCGCGGCGTGGCCCTCCCCAACGGCGCCGCGCCGCGCCCCCAGCCCCGCCCCCGGCACTGGCCCCGCCCCCGCCCCAGGCGCGGCCCCTCTGCCCCGACCCCCTGCCAGGCGCATGTCTGCACCTCCGCTTGTAAGAGGCTCTACGTCAGCGACTGGATGCTCGCCATCAAAGTCCAGTGGAAATTCTTCAAGAGGAAAAGCGCCCCCGCCCCAGGCTTCCGCGCCAGCGCTCACCACGCTCAGTGCCCGTTTTCCCAATAAACTGAGCGACCCCAGAGCCGTGTGTGCCTACTGCTGGGACCCTGTTTCTTAAAGTCCCGTCGTCCAAGGTGTTCAGTCTGGCACTTCTCACCGCTGCCAAGTGACCTTGCAAACTGCCCTCCTATGCTTCATGGGAAGGCGGTGGGGCCCGCTGCGTGGGTGCTGGGAACCCCCAGCTAGGTGAGGATGGAAAAGCCAAATGGCTTTCATGGCTATGACCCTTTTTGGGTGCCTCGGTGAGATGTGCAAGACCGAGTAGAACCAAAACTGACTGGGTGTCCCGATGTGCCCCACAAGGAACCGTGAAACCTGAGAGCTCCTCCCCACGAGTGGGCACACACTTGCTTCCCCCTAGATTTCTGGATTCTGACAGAAGCCCATCTTGCTCCCACTCCTGCCTGCTGAGCCAGCCCCATGTCTATTCTAGTTCTCCTTGGCCCAGATCCTCAATCCTTAAATTGCAGCAACACTAGCCCCAGAAGCCAGGAGGTCATTGACTTAGGTCACATGGGCTGGGATTGACCCACCTGTCCCAGAACATGCCATGACTTCAGTGGCCAGGCAGGACAGATGGTAGGACTCACTCCACTCACTCTTGTCCTCTCAAGGCCTATTCTTGTTATTGCAGATCAAGGTTGGGTAGGGTGAGCAGAATTCCTTCACAGAGCCAGAGTAAAGCCCTTTGGAGCCTCAGTCGGAGTACTGGTTCTTAATATTCCATGTTCCCCTTGTGTCAGTTTCCTAGGTCTGCTACAAATGGCCAACCACAGTGCGACTTTGGAGACACATAATGGTGGGATCATCACCCTTGGGCAGAAGGGAAACCACTATAGATCTCCTCTTCCCTTCTGTCTTTGTTGGCATGTCTGGGCTAGTGGCCCAACCACTGCAGTCTCTGCTTTTTGGTCATGTACCCTCATCTCTTCTAGAGCATGAAATCTCTCTCCTATAAGGACACCTGTGACTACTTAGAGCATGTCTGGAGAACCTAGATAATAGTCTACCTTCTTGAGTGCATCTTCAGAACCTTTCCTTGCACATAGCTGCTGACCCAGGTTCATGGGGTCAGGCTCCTGATACCTTCAGTACACTCAGCCTCTATGCTAGATGAAGACAGTTGCTATGGGCACACAGTCCAAGGAGTTCTCCTACCTAACCACAAAACAGGAGAGGCACCCATAATGATGGGATAGGAAGGGAGGAAGACCTTCATGGCCAGGGAATGATGTGTTTGGAAAGGTGGTTACCCATGGCTGTGTTGACAGCCCACAGACCCAGACAGGATGGGTTTGAACTAATGAGTGTCAGGCCTCTGAGGGAAGGCTATTGGATACAGATACCCAGGAGAATATGAACTTTAGAGGGACATCAGATACTTTTTAATATAAATATTTGAGACAGATATAGTAAAAAAAAAAAAGAGTTCATTGTTTGTCTGGAACTGTGATTTTGAATTCTTGTATTTTGTCTTATGACCATATCCAAGGACACTAGGTTTCTCTTAGACACCTGGCCAATTCTAGGTCTTTCCTAGGGCCACCATTATTGACAAGATTGATCAGGTAGACGGAGTCAGTCACAGGAAGTTGTTTTAACAGTTAGTCCTCTTAGGATTGGGAAAACTAAGGAAATGCATTAGACTGAGATGGGACAAATGTGAGATACAGCCCTTGGCTGGGGTTAAAGGAAACCTGGTAGGCAGACCCTCCTCATCCTCCTGTCCTTGGTTGCTATAGCAAATGTTGGTGTTCTCTGGGAACCCTGGCTACCTAAACACCACAGGTTGGCCCAGTTCTGACCAGCCAGCTGGTCAGAGTGCACACAATACATCACAGGGTGGACACATTTCAAGGACTCCCTGGAGATCTGGGGATGGCTGGATGTAGTTCTGGTCCTCACTGGAGTCATGGGTAGATGACTGCCTATTGGCTCTGGTACCCTAGGTACCTTTAGGGAAAGTCTTCAAGCCTTGGGCCTCTCTTCAGGGTTGTGGTGATAACGAAGGCAGGCATAAATTCCTGAATCTGAAGCCTGAGGGGTTCTGGGATTTACTGTGGTCTATTCCATCTCAGAAGTCCATGGTAGACTGGAGGAGAAAGAACTCTCTCAAGGGAGCTCAAGTGTCTGTAGTCTGTGGTCCCAACACATGTGGTCACCTCTGAGACTGCCAGGACATTCCCTTTGACCTCTGAGTTAGGGTTCCCCATGTCCACCCCACCTATATCTCTTCAGAGCGCAAGGGCTGGTTCTCTACTTCCCACTGGGCTTCTGGGGAGTTCCAAGGGCTCCCCACACTTAGGCCAGAAGGAACATCAGAAGACAGTGACCATACATCTGAGCTGAAAGATAAAGGGGTAAGAAGTGCATCTGCTTGCCTGAGGGATGCCTAGCACTGGCTTGAAGTGTGACCACACAGCAACTGTTGCACATACCATGCCTCTGCTGTGGCCTGGGTCAGGGCTGAGATGGAGAGGAACTTAGAGCAGACGGAACTCATGGCAAGTGGGAGGCGAGGAAAGATGGTACACACAGGGAGACTGAAGGCTGATTTCTAGCCATTGGCTTGAGGTACACAGTAGATAGCTAGACAGAAAGGTTGTGGAATAAGAGTGTATCACCACATCTGAGGATGCCCAGGGGCCTGGCAGGGGAGACAGTTTCAGGGTTGAGGTGATCGTTGAGCTAAAGGGGAATCCAGGCTGGGAAGGTGACCATGACGGCAACCTCTGGGGAGAGAGACACAATCTTGAGGCACATTCCTGGAGGCAGTGTATGGGGTAGGGTGAGGGCTGGGGAATGCCCTCCTATGCTGGGTTAATGAATAATTTGCAGTAAGCTCCACCAACGCTGACCACCAGCCTCCCTGCACACTTTGAGGGCCTCTGAAAGATTCATGAGGCAGTGACAGAATTGATGGGCTTCAGGGTTGCTGAGTTGGCCAAATATGATTTGTCTCTTGCCTGGCCTCCACAGGAATGCTGCACCCTCCTGTAATGTTTGTAGAGGGACCTTTCTTTCCTTCCCCTGGATCCTGAGGGTGACAGGCTGTTGTCTGGATGGTGGCTTCTGAGTCCTTCCTTAAGGACTGAGCCTTGTGGCAGCTTTTGGCCCTGGAGCGTTTCACATTATGTGATTATGGTAATATCCTTCTTTGAAAATAGCTGTGGGTACCCATAAGAGCTTCTGAATGGGATTGTGAGCATTCGTGTTTGCCAATTGTGCTTGCTGTGGGCCTTGGTCTGTGGGCAGTATAGCCTAGGTGTGGAGCCCTAGGTGTAGGGCTGTGTAGCAGAGAACCTGAAGGACTGTTTCAGAGATGTTAGAGATGGCATACGTATGCACATGTATATATGCCTGCGTGATCATGTTTGTTTGCCAGTATTTGTGTGTGTGTGTGTGTGTGTGTGTGTGTGTGTGTACATGCATGCTAGGAGGGAGTCTTCTGGGAGGCTGGACCAAAACATCACTGAGGAAGCTGTTTCTGTCACAGATGGAGATAATGTGGATCAGGAGAACCGTGCTGGCACATATATGGGTGTTCATTTCTAGATTCTGTTTATTAGTGAAAGGAAAATCCATTCCCCAGAGATGGGGACTGTAAATGGAGTCTGGGGAGCTGGGAAGTGCTGACTCAGCTCTGGCTTCCTTTGCTGTGCCTGATGTCTCATCTGGGGTTGGCTGGGAGAAGAGGAAGAAGGCCACGGAGAGCAATCAGGCCACTGAGGCTGTATCAGGCTACATGGGGCTGAGAGCTGCTCAGGTGTGGTGTTGGCTATGGTTCCTGCTGCTGGGTTGGTCAGCTCAGTCCCACCAAACCAGAGTCAGTGTTTAGATGGAGGCTCTAAATTTGATAGGAATCACAGAAACAAGGATAGAGGGAGAACACAGAGTCCTATTTGTTCATTCTCTGTCCCCAAGTGGCAAAGGAGGGCAGAGGATGAGGCTTTTGTCTTGGCTACAGTGTAGGGGTTGGCCACTATCTGGCTTCAGTTCCCTCCTCCTCTTGGCACTGACTTGCTCTGTTCTTTGGAAGATGCTACAGCACCAAGGATCAGGAATGCTGCAGTTCCTAAGGGCCTTTTTGTTACAAGAGGACAGACTGGGTGGGCTGGAGATAGCAGAAACTAAGGTGCATCAGCAATCAGGAACTTGTATAGAAACAGGGGGGTGTAGCAGAAACACAGCATAGCTAGGGCTATAGTAGGAGCTGGAGGTATAGTAGAGGACACTGGGGATACAACAGGAGTTGGGAGTACAGAAGGAGCTGCGGGTATAGAGGGATCTCAGACTGTGGCTGGACCTGACTATGCAGCTATAAGCAGGACTTGTATAATGGGGTTGGAGAAGGACTCATGGGGCAGGGAGAATCTCACTTTCTGAACATACCCCCCCAAAAAAGGCTGCCACCCTGCCTGGTTCTAGGTGCCAACATCCTTGGTGGAAAGAGCCTTCAGCCCAGGCCTGTCTGGTCAGGGTGAAGGACTTTCTTGTAGTCCCACCTCCCAGAAGGATGAGGCTGCTTCTGTCTGGCATTTCGTCCCTTTGGTACCCTCTCACCGCTTTCCTTTCTGAGATGCATCCCTGATGGCGTCGGTTTTTTTGTCCTGAGTGCTGAGGAAGGCAGAGCCTGGCAGAGATGCGCCTAGCCAGCCAGAGCCAGCTCATTTATTTTTACCTTAACACTTACATAACACTTCTTCTGCAAGGCATCGTTTCAATACTTCACAAATCTCATTCCACTGTCATAATCGTGCAGGGTGATTGTCTTTTCCCATTACAGATAAAGACACAGAGGCTCAGAGACCTCCCCAAAACCACTCCTGGTGGTTAAGCTCACAGTCATGAAGCACGGGTCCCACCGCCCTGCAGTGCTCTCAAGGGAGCGTTTCCCCACCAAGCCCGAGAACAGAAACTGCAGTTGCTTTGCTGAAGTTGAATGCTGGGCTTGTGCCAGCCCTTCCTTGCTGGATGTCCTCAAAGCCCTTCCTGAGGCTGGATTTTCTTCTTCTTCTTCTTCTTCTTCTTCTTCTTCTTCTTCTTCTTCTTCTTCTTCTTCTTCTTCTTCTTCTTCTTCTTCTTCTTCTTCTTCTTCTTCTTCTTCTTCTTCCTCTTCTTCTTCTTCCTCTTCCTCTTCCTCTTCCTCTTCCTCTTCCTCTTCCTCTTCCTCTTCCTCTTCCTCTTCCTCTTCCTCTTCCTCTTCCTCTTCCTCTTCCTCTTCCTCTTCCTCTTCCTCTTCTTCTTCTTCTTCTTCTTCTTCTTCTTCTTCTTCTTCTTCTTCTTCTTCTTCTGGTTTTTTGAGACAGGGTTTCTCTGGTTTCTCTGAATAGCCCTGGATGTTCTGGAACTCACTTTGTAGACCAGGCTGGCCTCAAACTCAGAAATCCACCTGCCTCTGCCCTTGAGTGCTGGGATTAAAGGCGTGCACCACCACACCCGGCAGTTTTCTTCTTTCACATGCCTCCACTCTGCCCTCCTTTCTCAAGAAAGTTGTCATCTCTAGGCTTTGGTATACTCAGAGCAGTGTTGGACAGTGAGGCTGTTTCATGCTAAGTTACAAATGGCTATGTACCAAAACAGGAACATTTTAAGAAGGATACATTTTCTGACATTACTAGGAGATATAGTCTCACAGAAATCTCCATGATCCTATGGCTCTCACAGTCTTTTCTGCTCCCTTACCCTTAGGTACAGGAGTTAAATGTTTTGTAGATCTGTCTGTTGGGACTGGGCTTTGAAACTCTACATTCTGATTGGCTGTGGTTTTCTGTAATGATCTCAATCTGTTACAGAGAGCTATTTCCTTGATGAAGAGTGGGAACTACCCTTATTTGAGGGTATAAGGGCAAATATTTAGAGTGCTGTACTGGCTGGTTTTGTGTATCAACTTGACCCAAGCTAGAGTTATCACAGAGAAAGGAGCCTCCCTTGAAGAAATGCCCCTAGAAGATCCAGTTGTAAGGCTTTTTCTCAATTAGTGATCAAGGGGGGAGGGCCCAGCCCATTGTGGGTGGTGCCATCCCTGGGCTGGTAGTCATGGGTTCTATAAGAAAGCAAGCTGAGCAAGCCAGGGGAAGCCAGGGTAACAACCATCCACAGCTTCTGCATCAGCTCCTGCCTCCAGGTTCCTGCCCCATGTGAGTTCCTTACCTGATTTCCTTTGATGATGAACAGCAGTGTGGAAGTGTAAGCTGAATAAACCCTTTCCTCCCCAACTTGCTTCTTGGTCATGATGTTTGCAGGAATAGAAACCCTGACTAAGACAAGTGTAGTTAGGGATTACATTGATTTAGTAAAATGGGTGCTGCAGGTTCTCCTCTAAGATCCATGACTTTACTAACCCTGGGTAGTTGTTAGGTATCCAACACTAAGCATGATTTCCTTCTTATTGAATGTGTTTTAATTCCAATAATAGAGCTGTTGGCTACCACCGAGGTGTGCACCCAACACTCACCCCTGCATCCTTAGTGGGTGCTGTTGGTCACTGTTGTGGTTCATACGCATCATAGCTGGGTAGGACTGATGGTTGCTTCCCTCCTCTGGAAGCTTGCATGGCGCCTTCTAGATCCATGAAAGCTGCCGTTCAAAAGAGCAAGGAGGATCATATGAAAGGATTGGAGGGAGGAAGAGGAGGGAAATGATGTACTTAAAATCTCAAAAAATAAAAGAGAAAACCTTAAACAACTAAAAAGGAAGGATATGGTTAACCTAAATTTCTTAACTTCAGCACAACGGACATCTGGGCTGGATAATTCTCTTGTGGGGGTGATGTGTCTTTACATTGTGGCACCATCCCTAATCTCTACCTACTTGATGCTAGTGACACCTGCCCCCACCCTATGGTGAAACTAAAAATGTTCCCAGACACTGTTTCTGGGAGCAAAACCTCCCCAGTGAAAATGATGGTCTAATAGGATATCAGCCTTGTGAGAGTGGCAGTATTAAGTGCGACTTACGCTAGTTTTGGGGACAGGTAACCTCACTGCCCTGCACATTTTACTGTCTTGCTCCTAAGAGCCAGCCTTGGCTCTTCCCTCCTCCACTGTAGCCATGGGAGGTCTGTATTAGAACCATGGAAGAGGAGAAATAAGAAGTGGAAACAGGGATGTGAGTCACTGTGGGTAATCTCCTGCCAACATGGCTAGGAAGGCCAGGCTGCTTTTCCATTAGTCCTGTTCTAAGAGAAGGCTGTGATTCTCTTTCTTATAGAGAAAGATTGGGGGCTTTGTTGGCAGCTGTGGCAGAAGAACTGGAAGCCAGGACTTAAACAGAGAACTCTATGTCCTGGTTTTGGAGATGGACACCCAGGAATGAGGTGTATGGGAGGATCTGCCTCTGGGCCTGAGACCTTTCCTGTGGTCTCATGTGGCAGAGAGCAGAGAAGGTACTTAGCCTTAGCTCTTTCCTTTGCCCTAGATTCTCCTGAGACCCTGAACACACACAATCACTTTGGGGTAGAGCTTCAACAAATCAATCTGAGAGACACAAATTGAGTTCAGCCCTTGGACTGCGCAAGGTCATTCAACTTGAAAGAGCTACAGGGCCCTGGGGGGAGGGAGTACACTTTGTAGCAAGGATGACCCTACCATAGTACCACCTTTGTTTTGATGATAAAGGAAGGTGAACTTCCTGGATGCTGGGATGTAGCCACTGGGTTCACAGGAAAAAGGCTGAAACTTCTGTTGGGTCTTCTCAAGTCATCTGATGGAGCATTTGTTAACTTTGAAGAATCAATCGGGGGAAGGAACTTCAAAGGCCTAGGGGTCCTGTCCAAGGCTGGATAGCACTGTTCAGCCTCCTGGTCAAGCAAGGCACTCTAGTGAGCTTGAGATGGCTGTAGGCAGGAGCCAGCAGCAGATTGCCTGTGTGTGGGAGGGTGCTGACCACTCTGTCAGCAGGAGCATCTCTAGAGAACAAAGCTCCAGCCTCCCACACCCTCCCAGGGTACACGCCAAAGGTCCCAAGCCATGCAGTTCCTGGGCTGCCTTCCAGGATTCATGTGGTTGGAGGCTCAGAGTGACATCAGTCCAAGGCCAATGTGACCATTCACTGGTGAAAGTAGGCAAGTGATTCTGTGGCGTAGCCTGTGAACCGTGAGGGGCCGTGAGGTCCTGAGCCAAGCTTACTGTACAGGGAAGATGAACATGTGGTAGGCAAATGAGTCATAGTTTCATACTGACAAGGAACTAGGGTTGGGAGAGAAGGCAATGGAATGGGGATATCTGACTTCAGGACCTTTCTGAACAGACACACAGTGCCCATCCCTCAGGAATAGCACTCTAGGCTGAGGGCCCAGTCCATGCAGTTGTGTGAGAGGCACCGGGGTGCTGTGATTGGCTAGTGTCTGGGGATAGAGGTTGAGGTGTTCTGAGAGGGAGTGGCAGGCATGGTCTTAAAGGTGAGTGGCTATGAGCTGGAGAGTACTCAGTACAAATGAGCCCTGGGCATGGAGCATGAATTGCTCCATAGTAGAGCCTGTGTCTTGCTCTCATTGAGACAAGAGGATGCTATATTCCTCACCTTTTATCTGCAATCCAACAGGGACAATTGACACAGCTTCTTTACTTGTCTGGGGTGTAAGGAAGGGTGGAGAGGTGCTAGCTACAAAGCTGGGCCCAGGAAGGAAGAAGGAAGAGGAGGAGGAGGAGGAGGAACCTAAGGACATAAGACTGTCCCAGAAGAGGGCAGACAGAACTTTCTAGAAGCCCAGAAAGCTTGTCTTGGGCGTCTTTGGACACTCCTCGGGCCACCACCATTCCCTGGCTATCACTATCTCTTTCATCACAGTGGGGGACACCAGCCATCAGTGGCTGAGAAGGACAAGTTCAGTTCTGGAAGTAATTAGTCAGTTTGCCAGGGGCTAGGGCAGCTCTTTGAGAACTCAGGTCCAAAAAAAAAAAAAAAAAAAAACCAACCAATCAACAAACAAACAAACCAAAAAAACAACCCTTCTATAAATTAAATTCTTATTGACTTCAACCTGTAAGTGTTCCTGTCAGATGTACAAAAACAGAAAACACAGCACTTTTATATCTTGTCTTTCCCTCACTGCATTGCTCTTTATGATCCAGACCAACAATCTTTCTTCTTAATAGTGGAAAATTCCTTTGAGGGGGGCCTTTCTGCCTGGGTAGGCACTTCCTGTTGTCCAAATTACAGGATTAAAACAACCACAGCTCTGCCCAGCCAGAGTGACTGAGAACCTGTCTCTTCTCATTTCCCCAAATTGAGTCTGTTTCCCGGCTGGCAGTGTTCTCCCTTCTGGTCTTAGCAGCTGCTCTGTCTTCCTTGGAAGGAGGTCTCTGTTGGAAGAGATCCCCATGTACTGCTGACTGTGATAGTTGACCCTTGGAAAGAGGGTGATGGAACTCCTGGGCATAAATGCTATTATGTAACAATCAGGCTTGCTCAAACTATAAAGCTGGGCTTCCTAGAAGGGGCTATGGGTGGTGGCAACTGTTTGCACACACTTTCTGTGGCTTCACTGGAGGGTTCTGACAATCTGGCCACCACAGACCATCGAGACAGCACAACATTCCCTGTACTTGGCATCTGTGAGACCCGAGTCCCAATCTCAGCTAGAGAGAAAAAGAATGGTAGGTTTCCACCCAAAAAGCACAGCAACTCTGACCCATATTGCTGTGTGTCTCTCTCTAGAGAGGTGATATGCTGGTGGGCCTCCATCATGAGTAGTCACAATAACCATGGCTCATAGACCCTTCCTTCACCCTTGCAGGCTCTGAGATAGTGGGTACAAAGATACAAATTCAGAAAGGCCCAGGCAGAAAATATATTGGACATAGCCTCTCAGATTTTTGCTTGTTTCTCTTTTAAAGATTTATTTTAAGATACATTTCCAATTTATTAAGATTATTTTTAATGTGTATTGGTGTTTTGTCTGCATTTGTATCTGTATGAGGGTGCCAGATCCCCCTGCCACTGGAGTTACCGACAGTTGTGAGGTGCCATGTGGTTTTGGAGACTGAACTCAGGTTCTCTGGAAGAACAGCCAATGTGTGTGTGTGTGTGTGTGTGTGTATGTATATATACACACATACATACACACATATATGAACCATATATGTATGTATATATATATGAACCATATATGTATATATATGAACCATATATGTATACATATAAACCATATATATATGAACCATATATATGTGTGTGTGTGTGTGTGTGTGTATGTATCTGTATGTACACAGGGTTTCTCTGTGTAGCCATGGCTGTCCTGGAACTCACTCTGTAGACCAGGCTGGCCTCAAACTCAGAGATCCACCTGCCTCTGCCTCCCAAGTGCTGGGATTAAAGGTGTGTGCCACCACTGCCCGGCAGCTCTGAATTCTCGATTCTCCTTCTGTCTAAGCCCCTGAGTGCTGGGATTACATGTGTGAGCCACTGTGTCTGGCTAAATATATTAATTTTTAAAAAGTGCTGGGGATGGGACTCAGGATATAATGCATTCAGAACAAGTACTTTTACTACTAAGCCATGCCCCCAAATTATTGTTTTGTATAGGAAGGGATATATTGAAGGGGGACTTCAGGGGACGCGGGTACTGGCAAAAACTTTAAACTGCTCTTTGACATGGTAGGAGTCAATGTGATCTTGTGGGGGTTTTTTTTGGTTTGTTTGTTTTTTGTTTTTTGTTTTTGTTTTTCGAGACAGGGTTTCTCTGTATAGCCCTGGCTGTCCTGGAAGTGATCTTGTGTTTTGATGGTCCAACATCTCTGCCTGTTGAGCACGATGAGCAACATCATGTAGTTCAGCAATAGCTGAGCAGGGAGCCATCTCATGGAGAGAGGAACAGGCTGATCTCCAGGCGGGCTGTCAAAGAGGTGCTGAAGGGACAGCGCCCGGCTGAAGGATGACTCTGATGTGGGCTGCTAGCGCTTCAGCCTGGACCAGAGCTCTCCCCAGCTGGAGCTGGGCTATCATGTGCATCTGATTTTTTTTCCACCACCTCTCTCTGGAATCTTGTTAATGCAGTCTTGGCAAATATGGCCTGAGCCTGTAAGCTTTCCCTATCTACTTTTAAGTAAAATGAAATTCCTGTTGCTTGCTTGACCGGGTGTACACGACCCACTTTCCTGGATCTTCAGGAGGCCAGCTGAATGCTGGTAACCGAGCTGCTGACAGTGCATGGCCCACAGGTGTGCAAGATGTGGTATTCAAAAAAATCCATAAATGATTAATGAGCCAGCTTCCTGGGAAGACATCTTAAGCAGAGGAAGGAGGGAGCTGTAAGCCACAATGAAGGAGTCACTTTCTAGAACCTTCTGAAATGTGGCAAAGCTGTTGGTACAAACAACATTGGTAGAGAGCAGAGCTCTTGGGAATGCAGAGATCTCTACACCAACTTTGCTCCCCCATGAACTTTCCCATTGTTGGGTGTGTGTGTCATACTCTACAGTACCAGAAAGCTTGTGGGCTAATGGCTCATAACGACTTCAAGGGTGTGTCCCTATTTTCCCCCCAAAAGAGAAGATGAGTAAGTAAGATGGTATCTGTTGGTGTTGGAACTCTAGAGAACCTTGACCTTTGCCTTCCTTTCAGTGCCTCCTCTTGGAACACATTTCCTTCCTAGGGAACCAGAACCTTTTATCCCTCAGGGCTCTGACTCACCCCATCCCCAGACAAAATTTCTCTGTGTGCTCTGGCTGTCCTGGGACTCTCTCTGTAGACTTGGCTGGCCTCAATCTCACAGAGGTCTGCCTGCCTCTGCCTCCCAAGTGCTAGGATTAAAGGTTTGCACCACCACTGCCCTGTTGGGGCTCTGATTGTCCCAGGAGGGTGGATAGAATGAGCTAGGCTCTTCCCAGTTGCCATCTACGATCTGTAATCACTTATTTAGTTATTTTAAAAATACTATTTTGAGATTTGTTTATTTTTACGTTATGTTTAGTGGGTATGTTTTGCCTGCATGATATGGGCACCACAAGCTTTCAGTGCTCAAGAAGGCCACAAGAGGTCTTTGCATTCTCTGGCATTGGAGTTAAGTTCCTAATGTCATGTGGGTACTGGGAACCAAACCCAGGTCTTTTCAAAGAACAGTCAGTGCTCTTAACTACTGAGCTATCTCTCCAACCCGACTTATAAAACTTACAGTTCTTTTACAGAGACTTGAATGGAAGGAAGATGACCCAGAGGTGATGGTAAAGCCAGCCCGTGCAAGGGAGTGGGCAGCACTTCCCTCCCCCCCCACCCCACCCACACACACCTTGTACCTTAAGGCCTCTTCTGACTGGGTGGGCCAGGCTGGTGCCTCCTCCTTAACCATGTCCAGTTGGCTCAGTAAGCCTGGAGGTGGGCAAGGATTCTGCTCTAGGCACTGCTCTGGTTACCCTTAGAGAGCCTGTACAAATTTCCCTGCACACCCAGAGGAAGTGCTGGGCCTTCTTCACGTCTGGCTCTCTTGATGCTAAGAGCCAAGATCCTGGTGGGCTGAATCTTTAACACCGAACTTGACAATGGCCAGGATCCTCCCAAAGGTGTCCACTTGCCGACTCCAGGTCAACTCTGGTGCTTTGCCCTCTCAGCGGTGACAGACAGCAGGTCTAGACTCCCCCTCAAGGATTACCGGGCTAGGAGAGCGGGAAGGGTTGTCCTGTGAGGCAGTACACCTGGATCAGCTCTCCCTGCCTGCCACTACAATGGCGTCGTAGGGGTTAAGGCGGGCGGGGCGGGGCGGCGGGAGGAGCCCTCGCGGAAGCCGGCCAGGCACCGAGGCGCGCGCGGAGCCGGGTGGCCGCAGCGTCCCCGCGCGCGGCCGGGCCAGGTAGGAACGCAGAGCCGCAGCCGCCTCGCCATGCGGCTGCCGGACTGGAGGCCTGGGCTGGGGCCCGCGCCACCCCCCGCGCGCCGCCCCCGCTGAGCCCGCGCCCGATAGGGCGCCGCAGGCACCATGGTGCAGAAGTCGCGCAACGGTGGCGTGTACCCCGGCACCAGCGGGGAAAAGAAGCTCAAGGTGGGCTTCGTGGGGCTGGACCCCGGCGCGCCCGACTCCACACGCGACGGCGCGCTACTCATCGCGGGCTCCGAGGCCCCCAAGCGCGGCAGCGTTTTGAGCAAGCCGCGGACGGGCGGCGCGGGAGCCGGGAAGCCCCCGAAGCGCAACGCCTTCTACCGCAAGCTGCAGAATTTCCTCTACAACGTGCTAGAGCGGCCCCGCGGCTGGGCGTTCATCTACCACGCCTACGTGTAAGTGGCCCGCGATGTGGTGAGCGGTGGGCCTGGCGAAACCCTGGCCCGGCCACGGGTTGATTGCAGGCGCAGCTGCGGTGGACTGAGGGGCCCTGGTGTGCGTGTCCGCGCGCGCGCCTGGTTCGCGTCGTGGGCGTGGGGTTTGGGTCGTGGCATTGCAGTCTCGGGTTAAAGCAAAGGATAGGGATTGGAGAGTGACTTTGGAGATCATTCTGTAGTCAGGGACTGTTTTATTTGGGGGGTGGGGAAGGGTTACGGCTGCCAGGCTGGGTTGTACCAGCCCTTCCCCCGCAGGACGGGATGTACAGGCGCCCCAGCCCCCCTCAGCCCGAGAGGCCCCTCCCCACGGCCCGCAGCGCGGAACAAAGGGCCGGCTAGGAGGGAGGGCGGCTCAGCTCTAGGTCTGAACTCATTCGCCCCTCTGCATCCCCGTGGGTTCTCTCCGACATCCAAGTAGGGGCAATGCAGAAGATTGGCCTCTTCTCAGCCATCCTCCTAACCTCTTGCTACCTCTCTGAGCTTCCGGGTTGCAGAAATGGGGAGAGGACCTAACGTCCCATCACCTCAGCCCTGGGTGAGGGCAGTTGTCTGTACTCATCTCGGGAGGCCCACTCTTCCTGTTCTCTACACCCTAAGTAGTCCTTTTGTACCTGCTGGTGATCTCGCTACACATTCTGGGCTTTAGATCCTTGAGAGAAGACTATTATCTCCTAGTACTGCCAGCTTTGGGCCTGGAAGGGGCTGCTCCTGTCCCCAAGTCTGGGACTCCTTCTGGGGCAGAGCCAGGAAGAGTCGAACCTGTTTCACGTACATATGAGTGTGTGTGTGTGTGTGTGTGTTAGTATGCATAACCTCCCAATGCAAGGACGCTGGCTCTCCTATTCCAGTAGAACCAGGGACAGAGGAGGAGCACTAAGACTCGGCCATTTTGTATGAGAAGCATCATTTGGGGATGGGAGTGAGATCCATGTTCAGGAAAAGTCTCTATCGAGGTGCCCACCTGTCCTGGCCTTGACAGGATATGTGTCCCATGAATGGGTCTGGGAGTATTCTGAATGTGATATGTGAATAGGTTTGGTGACAAGGAAAGGTCCACAGAGGGAAATTACTGGATGCCTGCAGAATGATGTCCTGGGGGTCATCACAACCTATGAGTAGTGTGTGTGTGTGTGTGTGTGTGTGTGTGTGTGTGTGTGTTCCTGTGGATAGTCCTGAAATTCTCCAAGGCAAAGATTTCACCAATAAGGCTGTCCAAGGGGAGCAGCCTGTAGTGTCAGCCCCTACCCCCTCCAGAAAGATGAATTTGATTCTCCCTTGCCCAGGGTCTCGTGCTTTTCTTTACTCCAAGGAAGAGTCCATGTGTCCCTAACGGTCCTTTTGCTGTAGCCACCACCTCCTTACCTGTCTTGGGGTCCAAACATTTCTACTTTGGCTGGCTGTAGACATCCAGCCAGGTCCTGGCCTGAGGTGACTCCTGGGACACAGACAGGATGGAATCCTGTGTCCACAGGGCTGGGTATGGATGCCCAGGCTGGCAGCATTATCTAGGAATCTTTGGGGGGAAGGGTCTGTAGCCTCTATGGTGCCCTGTTCTATCCCTAAGTCTGACTGGTTGGTTTCTCTGCTTCTGTTCCCTAACAGTAGAAGCACCTGGAGCTCCAGCCCAGTGTGGGAGGTCCTTGCTTTATGGGATCTGTGTCCCCTCCCCATCTACATTTCCCACCATAGAACCACTCCTGCCCCCTGCAGTGTCCCGGACTTTAGGATTTAGACCATGAAGACATACAGCATGCTGCAAGTCCCTTGGCTTCTATACTTTGTGGCTGGATCTTTCAGGGCAATGTCTTGGGATTAGGGGCAGGAGGGAGAGCATTGAAGAAGAATAGAGCCTTTGGTTGCTAATTCAGGGCCAGACACAATGTCTAGACCCAGAACCCCTTTCATCAGTAAGGTGGTAACAGCCACTCCTGGCTTCCTGTACTTTGTGAAGACCAACTGATATCTTCCAGGATGCCTATTGATTCCATTGTGAAAGGTGACACATCTCTGATGTCTTTGTTGCTCATGACCCATGCCCCTAGTTTCCAGGCATGGAATCCTCCACACCGATCTTTGTCTAATTTAGGAAGTCCAATAGCCTGAGATTCCTGAGCACGTGGCAAACCCTTGTGTGGACTACTGGTCTGCATGGACTGGGTCACGCTGTGTGTTAGGCAGTGTTTGGTTTGTTCATTAGTTAGCAAGGATGACACAGCCCCTCTTGAGGCCAGGTAGCTGCTTGAGAACAGATCCAAAGCCCATAGAAATGAGTTTCTCATTTAAGGAGTATTGGGTGTTCCTGGGCCACTTTCCTTCTTCCTTTGGCCATCAAAGCCTGGTCTGTGAGATGTCCAGACATATCAATCTCTTGGCTGGTCCTGCTGGATCTATGAAGGTCAGCCACTGCCCAGAGTCAGGAGGTGACCACTCTTGGTTTGGACCTTGTTAGGCAAAGTCAGACTCACTGGCCACAGGGCTCTTCAGTTTGCCTTTTACAAAGCAATGCCTTTATGGACTGCTTGTGAGAGATGTTTTCAGAAATATCTCTGCACTCAACCTGGAAGGTCACCATTTGAAGTACCCAGTCTCCTCTGCCCTGAAAAGGGCGAACCACAGCGAAGACAAATCTAGGCAGAGGTGGGAGTGTTATGGGGGCCTTAGAGGAGTCATGTTCATCTGATGTGCTCGAGAGCTGAGTGGGAGCTCCAAGTAGCTTAGGGACTTAGGGAGAGGTTGCTGGGTTATGATGCCCCTATCACATGCTAGACTTACTGTCTGTGGCTAGAGGAGCATGATGGGGAAGCTGAGGCTGAAAAAGTCTTCCTGTATAAGCTGGGAGGCGGCCTGCCTTAGAGCTGAGAGTGTGGACAGCTTGTTCTCTTCAACATCCAGGCCAGTGGACATCTAGAAAGGCATGGCATTTGAAAGAACTAAATGGGAAACCAAGTCATGGGGGGGCTGTACTTTGGGTTCTGGGTTTACCCATAGCTCAGCTCTTTGGGCCGATCACCAAGGCTCCTTTGTCCACAATGTACAGGTATCCCTGTTGAGACCTTAGGAGCCCCAGAACCATTGCCATAGGCTGTCAAGCCAGGTGTCACCTCCCATTTCACAGAAAAAGTAGCATCCAGGACCATGTCCTTGTTCAAGGCTCTTTGGGTGCTTTGGACCCAGATAGGCCTCCTTCCCCCAAAAGAATGGTGTCTAGGCCGCTTTGCAGGTCCTTCTCATCCTCCTCAACTGCTTTTAGCTCTGAGGCTGGCAAGGGCCATGGAAGTTGGAGTAGGTGGGTCATTTGAGGAGTAGTTCTGATCCTCATCTGAGGCAGACAGGAGAGGTGGTTACTCGGAGTACCCAGGTCTGGTCTCTGACTTATGGTGTGTGGCAGTGATCAGGAGAAGAACCCCTATCACTGAATGGTGTCGTGTGCCCAGCTTCTTTCAAGTAGCAGGCCTTCCTGTAGCCTCATTGATCGAGATCCAGAGAATCTTATGGAATTTTCCCAAAAGATGGAAATACCTCAGAGAGTTGTGGTTTCCAGGGAAACCTGTGTTTCTCATCGGGTTTGCCCACCTTCTCAGGCCTGCTCAGTTTCTAACCCTCACTGATATCTTAAAGGGCACTGGAGAGAAAGAATAATTGCAGTCTCTTTGCTCTGGTTATGTGTAAATCTTTAAGCATCCTTGCATCTGTAAAGAAATGATGGATTAGCAACTAGGCAGGGAGCATTCTGGGCAGGGTTGCAGATGAGAGCAGAGAAATCTCATTTTTATGGATACCAGCATGAGTCGGACATGTAACGCCATCTATATGGAGACTTAGAAGGACACACAGCATATCACCAGCCTGGAGAACTTTGACATGGAGACTACTAGGTCCTGGGAATGCTCCCAGATGCTGGCCTTGATTCTGAAATAACTTGAATCTGGAGTGCATCCGAGGATCTAGTGACAGTGTCTGATAGTACAGCTGGAGCCCAGTGGTGGGGTCTTTAGTGTCTTTCAATGAGCAAAATAAACAGGATTTTGTTAATACTCATGATCTTGGATATTCCAGGGTGTCCTGGGTGAGGTGTTCTGACTCCCTGTGGGTGAGAAAATGGGGCTGGCGTGGTCCACCACACCACCTAGTGTGAACAGTGAATCCACTACTCACTGTAAGGTTGAATCTAGGGAAATAGGTGAGTCCCTAGGACTAAGGGCTCCTTGGAGTACTCTGTGGAGGGTACTAACAGCTGTATTTGAGCATATGCATCCTGAATTGACACATAAAAGGACGGGGAAGGGATGTGGCGTGTGCTCTGAACCATCTGTGCATCCCTGCTGTTGGATGGAAGGGTTGGTCCTGGCCCCGATCCTGGTCATATCCTTTAAAGGCTGAAGTGGGCCCCATTTTGGGAGGAGAGTGAGCTCTGATCTGGCAGCTGCTGTTCCCTGGTAAGGCAAAGTTGATAAAGAGCAATGCTTCTTTTCAGGGACCTTGGTGTGTGGCCCATTTCTTACTACAAATAGTGCTAGGCTGGGCCTTGGTGGCCCGTGCCTTTATTCCCAGCACTTGGGAGGTAGAAGCAGGCAGATCTTTATGAGTTTGAGGCCAGCCTGGTCTACAGGGTGAGTTCCAGGACTGTCAGAGCTACACAGAGAAACCCTGTCTCAAAAAACAAAAACAAAAACAAAAAACAAAAATAAAACCAACCAACCAACCAACCAACCAAACAAACAAAAACCAACCAAACCAAATACACTGAATAAAAGCAGACTGTTTTACCATGTAATTACCTATGTGTCCTCCACCCACCAAGTATGCACCTTTGTGCTATAGCTGCTGGGGTGGGGTTAGCAGGGGACTTTTGTTACCCCTCAGGGATGAAAGATGGCAGAGTTTGGGACTAAGGGCTCTGGATGGCCCTGCTTCCATTGATCATCTCAAGAACCAGTTTCCAGACTCCAGTTTCCTTGTTCATAATATGTGAGTGACGTTCCTGGCTGGGTGTGGATTTGAGTCACTAGACACGAAGATTTGTAAGTGCTGATGTTCACTGGCTTGTGATGCCTGAGGTTTTGCAGAGTAAGACGTTATCCAGTGGGATGTGAAAGTCTTGGGACTATGGCTGGCCCAGCTGTAGACAGTGTCTCTTAACCTCCGGTTCATCAGCCAATCCTTAGACAAAGCCTCAGGATACAGTCTTTACCTTGATCTTGGCAAGATGATTTGGGCCACCGTTTAACAGGAGACACAGGTTTAGAAGGTTTAGACATGAGTTATGAGTGTCAGAAGCTTGCCAGTGGGCTAGCTCCAAGAGTGCCAGCCGTTTTCCTAGAACCATGAGATTTTGTGTTGATTGGCAGTTTAAGATGTCTTCCTCCGTGGAACTGAGTAGCATGCGTGACAGCACCCTAAAGGTTGGGTGTTGAGGAGAGGAATGATTCTGGATGGAAAAATATAGTGTGCAGGTTTTTACCAGTAAGTCCCCCAGGCTGCAGGGGAAC
The DNA here is from genome assembly GCF_978045245.1 of Mus caroli. NCBI lineage: Eukaryota > Metazoa > Chordata > Mammalia > Rodentia > Muridae > Mus > Mus caroli. The sequence continues at coordinate 783,928 of NW_028227257.1, forward strand.
TGCTGAGCAAGCCCTGTAGACATCTGGTTTCTACCCAGACGGGGATGAGTTAGTTGGCTTGGCTGAGCCCCCTTCACAGTGAGCACGGTCCTCTGTGTGTGGATGCCTGCCAAGCACGGCCCTTTCTCTTTCATGGCTGGAACTGGGCTTTGCTTTCAGACAACAATTTGCTGACAGCTCCAGGAGCTTCTTCAAACAGTGCCTCACTCACCGTGACGCACCAGGCACCAAGCCGTCATTTGGAGGAGGAAACCCAGTAGCACCTGTCTAACTGCCAACAACAGCAGAAGCAGTTTATCTGATTTGAGATGAAATGCAGGGTGGTGGTGGTGGTGGTGGTGGTGGTGGTGGTGGTGGTGGTGGTGGTGGTGGTGGTGAGTCGACCTCTGACTGTCCCCAAAGATCAGTTTGACAGTGACTCATGGTTGCCATGTGCCTGCCCAGCCTGTATAGCTAGGCCTCCCACTGGAGTCTCTATACGAAGTGAACTCCTATTTCTGCTTTCTTGCTGACATTTTTTTTTTATAGTTCTCAGAACCCCAGGTGTGTCCCATAAGCTGTGTGCAGATGCTGCACTTCATGTTCATGCGTCCAGGGCTAGGTCTTTCAAACAACTGTCTAGTGTGGAAATCTGCTCAGGATTACTGCCTTGTGCAGGACAGAGGGCATCAGGAGTCCTCCCGGCATCTTCATGATCTCTTTTTTATTGTATGTGTGCAGGTTTATGAGTTCATGTGTATAGAGGCCAAAGGTCAACCTTATTTGTTGTCGATCAGGAGCTATATCCATCTTGCTTTTTGAGACAAGGTCTCTCCCTTGAATTTCACTAGGTTGCCTCCTCAGCGCTGGGATAACAAAAGTGTACGTCATGCCTGGCTTTTTAAGTACAAGTACCAGGGATCAAACTCAGGTCCTCATGTGTGTCAAGGACTTTACCAACTGAGCTGTCTCCCAGGCCCAATTTCATTCTCTCATTCATTCCTGGAACTACCCAAGGCAAGGAACCTAGTGGGCGAGACTCCAGAGGGACACTCTGGGAAGGATTTGAGCTCTTGAGCTATAGAGCAGGCTGCCCCCATTCACTCCTGCAGAGCAGGTGGTCTTGGTCTGGGAATAGAGACCCACCAAAGGGAAGCTCTCAGAATGTTCCCTGATCATCCATCCCTGTCAGTCTTCAGTGAGCTAAAGGGAGTGGCTGCTGGGACCATCAGAGCCTTTGTAGAGGAAAAGAGGATTCTGGGACAGTGCCTTCTCTGCATGGAAAAAGGAGGCAGGCTGTGTTCCAGACACACCCTCGGTTGTCTTTGGGCTCAGCTGGGTGTCTAGCTGGGACAGAATTAGGTCTTACATTTCTTTTCTGATATTGGGAATAATTTTGTGAATGCCCAGCTGGGCTGTTATTATAGAATGTTCTAGTGAGGGTTGCTTGAAAACAGCATAGATTCCTTAATGATCTCTTTGGTGTCAGCAACCTCCACAGTACCACTTGGGGTGGCATCTGCAACCTCCACTTGAGATGCCATCCCCTGAGATCTCTCTTTTCCCCTAAGTCGAGGGGCTCTCCTTGCTCCAGGTTCTGCCTGGTCTCTGGCCCCTTCCATCCAAGAGCCACTGGCTTTGTCCTGTGCTGGGGACTTTGTAGGGCTGGCGCTACTTTTCTGCGTTGACTTGGAAAGACACTGGCTGTGGAGTACAAGGGAGGGGACGATTTCTTCAGGGGCCCCAGGTTTGGGAAGCAAGGTAGAAATGAAACATTTTTGGGAAGCCTGTGCAGAAGAAGCTGTGTTGATGGAAGGTGCCATGAATGTGGGAGGCTCTGAGCCGGATGTAGTGGTGGTGAGTGATACCTGGAAGAGGCACATCAAGGGTGTCTGGAGCACCAGGGTCGATGGGAGACTATTTGGATGCTCCATTAATTTTTGTTTGTTTATTTTTTGAAAACTTTATACATAGATACCAGGTGTCCTGGTCATATCCATCCCTATTCCCCCTGTTTCCCTCCTCAACTGTCTTCTCTATTTCATGTCATCTCTTTTTATTTTGTCTTCAAGTTTTAGATTTATTTTTACCTTATTTTGTGAAAAGGTTTTACCATGTAACCCTGGCTTGCCTAGACCTTGATATGTATACCAGGTTGGTCTCAAATTCATAGAAATCTGCCTGCCTGCATCTCCCTAGTGGTGGTCACCACCACACCTGGCTTTTTTATTTTTAATTTTTAGAATACACTGAGTCCAATTAGTATGGCCTTTAACACATGGGTGTGGGGTTATCCACTGGGGCATGGACAACCTACCAGTTCTCACCCTCCAAAGACAAGTGACTCTGCATCTGTCAGCAGCCATCAACTGGCAGTAGGTCCTCAGCTGTTGATGGGACCTTGGGAGCCTCTCCTTCCTCTGTGTTGGAATTATTAACTGGCTTGATCTTGTTCATGTGTTGTGAGTTCATGTGTGTGGCAGCTATGTCATGTCGGAAAAACCTGGGGACATATGAGGTGATTTGCCATGCAGTGATTCCCCACACTGGCCTTCTCTCTAGTCAGCTGCGTCTCCTGGCTTCTCTCTCCTTGAGATGTTATTTATGCACATTCCTGGGGTGCATTGTAGACCACCATGGAATCTATAATGGCCATACACTTGCCACCTGCACCTTTCCAGTTCTGATGTTTTCCTCTGCTGGGTGTCAGGGAGATGCCCAGGCCCCACTTTCAGGCCCACTGCCAGGAGCACGTCCTAATGGGTGAGAAGGGTTCCTTGCTGATGGAAATGAAGGACATATCTGAGATCTGACCACTGCTAGCATTGCTGCTGTGAGATTCCCAGATGTCTTATCACACACCTCTGAGCTGTAGAAGATATTGCAAGAAGCTTTTAACGACTGCAAAAATGTCCTCATCCAGAACATTATTTCTCCTCAGGCTAGATACACAGATATCGTTGCTTGCTGTTCATTACATTTGTAGAAAGCCTCTGGTGGGAGAAAGCATGTAGAGCAAGGGTCTGGGACCATGCCTGCCACCCCTCCTATTCAGGTGGCCAGCAGAGAAGAAGGCCTGCTATTCTTGGGGAGGAGGAGGTAGGAGTTTCTGTATTCCTGGAATTGGGAAGGGACAAGAGAAGGTGGGGGTTGCCTCTGTGGTGCTGACCATGGTCCTGGACTCAAGTGCACAGCGGTATTTCCTTGTGAGCAACAGAAAAGCTCCACAGTGTGATTGTTGCCCCTGCCTTCTCACAAGATGAGGCTTGGGTTACCTTTGTTAGCCTTGGAAGGGGCAAGAGCTTGGGGAGTTATTTCTAGAGGGTTCTAGGGATTGTAGGACAAAGACACAGGTAGGTTTCCTTCTTCCTGGGTCAGCATGGAAAACCAACCAACCAAACAAACAAAAATCCCTTCTCCATGATGGTGCTCCATGACACCTTGTTAAATTACACAAGTGCTGAATTCTAGCATGCAGAAGGAAATTGCGTGGGCAGACAGCTCTGCAGGCTCTGGTATGACCAGCTTGCTTTGTTTCTTACAGAGCACTTGGTTATGGATAGTGTTTCTTTTTATTACATGCCCAATGCAGGAAATTGGGGAAACTCTGGAAAACAAGAGGTGTGTTTGTGCCTCCTGCTGACTTCCATAACTCTGTGGGATTTTCTTACAGATCAGCTGTTCTGCGATGTCCTATGGACCATTGGAACTCCATCTAGTTCACATGGGAACACTCAGTTTAGGATAGTGTCTGAGTCAGTATCCTGTATGCCTGTATGTCCCCACGTACCTCTGTTCACAGGAATGTCCTGTTCAGGAGGGCCATTTCTGTAGGATGTACTTCTGATTGTGGCCGTGTCTCGTGTTATGCTCATCTAGATCATTAGGAAAGCTGGTGAGTAGCAAGGGTAGCCCAGGAGAGGCTCATATCAGGAAAAGGTCCTGTTTGAGGGGTGAGCTTTCCATCATTGGCTGTACACGGCTGGGAGAGAGTATTTAGAAATGATCAGGAATTAACGCTGTGAGCTTTGGGGCCAGCTCAGGAGCACAGCTTGGGCAGGAGGCATGGGCATGCCTGTCCATCAAATGTGGGATAGTGGGTGGGGAGGCCTGTGAGCTACTCTGTCAGGAGATCCATTGTTGGGGTACTCTGAGCACCTGATGGGCCTCCTGAGCCATGAAAGAAAATGGAGATTCATACTCAGGAGGGGAGAGGTTCCATGGTGAGCTTTCATCCCAGCAGTTAGGGAGAAGTGTTTTGTCTTTCCTTTCCTTTCCTTTCCTTTCCTTTCCTTTCCTTTCCTTTCCTTTCCTTTCCTTTCCTTTCCTTTCCTTTCCTTTCCTCTCCTCTCCTCTCCTCTCCTCTCCTCTCCTCTCCTCTCCTCTCCTCTCCTCTCCTCTCCTTTCCTTTCTTTCTTTCTTTTTTTTTGAAGTGTTTCTTTTACTAGGGCTTCTATATATTAGCTTTCAAAGCTGCAAGGTGGGGCCTATAGGAGGAGGAGGCCAGGTTAAGTCCAGGAATATCTGTGTTGGAGGTTGTGTACCAGGTAACAACAGAGGAGGTAGGGGACTGGTACTCTGGACAGCATCATCTCAGTGATGGAAGAGGGCATGTCCTGGAAGGGATGGTACCCAGCCCACAGTTGTTGAGGACTTTTCATGAGCTGGAAACACCGTATCTATACTCAAGCCTTCCCAGAGAGACTGAGCTGGTCTTGCCCCAGAGACCTCAGAGAACACCCTTCATCTTTAGCTCCATTTTCTCAGAATGGCCCCATGGACCCAGTGCTCATGGGCTGGAGAGTCTCTGGGTACAGTGTTTGCAGGCTGTTTTGCAAAGATACTCCAAGACATAGAGGAAGCATTGCTTACAGCATAGATATAATGACTCTGTAGAAATAGTTTACTCTGCCAGGGAGGTCTGTTGTCTTTTAAAATTGAGATGAAATTCTCCCAGCATAACGCTAGCTGTTTGGAGTAAATAAATTAATGGTAGTTTTTATAAGTACCCTGTAGCCATCAGTAAGTACTCTGTAGCATCAAGGACACCTGTCTCTATGGGCAGTTCTCCACAGGGTTCCTTTCCAGTTCCTGGTCCTCACTGATATCTCCCTGTCTGTGATAGGTTTGTTCTTGATATTCCCTACAAAGGGATCATGGTGTTCCCTGCGTGTGATTCCTCCAGGTGCCCAAGCCGTAGGGTGGTAGGGCTTCACTTCTTCCTGTATGTCTCTGGGGTTCAGTGTGTCTGTCCTCCTGTCTGCTGATAGATATGTGGGTTATTTGTGTCATTAGGCTCTGCAACCCCAGCTACCACAAGGTGGGTGCTAATTTCTGTAACACACACATATTTTTTATGGGGACACAGCCTTGTCTATGGTCAACCGTTCTTTGTTCTATGCCAGGTTTGAGGTAGCCAGGCTCTTGGGGAACTCCCTATCTTGTCTGTTTTCAGACCTACATAAGGCTCATCATACTGATTTTGTTCTGTCCTGGCTTTCTCAGCCATTCTGTGAACATCACAAAGAACCCTCGAGGGATGCTAGAACTGACATGAGCAAGCAGTCTGGAGCTGAGTCCAGTTTAATCATGTCAGAATCCTACCTGTCAGGACAGATGTCCTATGTACAGGTATGGGGAAGGCCTCCTGGGCATTGGAGAGGGCAGAGCAGATGAGGCTGTGTCCTCGGTGAAAGTGAGCATGCCTGAGGAAGGAGAGTCTGAAGAAGAGATGGCCTTGGGTTGTGCGTGTAGGAGGCTCTACTACCAGGTATCAAAAGGAGGCACACTAAAGCCCCGAGGAATGGAGGTGTCATTGTGAGGCTGAGAAAGAGCAGAAAAGGAGCAAGAAGAAAAGTTAGGCACACCATCTATGGCCAGGCTCTTAGGGCACCGGGGCCAGCATAGAGCTGCAAGCAGGGCAGACGTGAGCTGACTGCCGTTTCCACAACTCTCTGGCCGCTACTGGGATTGAGATGGGACAGGTCTCCTATGGTCTCAGTGGGATGCACAGTTGACTGGAATGGGGCATACTGAAGAAGGGAAGTGCTGAGATAAACTTTTAGGAGATAGTAAAGAATGCTAGGTTGGGGGCTCTGAGTCTGCAGTATAGCTGCCTTCTTAGATGATTCAACAGGCAGGGATGCAGTGTAGGCCTGGCATGGCCTGGGACAGTCCTACCTGATGTAGACTGGGCTCTGTCCAGCACCCACGATGACTAATGGAATAAATTAACCTCATGGAGCTTTAAGTCTCCAGAGAGCTTATGTAGGAGGTGCCAGGTCATGAGGTGGTGCCCGGGAAGGGCTCTCCATGTGCTGAGCTGGCGGGTTCCTGCCCAGCTGAGCCCTCCACGGTCTCAGCTTAGACACCTGTGCCTGTAGCAGATCCCTAGCCTTTTGGGGGGAGGCCTCATGGTGTCTATAGCAGCTATTTAGGCTGGGGGTCTTTGTGAGTCTTGGGCTTCTGATGGAGTGAATAGCTAGAGGGCATTGTGTGGGGACAGGTCAGAGAGAGTAGAAGCTCCAGACTTCTCTAGCACCCTCCATCCTTGAGATAACCTTCGATGGCCATCCTGTGACATCTCATCCTGTGGGTGAGAGGTCCCTTGAGAATACCTCCTGACTGTGGTGTTTGGAGATGGAGACAAGATGGGGGCTAGCTGAGGCCATCTGAGGAGGCCTGAAATGCTGAATCAGCACCTGAATCTCCAAGGACTTGGGGCTTCCTTAGCCATAGTCTGTCAGGGTCTGAGGCATTTTCTGAGCCTCTGGTGTATACTGGGCCTAGTCTGTCTCCCCTGAGCCACTTTCTCTCACATGCCCAGGGCCTATGGGTGGCACTAGGTTGGGTAGAGGGGCTCCGTTGTGTCAGACAAGCCAAAACTGCCCCAGGGTGAGCAGACTCATTCCAGCTGAGAGGTCCTTAGATGGCATGTAGCTTCTGTTCTGTCTAGGCCCAGGGGATATACAACTGTGTGTGATTTTTTTTTTATTAGAAGCAGCCATCAGCAGTCCAGCTCTGCTTCACTCCTGACATTGAAGGAGGCAGTAGGTCCTGGCAGCAGAGCAGTTTATTAGGGGGAGAAATTAGATTCCAGGTTACAGCGCTGGCTGTGTCTAATGGACGAGGCGGCAGTAGGTCCTTGGGGAGCCATGTGTGATCTTAACCAGAGGGGATGTGTATGGAGAGGACCTTGCTGTAGGTCCTCTCGTCAGGCTTTACTGCAATCCAGGCCCTAAACTGGAAAGGTGCAACATTATAGGAATGGGGATTATCCTGGTTGAATAGATTTCTGCAGGGGATCCCATGTGGACATACAATATCCTCCTGTGAACAGGGTTCCTGCACAAGGTAGTTTTGCCTGCTCTAGCTGGATCCCGTGTGGGCCATGCAAGTGGCCTGGAGCCCCTCTTTTTCTCATTTGTAAGTGGGGGCAGGAGCAGTTGCCTGCCTTTAGGGTCACCACACCCCTAACACAAAGTAGGCAAGTAGAGACCTTTAGCCCCTGAAACCAGATTTCAGTAGTCTAAGAGTTGTGAGCAGGGCTGGGATCTTTACCTAGCTTCCTTTACCTGTTATGATGCTAGAATTGTTGTTGTTGTTGTTACTAAACATGCATTGATATGGTGAACCTTGGCTTGCTCAAGTCAGCCTTTGGGTCAGGAACCAGGCAGGAGTGTGTTCCCAGGGTCTGACAGTGAGACAGCTGGTGTGTGCAGCAGGATTGAAAGGAGATGGCAGTACCTATTTTGTTTTGTTTTGTTTTTCCAGAAGAGAAAGATTCCCTGTTATAAGACTGAGGGGGCAGGAGGAAGAAAGAGGCAGAAGGAAAGGAACATCTCCTTGGTGTGGCAGCCTTTCTGGCATACACAAGGTACATGCACACCCAAACCTGTGCCCTTTACATCTCAACACATGCCGGCACCAGCTGACCATTATGGGATGCTTCTGGGCCTGACTGAGAGCCCTCTGACCCTGCATCCTTGCTCCCCCCACCCCAAACTTTTTACTCCCTCCCTGTCTCCTTTTTTTGTATCCAGGCCCTGGTTCAAGTGATCTTCCTCTGCCTAGAGTTGAGAGTTCCCTCCCATGAAATCCCGCTTGCAGCTAGATGAAGACAGTGAAGCTCTAAATCTCCCTGAGGCAGCTTGTGATTTTGGGTCTGGATGTACGTCTAGATACAGAACAGTTCCTAGCAAGCTCCATCTCTAGGAGACTCTTCCCCATGCCAGGGTGGGTTGTTAAGGACTGCCTGAGGTCCCTGCCTTGCTCCTCTCTGGCTCTTGGAATCTGGGGCTGGGGACCAGCTGCTTGTGATGCTGGTCTCCTTGGCAACTGCCGCCAGGGAAGCCTCCTGAAGTTGAATCTATTATCATAATTAGCCCTGAAACCCCTTGTAATTCTGGGCTGCAGAAAAACCAACCATATTCTTGCTGCAGGCCTCTTGTCCTTTCTGAGCCTGCAGGCTTAGCATCAGCTGGGATGGAGACTGTGAGAAAGGCCTCTTCTCATCCAAGGCTTCAAGGCTCCTTCGTTTGTGGGTGCTGTAAGGAGATGTGGCCAAGCTCCAGAGATGAGGATATCTCATGGCCTGGGGCCCCTAAAACTGCTTCTCCTACATCCCCCAGTTTCGTCTGGTTAAGAAAGATGCTGAACTCCAAGTCTGAGTATTTTGTTATGGGGGCGATTCCTCTGATGGCCAGGCCTGTCCCAGTAGATGGTTCCAGGCTCCTCTAAACACTGGTGACCATGATGGATAAATATTCCCAGAGTGTCCATCCTCTCCAGAAGGGAAGAAGGTGATTCTTAGCTCCCCATTGCAATTGCCATGAGTCAAGGAACACAACACACAGCAGTCAAGGAACACAACACACAGCACGGCAGGACAGGAAGTGAGGGGCTAGGCACTCCTAGAACAGTTTTTGCCTGTGACTGAGTGACCACTGACACATGATGGCTCAGCCTGGAGGAGGCTAGCTTTGAGTAGGGGACAGATCTGAGGGTGACCTCCTGTTCTGTTGTTATTTGTCCCTTATGCTGGGGCTCGTGGCTGTGAGCCTGTGAAATGCCCACCTCATGGAGGCTAGATGCTAGGGGAGCATGCTGTACACCTCCTGAGGATACATGGTAGGAAGTGACAGAGTCCTGCCAGCCTTCTAAAGCCCCAGTGGCCTCTCCTCATCTCTAAAGTGGTCGTGAGTATGGGATGTTCTGGAAGGACAGTTGCCAGTCACTGAGGTGTTTACAGACAGATGGCCAGACTGTTGTTGTCTTGGGCCTGGAGGTGTGGCTAGCCTACGCTCTCCTTGGAGGCCTCCCTCCTGCCTGGGGAGGAGCCCGGTCACACAGCCTGAGGAGCTCTTTCCTTCCTCTCTCTGAGCTTCCAGGAGCAGCGTGGGCGCTACTCTTCCTGCGTGTCCCTTGCAGCCTCCCCTGCACCAGTCTTCCTGGAGGGGGCCATCTGCTCTGTCTGTTCTGAAAACTTAAAAAACAAACCGTGGAACGGAGGAGCCATGGCAGCACTTTCTGGAAGCTGCTGGAGTGGCAGGGCTCCAGAATGGCTTTCCTCTGTACCATGGATGATACACAACCTGCTGGCTACGGGAGAGTGTTCTGGGGAACACGGTTCCTATTCTCTCAAGATTAGTCACTGGCCTTGTATATCCAGGTAATCGTGGCCACATTCAAAACTGCCCCCACAATGTTCTGAGATGCTTGGTCAGAGACCCTTAGGAATAAAGCTGAGTTGTTTTTAATTAAATTTATTTATTTATTTGGTGTGTGTGCACGTGCATGCATTTTCAGGCAGGCATGCACATATGTGTCAAGTTGATTTCTCCTTCCATCATGTGGATCTCAGGGATTGAACTCAGGTCATCCGGTTCGGTCGGTAGCAAACTCCTTTTCCTGCTGAGCTATCTCATTGGCTCGGCTTCAGTGTTTTTTAACATAAAGGAATACATTGTAGTGGTGGGCTGGATTCTGGACTAATTCTGGACTAATCGTGGACACCCTATTTTTGAGGTCTATCCCTGTAATTCTGTCCCTGACCCTGAATTCTATTTTGTCCAGGCCCAGCACATGCTCACTCTTATCAAACCTTTTTTTCTGTTAAACAAAACAAAACAAAACAAAACAGAACAAAGCAAAACAAAACAAAAGGAAACAGAACAAAACCCCACTTTCCCTGCTTCTCTCTTAGCCAAGCCTGCTCCTTCTGACTCAGCAGGATCCGGCCCCAGGAAACCCTCTTTGGGGAAGCCTCCTCTGGGCTTCTACCTTGCCTTGTGGGTTAAGCTGGTTCTGGCATATTTTCTGCTATAGGAACCTTCAGTGTTTCTCATGGTTTTCATCACCAATCCAGGGTCCTTATCAGAGCATGGGAATCCCCCACCCTCCTTTCCATTCCTTCCTCGATGATCAAGTTGGGAGAAGATACCCCAAGCAGTCAGAATCAGTGCTAGAAGGCAAACGAGATCTCTGTGCTTTGTTTCCTCTCTCTCTCCTGTTTTCTTTTTCTTTTTTTTTTTCAGGGCTCAGTTAATTGAATAAATTGGCTAACGAGCAAAGGAAATTAATTGCAGTTTTGAAATGTAACCGTGGCTTTGTGCTGTTCTGATTGTGCCAGCAGCCGGTCACTGCTGCCATTGCCTCTGTTCAGGAGCTCGGAAGCTTGCTACTCTGGTGTTGAACGTTCTCAGGAGCTACAGCCCTGCGACCTGTGCCCAGGAAGACTGTGGGGTCTGTGCATCTCTTAGGGCCAGTGTTGTTGGAGGTTTGGCTGAGGCTGAGGCTGAGGCTGAGGCTGAGGCTGAGGCTGAGAACCCTGGTGACAGATGCTCTCTGAATGCTGCTGCATATCTGTTGCTGTGGACTGATTCAAACTGGAACATGAAGTGAGGGACCCTGGAGCATCCTTAGCTCTCTTGTTGGGGAGAAAGGATCTTGACTTCTGACTGGTTATTTGAGTGATAGGTCATGCTGTCTCTCACAACAGCTGGCCTTTTCTTTGTCTCTTGGGGTTCCCTTTCAACTTTTGAACTCCATACTTTGTGTATCTCAGAAAGACACAGGGAATTAGACTCTCACCATCCTCCTGGCTGGATATATTGCTGACACATTGTACAGACCCTGGCATGGTGTATTCATTGGCCTAAATGGGCTTTCCCAGTACCTGTTATTTTGAGAGCAGCTAGGTCCTAGGTGGGTGTTGGTGAGGTCAATGTTGGGTAATGGAGACATTTTCTTTCTTCTTCTTTTAAAAAAATTACTTATTTATTTCACATCCTGATTGCAGCTTCCCCTCCTTCCTTTCCTCCTATCACCTTCCCATCCTCTCATCTACCCCTCCTCCCTTTCTCCTCAGAAAAGGGAGGTCTCCCACCTTGGATATCAACCCACCTTGGCATATCAAGTTGTAGTAAGACTAGGTAAAACTTCCCCTATTGAGGCTAGAGAAGGCAGCCCAGTTAGGGGAAAGGGATACAAAGGCAAAAGAGTCGGAGACAGCCCCTGCTCCTGCTGCTAGGAGTCCCGCATGAAGACCAAGCTGCATGACAGTTACAGATGTGCAGAGGGTCTAGGTCCATCTCATGCATGCTCTCTGGTTGTGGTTCAGTCTCTATGAACCACTATGGGCCCGGGTAAGTTGACTCTGTTTTCTTGTGGTGTTCTAGATCCTTATGGCTCCTTCAATCCTTCCTCCCCATCTTCCACAGGATTCCCCAAGTTCTGCCTAATGTTTGCCCCTGGGGTTTTGTATCTGTTTCCATCAGTTGCTCAATAAAGCCTCTCTGGTGACAATTACAGTAGGCGCCTGTCTGTAAGTATAGCATAACAACATTAATAATGTCAGGAGTGGGCACCCTCTCATGGCATGGGTCTCAAGCTGGACCAATCACTGGTTGGCCATTCCTTCAATTTCTGTTCCACTTTTACCCCAGCACATCTTGTAGGCATGTCAAATTGTGGGTTGAAGGGTTTGTGGCTAAGTTGGTATCCCAATCCCTCCATTGGAAGTCTTGCCTGGTGATAGGAGTGGCTGTTTCAGATTCCATATTCCCTATTGCTAGGAGTTTTAGCAAGGGTCACCTTCATAGATTCCTAGGAGTTTCTCGCTCATCTCAGAGATGCTTTACCCCAATTTCAGTTTTCTAATGGAAATATTTTCTGATAGCACCTGGCCCTAAATCTCTACCTATGGCGTTCCTAGAACATCATCAGGGCATTCCCCTTTGACCACAAAGTTAGCTGGGATTCCCAGGCATCTGGCTGAGTCCTCCTGTCTCTTCCTTACCCATGAAAGTCAGTTGTATATATAAGTGTGACTGTGCTAGTGTCCTCAAGGACCAAGCACAGGTCTTGGTGTTGCTATGTTTTCAGATGTGATGGATACTTTAGTCAGCAACCATAGCACAGAAGACTGTCTACAGTGTTTGGGTACTTCAAATCATGGAGAGTGGAGATGGGATTGGCCTCAGGGCCCTCTGTGGTGACAGAAGCCTGCTACATGAGGGGTGGGACAGTAAGCATCTATGAGTGAGACCTGCAGCAGGCCCAGTGGGCTCAGGTGGCCTGGTGGATGCCTGCTGATAGCACAGGATGGACATAATCACTGGTGTGCACCAGGCTCCATCAGTGAGCTGCTTGGGCTGCTGTTGCTGCCATTCTGATGGGAATGCGGAACCTGGACCTTGAGGGTCTAAGGCTGCCAGACTGATGACCTGGGCTTTTCACCCAGACAGCAGGCTACTGGACCTGCGTATTGTGTGCTGGTTCCTCTCAGGATGTGGAGCCCAGCTTTGGGGGGTTCAGGGTTCTCCTACCTCTACCTCCTGAGTGCTGGGGTGATAAGTATGCATCACCATGCCTGGCTTATTCTCTGCTGGCTGCTAAACCCAGGAAATTGTGTATTCTAGGCATGTATGCTGCCAACTAAGCAGGATCTCTAGCTCCTTGTTTTTCTGCTTATGTCTCATTCATTGTGGCTTGTCTGAAAGGGAAGGGCTGGGGCCAGGTAGAAAGTAGAGAGCACCATTACGGTGAATAGTGAGCTCAGAGCAAGACCTACCCTGACCATCAGCCACTCACAACCTAGAAAAGTCAGAGGTCTCGAATATGCGGGAGCAGAATCCAAATGCATCATCTTCAGCCATAGGCTTCGCCATCTGCAGCTCCAGCGGTGCCGGCACAGCTGTGTGTGGGTGCTCAGCTGGCATCAGCTAGCCACGCTTTTACCCAGGAGCACCCCTGGACTAGAGAGGGGGCATGTTCTCATAGACAGCACCCTGGGCCTGCAGCAGAGGGTATCAGAGAATGGCGAGAGGGAAACAGTGACATAACTGGTGGGACAGTGGTCAGTTCCACACATTAGGTGGAGAGGGAGATTTGTGTGGGTTTGTGATAACAGGACTGCTGTGGGGGCAGCCACAAGCAACTCCTTGAGCAAGAGCGCTGTGGTTCAGATGAATGTGATGTTCGTGGTGCCTGTGGCCAAACTTCATGCTCAGGACCTGATGACTATATATTAGATGTGCCTATTTTGTGGGACAGGTTGTCATCTGCAGAAAAATGTTAATATCACTTGAGCTGCCTAAGAGCCAGTGGCATGTACACATCCCATGTATACATGTGGGGCTCATTTGTCGAGTCTGCTTTTTCCTTTAAAAACAATTATTATAGCTCACTCTCCCTCCTCCTTCCTCCTCTTCCTCCCTTACAGACATGGTGCACATGTGGAGATCAGAAGACAATTTATGGGAGTTGGTTTTCTCCTTCTACCACGTGGTTGTAGGGGATGAAATTTGGGTCCCCAGGCTTGGTAGCAAGCATCTTTAGCTGCTGAGCCATCTCACTGGCCCTAGATTCTGCCTCTTATGTTTTAATGGCAGTTTCTCCAGTCTCCTGGGGTACGATGCAGACGTGGTGGCCCTCAGCAGGCAGTGTTCCTATCACGTGTTTTAAGTCACTTGGTGTGCCCTTATCAAAGGCCACAAGCTGGATGCCTGTGGCAGGACTATGGCACATGTCCTCTGTAGAGCTCCGGGGTAGATAGAGTAAGAGAGAAAGCATCCCACTTTACAGAGGATGCACATAGCCATGGAAGGGGCAGAGATCTTGCAGGAGAATTTTGAATTTTGGCAGGCCAAGAAGGGTCAGGCAGATAGATAGATAGATAGATAGATAGATAGATAGATAGATAGATAGATAGATAGATAGAGGGAGGGAGGGAGGGAGAGGGAAATGGAGAGGGAAGGAGGGAGGGAGGGTGGGAGGAGAGAGAGAGAGAGACAGAGAGAGAGAGACACAGAGAGAGACACAGAGAGAGACACAGAGAGAGACACAGAGAGAGACACAGAGAGAGAGAGAGAGACAGAGACAGAGACAGAGAGACAGAGACAGAGAGACAGAGAGACAGAGAGGTATAATTACAGCAGAAGGCACAGGCTGGTGAGCAGGAATCGTCAGAGTTTATAAGGAAGGAGAAATGAAAAGCGTGGCAGCCTGGGAAAGGCCAGAAAGAATCTGAGTTCTTGATCAGCACCCAGATCCAGCTGGAAGAGAATTTTTCTGCCTCTGAACCTAGGAAGGAATTGTTGCATACCAGGAAAAATAATGAATATTTACCTTCTGTAGGGCAGGCAGTGTGGAGTTGGTTCTTTTTATTGTTTTTGCACTAGCTAAGGCTGCCTGGGGTAAAACCAGACAAGGATACAGAAAGGCTGGTCAGCAATCAGTGTGACTGTGGAGTCTTGGGTAGTAGAAAACAGGGTGTGGACTGACCCCCTGCTATGCTCTGAGGGCCCTCTAAGGTCTCAAGTTCTAGGCATGTTAGCTAATAGACATAGACTGCACTGACCATGGCTGGCCCACTGACTGCGTGTCTCTCACCTTCTGCAGGTTCCTTTTAGTCTTCTCCTGCCTTGTGCTTTCTGTGTTTTCCACCATCAAGGAGTACGAGAAGAGCTCTGAGGGGGCCCTCTACATCTTGGTAAGCCCCACACTTGGGCAGGGCATGGGGAGAGGCCTGGAGGCTGGGAAATGGACCTCTGCAGCAGTCTGTCTCCCAACCCCAGACCTCTGCTTCTGCTTCTGCCCTCAACCCTGATCATTGGAGTGAGCCAGGCCTTCTGCATACACGGTCTCCTCCAGAGTAGTTAGTGTTCTTTCTTGCACACACAGCTACTGTTGCTCCCAGCATTGTGGTGTAGAGACCTCAAGTCCCTTCCCAACCTCCTAGTCCCTAGTAGTGATATTACAACACCCAGCAGTTCTCACCACTCCCTCCTCCCTTTCCACCCTGCTCTCCGGAGTCTCCGTGCTCAGGTGCCCCCACTGAAGTGTGTGGTGCTCCCCAGAAGATGTGGGTGAAGGGGTGGGAGGCCATGATGCTCGCTCACATAAACCCTGTGACGGGACAGGGGTGGGTGTCATGGAAACGGGACTGTAATTCCTCTGTTGCCATTGGTAACGGAGGTGGCCCTTCAAGAATGATCCCACCAGAGTGCTTTTCCACCCACTTTGCCCCACTGCCCTGGAGCTGCCTGAATTCTAGAGGAGCCTGTTCTCCTTTTGGTATGGCTGGGAAGTCTCTCAGCTCAGCTCTGCTGTGCCCACCCCTCACACTGACACTAGAGCCTCCCGATCCAGCTCAGAAGGGAGGTGAGAAGGGGTTTTCCTCTGGTGGTCTACAGGCCAGGACTTGCTGGCAGCAGTAAGTCCCTGGAGGATCTGTTTCTAGCAGGAATTCAATCCTGGCTGACATGAGCTAGGTGCCCTGTGGGGTTTGAGCTAAGCCTGAAGGTCTGATTTCTAGCTTCTGATCCCTGGGGCTTTATCCATCCCTGTCCCGAAAGTGTCATGTAGTATAGAGGAAGCCCTCCTAAGGCCTGATAGTGTCCTCGTCTGTGTTCCTCCCACCTCCCAGGAAATCGTGACTATCGTGGTATTCGGTGTTGAGTACTTTGTGAGGATCTGGGCTGCAGGCTGCTGTTGCCGGTATCGAGGCTGGAGGGGCAGGCTCAAGTTTGCCAGGAAGCCGTTCTGTGTGATTGGTGAGGCCTGGTGGACATGCCCACCAGAGTTGGGTCTGGGGAGATAGTTGCTTCTGTCTTGTCCATAATGGGATGAGTGAGAGGGTAGGGCCTTCTGGAAGTTCCTTCTTATATCACCGACTTGGAGTTGGAGGTGCGATGGCTGACAGGGCCTAGGTCTTGGGAGGGAGACACAGTACTGGGAAGTCTCTCCTGGACACCACAGGTAGGCAGGGTGGGCACTGAAAACCACCCTTCCTGGGGCCCCACATGACCTTGCATGTCTATGGGCCATTGAGTCATGCTCTGGGGACCCCGGGGGAGGAGATGCTGTGATCTGTGCCTGTCTCCCACAGATATCATGGTGCTGATTGCCTCCATTGCTGTGCTGGCTGCTGGCTCCCAGGGCAATGTCTTTGCCACATCTGCGCTTCGGAGCTTGCGGTTCTTGCAAATCTTACGGATGATCCGTATGGACCGGAGGGGTGGCACCTGGAAGCTCCTGGGATCAGTGGTCTACGCTCACAGCAAGGTGAGCAGCACTGACCCAGCCTGGGGCCTGCTGTTTACCATGACCTCAAGGCTCCAGGCTGCTCTAAGCTGATGCAGTCATGGGCCAGGCAAGATATAAACAAGCCTCTCCTTTTATCCCATGGCTGACTCTTCCTCACCTGTCCTCAGAAGCTATTTTCTATTCTTAGTGTGAGCAATCCTTCCTGGAGCTGGCAGCCCCTGTAACTGAGCATTTCCCTTCCTGGTTCTGAGGGCCTGGATCAATACTCTGCCTGAATCACCTGCTTAGGGTTTGTTTAAGCTGTGGCTTGTGGTGGCTGCAGACTAGGGTACTTGTGGGGTGGCTGCGGGAACACATTTCTGTGTTGAAAGAGTCCTCAGTGGCCAAGACCTGATTTCTGCCAGGTTGTCTATGGAATTTTTGTGCTCTTTATGTTCTCACTGACTCAAATGCTCTCTATCCTACCTGCCCCCCCCTTTTTGTCAGCCATGGTCTTGTGGGGGCAGGCACTGGGCTCTGGGAAAGTTGACCTCCCTGGAGGTCTGGTCTCTCCCTGTCTCTGCACTGCACATCCAGAGTGTTGGGAACTGAGTATATGCCTGTTGGGACTTGTACCCCTTCTTGGGGATATCTCCACAGTGCTGGGACCCCAGCTGCTGGCTGTGGGGTATGTGTTTCCCCAACCATGGACAGGGTTTTTAAAGGACTGCTGATGCTTTTCTCCCAGGTCTGAAATAGTCAGTTGAAAGTTGCATTGTACAGCCGGCAGTCACTTCATTATCCAGGACAAGCTCAGTTGCCATCCCTGACCAGTGTCTGCTCTAAGTTGTTCCTTGCTGGCATCGGGAGGGGATTCCATCCTCCAAGTCCCCGAGCTGCACAGTTGAGGGCAGGGCTCCCATGCTGGGCTTCCAGGCTGACCTGAGAGGGACAATGACGTGGCTTCCTGCCTTTGCAGGAGCTGGTGACTGCCTGGTACATTGGCTTCCTCTGCCTCATCCTGGCCTCATTTCTGGTGTACTTGGCAGAAAAGGGTGAGAATGACCACTTTGACACCTACGCGGATGCACTCTGGTGGGGTCTGGTAAGTCCTGGTCACTGGTCACCATTCCTTTCTCCTCCACATCCTCTGGTTACTGCTATCCTAAGGATATATACCCTGCCCCTTGGGACCTGAAGGAGAGACCTAGCTGCCTTTAGGCTGGGCTGGGCTGGCATGTCTCTTGGAGGACACCTGGTGGCTGGCTGTGGACATAATGACAACTGAGGCTGATGTGCTTCTAGTGTCCGTAGATGTGACAGACTGGGCTCCTTTCTCCCCCTGACTACCTGCAATTCCCCAGTTGGTGATAGACTGTGAAGGAGAAAGGTTAGGGTGGAGGAATATTGGGCTCTGAGAGTAATGACCAGAATAGAGCCATCCTAGGGCTCCCCAGCTCCAGAGTTTGAATGACCCTCTTAACTTTGGAGCAGTGTGAGGGTGGAAGTAACATTGTTATCTTGGCCTTCCATTCCCAAGACCAACTGCCACCATTCCAGGTACTTGCTGGCCTTCCGTCTCTAGTCAATCCTGTCTTTGATTGTGAGGGACAAGGGAGAGTTCAAAGTGAAGATGGCTCAGTGGGTAAAGTACTTACTTTGCAAGCATGGAGATTTCAGTTTGGATCTCCAGGAGCCATGTAAAAATTAGGTACATGTGTGTGTGCACACACACACAGACACACACAGACACACACACACACACACACACACACACACACACACACACACACACACACACACAGTGCAAATGGAAAACACAGGCCCTGACTCACTCTCCGGGATGTTTTTTAGGTGGTTTGCAGCCCGCTGACAGTGACTTAATTGAAACTTCCCCAAGACTTGCTGCTGCCCAAGTGGCTTTTTTGCCTGAGGCTCCCCCCCCCCCTGACTCTGCCTAGGACACTCCAGAAGTCCTTTCTCACTGCCCCTTTCCAGAAGGGCCTACTGGTTATCTTTGAACTTATGCTTGAAGTGGACATGGAAGACAGGTTTCCTAGGCCCCTGTTTTCTGATCTTGCTTTCTGGAGCCCACACTAGCCTCAAGACCTACTCCAATGAGATAGAAATGGATTTCTCCTAGTCCCTCCCCCAGTGCTTTAGACTCCTTGGAGGCTCAGGCAGAGGCTGTTGTCATCTGACAAGCCACGAGGTGATGACCTAGGCAGGTTCTGTGCTTGCAGAGTCATGGGGGAGGGTCAGACAACTGCCCCTAGGGTGAAGCCACAGGGCAGATTATTTGAGATCTTACTAATGCCCACAGGTCTGGAACCCTGTGCCCCTTTGGGAAGAAGCAGGGCTATTGGGAGTGACAGGAGTTTGAGACTGGAGATGACTGGTGAGGAGATTGTGTGATTACAGGGCAGGAGCAGCTGAATTGTCTGAGTGTGTATGCCCAGGCTCTGCTGAGGGAGGAAGCTTGGTACCCGGGGTCCTGAACTCTAACCAGCTGGCCCCAGGGTTCTGTGAGAGCAATGTAGCCCATTCTCTTCAGAATGTTCTTGGGCGTAGGCCTTCCTTCTCTTTCAGAACGGAAGCATTGTATCTTTATTGTTTCAAAGTAATCCTTGTATTTTAAAATGTCCATGGGTTTCTAAAATGCAGCCCCCTCGCTACTACCCATCTGTCTTCTTGGCTACCCTCTACCCACCACCCCTTGCCTCCTCCCCTCCTGGGCCTGACCATCTCCTAGACTGTCCACCATTCTTTCTGAATCCTGCTCTCCTAGGCCTTTCTGACTCCTAACACTGTGGACCTGGAATGCTTGCACTTCCTTGATCTTGTCCCCTGACTTGGTAGGCACGTACTGGATAACTGGTGCCCCTTCCTCTGAGCACAGAGCAGGGGCTAGAAACGCCAGCAACTCATCTGGATGAAAACTTCTCTCCTTGCTTGGTGCCCTATGCAAACAGTGTAGTTTACCCTCTCATGTTTGAACTAGGGGAGCCTTGGGAATGGTTCCCCTTTTAGTGTAGAATTAAGATTGGGGATTGTAGAATAAAGGAAAGCCTGTGCTGACTCTGGCCTTGTTTGGCCCTCCTATGGATGATGAAGGAAGAATGACCTCCTGTAGGTGCAGCCGAAGTCTGAATGGCCATCAGTGTCCAGCTTCCCCTAAACTACTTGGGTGAACTTCCCATGGCTGAGCAGGGACATCTGGCCTGGGATTGCGACCTCTGTGGTAGCCATTTCTAGCCTGCCCAAGTAACCAGAGCCCCTTACCCCTCAGATCACCCTGACGACCATTGGCTACGGGGACAAGTACCCTCAGACCTGGAACGGGAGGCTGCTGGCAGCGACCTTTACCCTCATTGGTGTCTCGTTCTTTGCTCTTCCTGCTGTGAGTCCTGCGCGCTTTCCTACTCTGGAAATGTTAGGGGTTTTAGAGGCTCCCCATATGGCTTGGCCACAGCCCACCTGTGAACTGTGAACTTGGACACAGTCCTGTGGGGTTTACAGTCCCTAGAGAGCTCCAGACTAGACCAGAGTGAGGCTGCTCTGGTTTAGATGCCTGTAGCCTCCCTAGGCACACTTCTAGTGTCTTCAGATCAGGCCTTCTCACATAGCTCTGTTGATTTCTGTGGCTTTCCCATCTGAATGATTCTAGATAGTGGGGGTTCTCATGTACCACATTCAGAGTGGGATGGGTATATTGACTGCTGCATTGGGGCTGACAGAGGGCAGCTGTCTATAGCTGCTTGGTGGACAGGGCAGGTTAGGAGGGCTCTTGATTGGGATCACTAGGCACTGCCTTCTGCTAACCAGAGGTTGCCTGGGCCTGGAAGTGATAGATAATTCCAAGGATGTAGGAAGGTGCACCCACAAAACACAAGTATTGTAGGCAAGGGAGAAGAGGGCCATGGTCCCAGGATGTGGTCTTACCTCAGTGACTTGCAGGGCATTTTGGGATCCGGCTTTGCCCTGAAAGTCCAAGAGCAGCATCGGCAAAAACACTTTGAGAAACGGCGGAACCCTGCGGCAGGTCTGATCCAGGTGAGCCTTAGTCCCTGTTAGGGACCAACCCCTGTCCTGATTTCACCTCACCCAGAAGTGAACCCAGCAGGATCCTGGCACTGGCAATGGCTGTACCATGCTTTTCCCAGTATATGGATAGGCTGTAGCCTGTGTTTGGAAAAACAAAGTTGTGTTCAGCATAAGAATAGATTATACATCTGAGGTGACACCTAGTGACTCATGGTACTGCTACTGGATGGACCTATCCTCAGTGGTCACTTGGCTCAGGTCATACTGTCTCAGGAACCATCTAGGTTATTCCCAGTGTCCTGTGAGGTAAGTGTTTCATCACACCTATTCTGCAGCTGTGAGACCCACAGCTTAGAGAAGTTGAGTCTGATAGCAAGTGGCTCCTGAGGCACATCTGTGACACTTCGGCCTGAGCTGTGGACATTGTGCCTTCCTGCTTTGCGCTTGCTCATGTGGTCTTACCATTTAGGGGCAGGTGAGGTGTGCAGGCCACTGAACATGCATGGAGAAGATAGAGATTCCTCTTGGACTCTGGAGTTAGCCAGGATTTCCTGCCAGATGAATGTGGTCTCTGTATCTTTCTTTTTTTTTAAAAAAAAAAGATGTGGCCTTCACTGTCCTAACCTTGGGTCCAGCTTCCTTTTGTGTCTGTACTGTATAGCTTTCACCATAAAACATATGGATATTGTTTTGTAATTTCAAAATATACAGAAAGGAACAGGATGCCCATTTGAAAAGTAAAATAATTGCATGTCCAAGGGGCCAAAAGGTTTAACAGGGAGCAGCATAAATTAAGTACCACTCCCATATATGGAAAAGCCATTCAACAGCACCCTGTGAGTCTAGTACCACCAAAGAGCAATAGCATAGCTGTTCCTGCCTCACCTACAAGCCCCTCCTTGTTTGTCTTGCCTACACAGTTTCCCCACTGTGAATTTCAGGGTGGTTCCCAGAGCTTCACAACATCTCCAACCCATTTATGACGCATGACCACAGGGTGAAGGTATTGAGGTAGAACAATTGATCAAAGGGCCTTCCTTTGAACAAAGATGACTTTTCTACATATTTGGGGGCAAAGCTTTGGTTAACAATGACCCCAGTAGCCCCCATGTAGGTACAGGGGTAGAAAAACTGATTTTTTCAAGAGGATTATCATCTGGTTATGATTCTGGCACTCAACCAGAAAAATACTTGGAGGCAGAGTCTCAGAGGAGGTACCAGGCCTTCCATGCCTTCAAAGTGTTCTAAAGAAGTCAGCCTGGCCAGCTTGTACCTCATGTAGTCCTTGATGTTATTGAAAGATTGATGGAGACCAAAGTAAGTAAAAAGAAATCCCATGTTCAGTGGCTGGATGACATAATCTCATTCAAATGTTCTTCCCACATATTGGCATGCAGGTCCAGTGCCCACCACCCCCTTCCTGCAGAAATGGAAAAACTAATCCTAAGGTGACTTTGGAATTACAGTGGACTCTGGATATCCCAGTACAGCATTGAAGCAGGACAATTTATGGAGACTCTTACACTTTCAGATTTTAAATCTATTACAGAGCGGCAGCAATCAAAACAGTGTAGTTTTCTGGATAGAGAGATGGCTCAGTGGTTAAGAGCACTGTCTGCTCTTTCAGAGGCCCTGAGTTTAATTACCCAGCAACCACATAGTGGCTTGCAACCATCTGTACTGGGACGCAGGTGTATATGTATATAGAACACTCATACATTAAATAAATGAATAACTCTGAAAGACCCAAAACAAGAGTGTAGTTTTCCTATAAGGACAAGTGTACCAGTGGAACAGTGAGCCATATGTCAACTGATTTCAGATAGGGCACCAAGTCTTCTAATGAGAACTGTTTCAACACATGGTATTAGGTAACTGGAAACTTGTTTTGTTGTTGTTGCTTGCTTGTAACAGAGTCTCTATAGCCCAGGCTGGCCTCAAACTCATGCCTCTTGCCTCAGCTTCCTAGGTTCTGTATAATAGACGCGTGTCATCATGCTGTTTTTATTTATTTATTTATTTAAAAAAAAAAGATGATAGCTGGGCAGTGATGGCGCATGCCTTTAATCCCAGCATGTGGGAGGCAGAGGCAGGCGGATTTCTGAGTTCAAGGCCAGCCTGGTCTACAGAGTGAGTTCCAGTACAGCCAGGGCTATACAGAGAAACCCTGTCTCTAAAAACAAAACAAAACAAAACAAAACAAAACAAAACAAAATAAAACAAAACAGAAAGAAAGAAAGAAAGAAAGAAAGAAAGAAAGAAAGAAAGAAAGAAAGAAAGGGAAAAAAAAGAAAAAGAAAAAGAAAAAAGATGATGTTTGGCTAGGCTTTGAGGCTAGGCTGGGATATATAGTGAGATATTGTGGGTGTGTGGGAGCTAAATCTATTAAATTATTTAGAAGCAAGCAAGCTTTATTGTTTTATCTTTTTATATTTGACACCAAAACACAAGTAACAAAAGAAAAGTTGGAGATCATCAAAATAAAAAAATGTGTGCCTCAAAGAGTGACAAGACAGCCCATAGAATGGGAGAAAGGTTTAGAAATGAGCTTAATACTCAGAATATATAAAGAACCCCAGTAGCTCAAGCACAAAAGACAAACAACCCAGATGGTTTTGGTGCAAGGGGCTTGAATGAACTTTCTTTTTTCAAGAAGAGAGACAGCTGGCCTCAGACATGTGAAAAGATGCCATTAGATGAATGAAGATCAAATCATGAAATGCCAGTTGACACTTGCCGGAATGGTTAAAATTTTAAAAATGGAAAGTAAGCATTGGTGGGAACTTAGTGGCACTGGACTTTCACACACCAGTGGGATGTAAGATGTAGCCACCACTAGGAAAGCCATAATCAGAGTTGTGCTCAGTGGTAGAGCACTTGTCTCACATGTGCAAGGCTGGATTCTACCCTTGGCACCAAAAGAAAAAAGGAAGGGGCTGAGGAACCAATCAAATAAACCAAATAAACAAAACAACCAGAAAAGAAAGGTGACACATAAAGTTGTTACCCACGTGACATGTAACATTGTTGCCCAACACAACATGTAACATTGTTGCCCACATTGTTACCCACATGACATGTAACCACATTGTTACCCACACAATATGTAATATTGTTGCCCACATTATTGCCCACATGACATGCAACATTGTTGACCACATTGTTACCCACATGACATATAACATTGTTGCCTTTTCCACATGGTCATTCCTTTGTTAGTACCCAAAACAGGTGATTAGCCAAAATCCTCCATGTTTATAGTACACATAACAGGCAAAATATGTGTGAGCTATGCTCACTGGTAGATGGTCAAAATGTATGTGATCTGTCTGTATAATCAAGTGTTATTCAGTCCCCAAAGGGACGTAGCTCAGTGCACAATGTGCACAATCCTCAGCTTTGAGGGCCTTTCCCTCCATGCAAGACACTAACAGGCAGACCATACAATCATGATAGGAAATTTCCAAAACAGGTAAATCCGTAGAGACTGAAAGACTGATGCTACCAGGGATTGGTGGGAGGTCAGAACGGAAGTGTCTAATTTATGTGTGGGCCTGCCTCCCTAAGGGTAAGACACTGGGGATAGATTGTTGCTATGGTACACAATGCTATGTGTACTTTAAAGGAGTCAAAATAGTAGACTTCATGTTGTGTGGATTATGATGACTATACACAAAGAAAAAAAGTATACAGAATGGAAAAAGGCCTGAGCCAGCGAAGAAGCCTGGACAACTATGCCTGGTAAAAGGAGTCCAGTCCTCCTAGGCTTGTTCCCATTCTCAGGTCTCTAGGGGTTGCGAGTAAAACTTGTTTGGACTGGAGAAGCAAGAAAGACAGAAGGGAAGATCACCAAGGCTCACTGCAGATTCACTCTGAGCGAGAAGCAGAGTATCTTTCATACCCCACCAGCTTCTTTCTGTGGGCAGCATGCTTGTACCACAGGTTAAACTGATGCTGTGGAGTGAGGACAGGCATGGGGCTGCAGTTTTATGTGGGTGAGGTCCCTGGAGATGGGTAGCCTCAGCTCTGCCACAACAATTTCACCTCTTTCCACTGCAGTCTGCCTGGAGATTCTATGCTACTAACCTCTCACGCACCGACCTGCACTCCACGTGGCAGTACTACGAGCGGACAGTCACTGTCCCCATGTACAGGTACTGCATCAGGCCCAGCCTCACCACCCTGCATGGTGGTTTGCTTTTTAATTTACATTTGTTCTTTAAACCCCATTCATTTGTATTTGTTTTTCAAGTGTATGTATTTTTCCACAAAGGATTCTGTGTGGTTTATTTCACAGTATTGATTTTGTTCTTTGTTTTACACTGTTGTGGCTTTTATTTCTTAGTCTCGTACCCATCATTTGCTTTCCATTCCTCTTTGGGTACATTGTGTTGTGATCCCCACTCCAAGACATTCTATGAAGTGAAAGGTAACCTTAGTGCTGGAGGCTGAAAAGCCTCTAGCAGCTCAAGACTTAAGAAGTACAGAGGTGTCTATGTTCTCCAGCAAAGACCAGGGCAACTATGGTGTGCATGCATATAGGAAATACCCCAGACTACAGTGGGAGTCTAGACCTAGGAAAGTCATATCATCAAGGGGGCCTCCAGCATCCTCAGCAACCCAAAACACAGGACACCCCAGGAAAATCTGGAAAGCAAGGAAAGGTCAGGAAGTGCCTTTCTGGGGGCCACCAGGAGACAGTGCCAGCTGGCCTGTGGGCCACTGCTCAGAAGACAGGTGGCAGCACACGCTTGGGAATTGTGTGCACAAAGCTTGAGCTTAGATGAAAATGTGAGGTAAGGCAGTGAAGCCGGAAGCTGTAAGTCAGAGCTTCTCTTCACCCTGAACTGAAGACAGAGATGAGAGAGAAAGAGAGAGAGAGAGAGAGAGAGAGAGAGAGAGAGAGAGAGAGAGAGAGAGAGAGAGATCAGACCAGTTCTCCCCAGCTTCACTACCTGAGTCAGACCATTTCATTCTGTCTATCTGAGCCATCCCCAGGTAGCATGGGCACAGAGCTCTGTCAGGACTCTTGGGCTGGGGGTCATCTTCAGGGATCAGACAACCAGCAATGGTCAGATAGACCATAGACCATACTGCCTGCATCAGTTTTGGCAAGACATTGCTCGGGACAAAGATGGCTCTGCCATTAGCACTTACCCAAGACCTCTCTGTAGCCCTGAGCCCTCACCTGACCCTGCCTCAAGCTCCATGCGCCTTGCAGGACATTGAGACAGGACTGAGCTACGGGCTAATTTTCTTTATTCTGTTGTCTCCCCCCTACTTCCCTTAACTTTTTTTTTTCATTTTTTTCTTATCCTGTTCTTTTAAAATATTTGGTTCTTTTCCCTTTGTGTGTATGTATGTGTGAAACCCTTGAAAGCTCACAAACTCAAACCTATGGGGCCTCCAGGTAGGACATGCATGGGATGGAAGATGTGTGTAGCTCTCGTCTGTCTGAGTTTGGGGTGGGGCAAGCCCTCCAGAGCTCATACCCCATCCTAGAGCACCTGCCCTATAGTCCTCATGCTACCATCGTCAGACCCTGTCACCCGATGGCCCCTTCCTGCCTGGAATCCCTGTGCTAACCTATAGTGTCTTTGGGCCAGTGTGAGCACACCTTGCCTCTCTGACTCCTGCTTCCTTAGCTTCTGCTTCCCTGTTGCTGGATCCCTTGTCCTCAGTGTGTCTTGTTCTCTGGCCTGCTTCCTGCCATGTCTTACAGCTGTGGTTCCCTAACCCTGCCTCTACTTATGAGCAGTGTCGGTTGTGGGACTAACTGTGTTTCTGAGGGATCTGTGTTTAGGATCAGGAGCACATCCCAGACTAGAATCCTACTGTGCACATCTGCCCTAGGCTCTCCTTTCCAGTGTCTGAGTGCCCTCATGACCCTGGAGTCTTTATACCACAATGGAGAAAGCATGAAGGCCCAGAGAACAGAGCCATTTATGCTGGGTGGTGGGTCCCTCTTGCTGTGTTTAGGGCCAATTTGGGAAGCAGAAAACAGTCTTTGTTCATGTGCAGGTAGCTGTGCTATTAAGGAAGTCACACCCCACATGTAGAAGGTGAGCCACCTCCTTACCCTGCTTGGATGAGGTCTATGCTGGAGGAAGACTCCCATACCAGCATAGCCTTACAAAATGGGTCAGCCCTTCCTGACCTGGTCCAATAGCAGGTATAGGTCCTTTTCTCTAGAGCTGTGACCTGTCTCCTACCTTTTATAGGGACTGGACTAGGAGATTAAGCACTTGACTCTCAAAATAGAAGGATTCCTGGGTAGGCCCTTGGACATCTTCCCAGACCCCAGAGGCACAGGTAACTGTGGAAGTAGCATCCAATATCCTGCCTCTCCCGGGGCTCCCAGTCTCCTGTCATGTGGAAGACCCGTGTCCTCTCCTGTCATGCTTCTCCCCTCGGCCCATCTTTTCCAGCCAGCACCACACTCAGAAAGAAAATGTCCCCCCAGAGCCTCCAACCTGTGTGGCTGGAGTTGTACCATGAGACCAACAGTATTCTCAGATTAGTCCATACTCCCCTGGGGTTGCTCCTCCCTAATCCTTTGTTACTGCTCAGGGGTGACCAGCTATGTGCACGGCCCTTCTCCATGTGTCTGCCCCTGGTTGCTGCTTTGTGTGTCCTGGGCATGCATCCAGTGTGGCTGGGAGGGCTGGTTTTACATGTGTCTAACCTGGCCTACGTGGTGGTGTGTGTGGGAGCCCAAGGCAGAGGGCTGTGCTAGAGACTCTGCTCCAGGCCCCAGGGCTGGATGAAAAAGTGGAGGGCCGGCTCTCATGGCACCAGCTGACTAACTGATTGCTAGGCTCCTGCTTCATGCAGACCTGTCAAGGACAATGAATGGCTTGGGGGAAGGGAGGCAAAAAAGGGTAGGGAGAGAGAAGCTCACAGGGCTCATGATGTTTTGTTTTGTTTTAAGCCAGAATTTTCAGAGCCCTTCTAGGTCTGACCCTGGGTCTGTGGCTGTGAAGCAAAGAAGGCCCAGATGTAGCTACCCTTGCCAGAGCCTGTGCAACCTATGGGGGTAAAAGGAGAGGGGAGGAGAAGATAACCAGAGACAGCAGTGGCTCAGGGGTGTAGGGTGTGTATCTGCCTGGAGGAACAGGATTGGAGTGAAGAGCCAGTTGGCCAGTGAACTCAGCTGCCCTTCTGTTTTAGAGGTGGTTGGGGAGCCATTAAATGTGGGAGAAGGGTAAGGCTCCTGGGCATGCTAGAGAGACCTACTGGAGTGGGGGTGGGGCAGAGAGATGGTGAGAGTCTAGAGAGTCCCAGTG
The DNA here is from genome assembly GCF_978045245.1 of Mus caroli. Lineage (NCBI taxonomy): Eukaryota > Metazoa > Chordata > Mammalia > Rodentia > Muridae > Mus > Mus caroli. The sequence continues at coordinate 811,764 of NW_028227257.1, forward strand.
AGGTGAACAGACACAGGAAGACAGGGCATTTCCAGTACAGAGAGGAGGGCTGGCAATGCTAATCTAAGAGGTGGCTCACTGCTGCAGGAACCCAAGCATAAGAACCCAAGTTCTGTGCTTTTTAGCTGAGGGGTCAAGAATGAAAGACCAGATGAGGTGGGAGGATCCTGAGGAGCCTGGTGTGTAGTTGGGACTCTGGGAGGCCAGCACTGAAAGAGACACAAGAGGGATCTGCAGCATAAAGGTGCCCTGAAGCAGGATCAGAACTGGGAGATGAGTGGCAGGGCCTGGGGTTACGGAAGCCAAGGGACTGTTGTGTTTCATGGAACAGGCATTTGCCGGGAGGAAGCTGAGGGTCTAAGGCTGAAAGTGAGATGGGACAAGAAGATTATCTCACCCCTGGGCAGCAAGGGTTCACCCTCCGCATGGGAACATATCTTCCCCAATACTGTCTGTGGCAATGGACTGACCAAATGCCAGGGCAGACAGGCAGAGGCCTAGCATGGGCTGCCAGCGATGTATGACCAGGTCAGGAAAAGGAACAGAGACAGATTATATGCTGAGGGTCCTCAAAGCATCAGGGCCTGATGAGATCAGACTTTTCTTCCAGGATAGTCATCCTATAGTCCTGGAAGTGAGCTTCTCTTTGCCCAGCAAAGCCTTTTTTGTGACCTTCCCCCTGCTCCATTCCAGCCTTTGGAGGCAAATAAGCTCTGCAAAGAGACTCAAGGGTCTGAGACCTTGAATGTGTTGGGATTCTGTTTGCAGCTCCTTGAAATTTTCAGGGTCAGGGAAATAGAGCAGAAGAGAGGTTGGGAAGAGGCACCCTACCTGGACTCTGCTCTCTTGATCCATGCTGAAGGGCTGGGCCCGCATGGCCTCCTGTCCATTTCCTGTGCCTGAGGCCCCAGGCTCCAGGAACAACATGAGGGGGGGGGGGATAAAGACAGCCCTGGAGCTTGGGAGAGGTGGAGGCACTGAGCTTCAGGTGTTCTGCACCCATGCTCTGGCATCTGCTGTTTGCTCCCATGGATGGAGAAGATGTGGGTGTACAGAGCTGAGCCTCAGCTCTGATGGGGTTAGGCTTACTCACCTCTCCTTGTCTTGCCTCAGACTCATCCCACCTCTGAACCAGCTGGAGCTGCTGAGGAATCTCAAGAGCAAATCTGGACTCACCTTCAGGTCAGCACAGGGTCTCCTCCCAAGCTAAGGCTGGAACACTGAGGGAGACTGGGCAGCTTGGGTCTCCTGAGAGGCTCTAGAACTTTGGCCAGTGACAAAAAGCCCTGGGGCATGCTTGGCTACTAGTCTTAAAGACTAGTTAGATTCTGCTAGCTGGATTAAGGATCCTATCTCTAGAAGAGTAGCTGGTTTAGGGGATGGGCACGAGGTGGGTGGGGTAAGAAGTGGACTTTGATCAGGCATCATCTGACTCATTCATGACTCAAGCTTAGGTGGGAAGTAGGGTCCTAGCAGTGCATTTCCAGTGTTGGGTGGTGGCATGTTCACAGTAGTACCTGCTGGTCTTTCAGTTACAGAATTTGTGACTCACGGTGTTTGGACCAGTGATGGGTATAAAGAAGGGCTTGCTTTCCACAGAAGTGGAGAATAAGGATAGAGCCCCAAGCAAATTCCTGTCTCCAAAGAGCCTTTGGAAGGACAGGATGGTAGGCCCTGTTCCTAAACATATGTGGGCACTTCCTAACCTGCTCATGTGACCTCCAGTGACCTGGATGTTCTGAGTGGATTCTGGATCCATTCATCATCTCCATTTAAGAAGAGAGAACTTTGGAGAAACCAACAGGGAAGAAGCTAAATGAAGTCACAGGCAAAGACTGTAGTGACACAGCCATAAGCCAAAGCCACCTGGAGTGGCAAGGTGGATCCTCTCCTAGAGTTTGTGAAGGAGTTCAGTGCAGCAACACCTTGACTTCTGTGTCTCCAGGACTGTCAGAGAGTTACGTGTGTGGGTTTAACGACCTGATTATGCTGTCATGTTACTGAAGCTTTAGATAACTCAGATTTGGAGCTGACAAAATGGGGTGCTGTTTTAACAAACACCCAAGAGTGAGTCAGTGGTTTTCAAGTTGGGTAATGATTGGATCTGTGAGAGGTTTGAAGCACATATTAGAGCAAACCTACACTATCTTGAAGGGATGGTTAGTGGAAGTGTGGATGTTCAAAGATGCTCTGGGAAGTCTCCCAAGAAGTGAGGTTTCAGTTTATGGTTGGTTGGTTCCATTGCCTGTAGGATGTGGCAAGGCAGAAACATCATGGCAGAAGGGTGTAATGGGTGAATACTGTTCATCTTGTGACAGTTAGGAAGAAGAGAGAGACAGGAAGAAGCCAGGAACATGATTCACCCTTCCAAGGCACATTCCACTGATCTGTCTCTATATACATCCCCTGCATCTGTGAATAGCCTATTCTTTATGAACTCATGGATGGCTTAACTCATGGATGAGGTTGCTCTGATCACTTCTCAATGATGCCATTATTTGGGCACCAAGACCTCAGCCCATGACACATTCAAGGAGATACTTCATATCCAAACTAAATGGAAACCTATACCATTCAGAAAGAAATCAGCGAAGAGTGTGTTACTGAAACCCAGGACAGGTACCTACCTGTACCTGTTGTAGAGGATCAAAGGCTTGACTGAGTTGTTTTCCCCTGAGGCACAATCTTAAGAGGTGGGTTTGGATGTTCAGCCGTTGAGGGAGGTTTCCTGTCAACTACGAAGAATACAGCCTAATTTCTCCTTGATGTTCATTGTCAAATTTCAGAAGAAAAATAAGTTGAGAACCCCTATGAGAAACTTGAACTTGGAGATCTGGGGACATTCTTAACCTGTCCAGACAGTGAAGGGCTATTCCTGAGGAGAAGCACTTCAGCTACAGAGCACTGGCTGCAGAGAGGGCAGAAAGTAGGTGTGAGACTCAGGTCCAGTCAGTCAATCATCTCGATGGAAGTCGGAAATGAAGAAGCTTATCCATGAAAACTGTGGAAAGGACTCTTCTAGAGTGAACTGATAGCCACTCCTCAGCTACCTCAGGCCCTCAATAGGATGTTCATGTCTAATGGATTCCATTCTAGGACTACCTCTTGGTTGCACACAGGACTCTCCTGACTAATGCCATTCATCCCGAGCCTCTTCGAGGTCCTACAGAGGACTCCCCTGACCAGTGAATTCTACCACGGGTCAGTGGGACAAGTTGAATGAAGGCAACATTGTAGATTGTTACAAATAGGAGGGATGTTAGTACAGTGTCTTACAGCCACATGGACTTCCCTCAGGGCAGCAGAAGTAGAGATGAACAGAGTCAGGGGTTAGTTATTACTGAAGCTTGACTCTGAATAGAATTTGCCTTTCGGGTTTCAAACTTTGGTAGCCAGAGATCCTTTATCAACCTTCCAAGTTTGAGAGGACCTGTTACTCCATGTGGCCTCTCCATCATAGCCAGTAAGTGAAGGATTTGCTTGTGAGACTCATACCTGTGTGTGGGGGGCTTTCCCCCAGGACAACCACTGTCTCGTTAACCTCCTTTATATGGTTCAACAGACAATTAAATGACTTTCTGACAGAGTTGATGCTGCAGTGAGCTGAGACTCAAGGAATTTAGAGATGGGTGGTGTATTCTAGACCTCAGATACACACAAATACGGTGCACGAGCACTAACTCTCAAAACATGTCTGTAAATGTGACCCTTAACTTGAAAAAAGGCCCTTGCACAGGTTGTAAGTTAAGTGCTTCAGCCACTATCTAACTGTCTGCATAGAGGTCAGGAGAGGAAAGCCAGGATGCCAGAATGTACACAAGAATAAGATGGAAGAAGAAACTAGAAAGATAAGCTATTAGCCAAGGATGTAGAACCCCCAAAGCTGGAAGAGTCAGACATTTCCTGAATCCACTGGAGGACTGACTATCCACACCTTAACTTTGGATTTGTGACCTCCAGAGCCAAGAAAGGAAATCTTCTAACTGTTCCCAGATGCAGTTAGGGTTGATAGGATGGGTAAAAGTGAGCCCTCAACTGTTCAGGCTGTCTGAGCTCCCAAGGGCTGCTTGGATCTCAGTGCTCGCCATACAAAAGACTGACCTGGCACTGCCCTCCTGAGGGAACCAGGGGTCACTCTTCAACTTCCCTTCTTTTTTTTTTTTTTTTTTTTTGGTTTTTCGAGACAGGGTTTCTCTGTGTAGCCTTGGCTGTTCTGGAACTCACTCCGTAGACCAGGCTGGCCTCGAACTCAGAAATCCGCCTGCCTCTGCCTCCCGAGTGCTGGGATTAAAGGCGTGCGCCACCACGCCCGGCTTCAACTTCCCTTCTTACTTAAGTAAGATCCAGCCACCATCTACTTATCACCACTAGAAAGAACCAACCCCAGCAAAGCAGATAATGGCCAAAATAGCTCTGCAAGCCTGGGAATGACTACTGGCCTTAAAACAAGCATGTCCACGGACTGTGGCAAAGTCCTTGGCTGATTCCTGCTATCACTGAAAAATTGCACAAGAGGAGGGAAATTCCATTAAGTCAAGAGCTTTCTTCAGCTGCGTTTTCTTTCTGAAACTTTATACTGGTATGATTGTATTGAAATGAGCATCCATTAATATCCAATAAAGGAGCCCCCTGGGTCAGAAGACCACAGTTCCCTTGGGAGCCCCTTCCTTCCCCCAGCCTTGTTCCTGGGCCTTGTAGTGCCTCATCAAGAGGACAGGTACTCTAGGGGAATGGTTCTCTGCACCAGGTTCCATTACATATAACCCAACATGTGGATGTGAGTATAGGTGTCAGATCTGAAGCCAGAGGCCTGAGTAGGTTAGACAGATCCTAGAGGGGGCCAAGGGAAGTCCCCTTTCCTGGGCCACTGCATGTGCCATGGGGCTGCCAGAGGGGGTAGCTACTAACTCTTTGTTCCTCTGTTTGAAGGAAGGAGCCACAGCCAGAGCCATCACCAAGGTCAGTTCCTCCTGCCTCCAGCCGCCCTGGTGTGTGCTGTACCCACCTTGCCTTGCTCCCTCTGTGTATACACCATGTGTCATGGGGCAGGGCTACCATGGGGCCCTGTGTGTGCTTCTGTGTACAGCAAATAACTGTGTGTCCTGGCACACCCAGGGTCACTTCTCAGTTATAGCCTCCTCACAGGGATTTGGCAGCACTGGGGGTTGTGGGGTAGGGCTTCTTGGATCATCCTTCCAAACCCTGCCCATGGGCCTGCCCCACAGGGAACTCTAAGGCTGGTTCCTGTGTGCTCTGCAGGTATGTTGCTGAAATTTGCAGTCCCAGCTGGGGCCCCTCCCATCACTCTAGTAGGGAGGAGAATGTATTCAGAATGCTGGCAGAAGAGATGAGGGACCTTGCTACCTGATAGCCTTTGGGTATCCAGAGTCCTCCTGAGGAGGTTAAGGTGCCCTAGCCCCTCCTATACCTCCAAGGATATTCCTACCTTGCTGTTCTCTCTCGCGCGCTCTCTCTCTCTCCTGGTCCCTGATGGTCTCCAAGGTACCATTTGCTCAGGCTGGTTAGATGGGGCTCCAGTGTCAGCTCTGCTTGGTAGAGAAAGGAAAGAGACTGTGTTGTCCTAGCACCTATAAGTAAAGAAAGAGCGTCTCACGGATTTCAAGTTCAGTGTGCATCTGCCTGGGTATTCAAGGCCTTTAGGCTGAGTGTGTCCCTCCCCCAAGTGAACTGTCCACAAGGTACAGTGTGTATATGGCTCATAGACTTTAGGTCTCAGAAGGAGATTTGCCTGACTCCTTGTGCCCTCCCAGATACCAGGATTACCTAGAGAATATCTACAAACTGCTCTTGGTCCAGGGGAGGGTGGAATTTGGCTGAACCCATTCTCTGTCCATGGAGAATGGCACTGTCATCTCCCATCCCACAAAAAGAGAATTTATAGGTGGTGTCCTGAATTGCAAAGACTGGCACAGCTTCCCAAATCAGCTAAAGGGACAGCCAATGATGGCAAACCCTGGTCACTAAGATTAGCTGAAAAGAGACAGTCTAGTGTAGACATGTGACATGTGAAGGTAAAAGAGCTTCACCTGGCCTTGGAGCGGGTAAAACAGGAGAGGATTGGCAGCCTCACTGTGCCCAGGGGTACCCACTCCAGTTCCTCACTGTCCATCAGGGCTATTCTGGTCTGCCCCTCTGACAGCGCTATTTCCAGTGACCCTGGGGCTGGGAGTCCCTTTGGTTATGGACACCAGGGCTGTGCCCCAGGTGGACCAAGACTGACCTGATGGTGATGGGTCTGGAGGCTTCTTGTCTCGTCTCCACACTGCCCTGACTGTCTGACCCTTGCACCCTGACTGGGATCGAGTTGCCCAGGAGGCTTCTGGCCTCTTGCAGCTCCTCCAGCTTGTTGCCGTAGCTTTAGCATTCTCTGCGTGAGTCTCGTCTCAGCCTTTCTCTCTCTTTCTCTCTTCCTCTTCTGCCCCCATCTGGAAAATCTTGCTGCCCCCAAGTGCTTTAATCACTGTTACTGCCCTTCTTGGGCCCCTTTCTCGTCTGCTCTGTCTTTTGGGATGAGGTGCTGACCCTGAAAGCAGGACTCAAGGTGAGGACCCACGAGGGAGCCCCCTGGCTCTCCGGTATGTTCCGTGGCTCCCCTGCTCTCCGCCCTGCCACTCCTCTGTCTTCCCCGCGTGTCAGTGGCCCCTGCCTGCCTGTACCTCCACACCCTTCCCTAAGGGCTAATGACTACCAACCCAGTCCTTCGAGGACACCCTGCTCCCAAAATGCTCAGTTGAGGCAGCAGATTTGCCATCCCCGGGAAGGGTGTACAGGTCCTTTGCACAGACACTGGGATCTTCAAGGAGGTTGGGGAACCTGGAGAGCTAAATGCTGAGGGAGTGAGGACTAGTTTCTGTCAGTGAGGATTCCCACTCTTTCACTGGGATGTATAACTGCTACCGAGGTAATGGAGGGTGGGGTAGTATCTTTAGCTTCTTCCAGGAGCAGCTAAATCCCCTCTTTAGCACCAAGAACATAGGAAGTGTACAAAAAATTTCTACTTAGGAGACAAAGAGTGGGGTGAGCCTATCCCTGGGCTCTTGTCTAAATGCTAAGTGTGGGGAGGGGAGCAAGCCTGGCTTCCCAGAGTCTTGCTACCCTTGGATTCAGCCAGTCTAGCAGGAGTCAGTGGACATGTTTCTGTCCAGTTCTGGACACAGCTTTGTACTTTCCCTGGCAGGACCAGCTAACATTATCTTTCTGGGCAAGTGGGTAGTGTGAACCCAGGACCTTTCCCCCAGCTACCTAAAGGTACCTTCCTGGTGTGTTGCGCCTCATGATGAAGGTGCATGGGGTGTTTTGTTCCTGAGGACACTTACATGTCTAGGCTGTAAACACTAGGGGCATCTGGGTCAGGGGAGCCGGGACAGGTGGGAGCTCAGGCTTGGGCTTTAACAGTGTTTTCTGTGACTGCAGTTGCTGTGACTGTCCTTTGTGGGCTTGTCGTCTTTCTCACTGTCTCCTACCCTGTGCCTAAAGGAACCCCCTAGCCCTGGCTTTGCCCTTCTTGTCCGTACAGGTCTAGTCTTCTTCACAGATGGAGGTGTCTGTGTGTCTTGGTGCTCATCTGCCCTGTCTGGCCTCAGCCAGTGTCTGTGGGCCAGTCCTCCACTGGGTTTGGCATCCTCATGGGCTGCCCAGTTGGTATCTGCCTGTGATTGAGATTACCCAAGCCTTTGCAGATAAGATATAGCTTCACTTTGCTGATGGGACAGAAAAAAATGGCATCAGAGGGAATAGTCACACCAGCCCAAATTAGAGGTAGGTCCTTGGTACCCACCAATCATGGAAGGCTGTGGAGAGCAGTTTCCTTGCCCCCAGATCTTGTTAGGCTCTCAAGACATGCTTTCTCAGACAAGAATGACAAGCCACATATGACATTCATTAAAATGGACACAGCTGGAAGTCTCAGTGGCCAGATGTGGTCAGTGGCTACCAAACTAGACAACACAACTATCAGACATGGTTTCTATAGCAGACCTAGGCCTCAGGCCCAGGATTCTCAAGAAGCCATAGAGCTGGGGAACAAAAAGGACATTTGTCAAAGGTGTTGGAAGTGGACCGCCTCTGTCTTTTGTTCCCAGGATGGACTTGGGGGCCGGGGTCCAAGTTGCCAGGTGCTCATTTGCTTAGCAGGCTGTTTAACCCTGGGTCATGTCATGGAGAATGCTCAGATATACTACCCTGTGGTAAGTCAGCAGCAAGCATCCAGCCTTTGTCCCCCATCTCCAGAGTGTCTGAGAAGCCCAAAGCTGCTTGTCTACCTAGAATGTCAAGCCTATGTGAATGCTTGGGCAGAAGTCCTCAGGGTGCTCAACGTCCTGCATGAACAGTTTCAGAATTAGCCTGTCTGGTCAGCATCGTGCTCTCTGGAATCAAGTTCCTATTCTGATTTCTGTTAATGCCAGTTAGAGCAGTGTGTCTTTGTGCCTAAATGGGGAGGCAAGTGCAGTCAGTGACACATAACACGGCAGCTGTGTTTGAAAAAGTGTTTGATGGGGATAATGGACTGCTGGGTACTTTCTTCCTAGGGCTTGTTTGTATCTGATGTGAGATGGTCCTATATGTTGGTTTACTCAGGGACGAAGTTTGTGAAGTGCTATTATAACTATGCAGGAAGAAGGAAGGCCTGGAGGGAAAAAAGATGTGTTTTTGAAATTTTCTCTTTCTCTTTTCTTTTCTTTTTTACTTTTTTTCTTTTTCTTTCTTTCTTTCTTTTTTTTTTCCAAGACGGTTTCTTTGCTTAATCCTGGCTGTCCGGAAACTCCCTCTATAGACCAGGCTGAAGTCTGCTGTCTGTCTGGTCTGTCTGTCTGTCTGTCTGTCTTTCTCTCACCTTCCTTTTTTTCCTTTTTTTTCTTGTTTAACTTAAAACATGCTTTCATGTTCTAATAGAAAACAAATCTCAAGAGTCTGGAAGATTTCTTAGAAAGGGTCACTATTTTCTGGGATTTTGCTAAGGATTTCTGTTAGCCCAGGCCATGGCAAGAAGGTGGACTCGTGGAGTCCCAGATCAGTCCTTCTAAATATGGCTATGTCCCCAAGCCTCTTCTCCTTCTAATTGGGGGCAGCCATTGCCTCCTGAATAAATCAAAGCCCACTACTGACAGATCACAGGCTGGTGTGGCAAACCCTCGCCGCTTGCCAATTGGTTTGTAAAGCTAAACTGCACATTTTCCCCCTCCCTAAAAGGCGCATGCTTTGCAGTGGTCACCTTCCAGACTATTTCCACCCACATCTGGCCTCCTGTACCATCTTGGTTCATGTGTTATTATTATTATTATTTTTGTTGGCATGTGTATAGCAAAAAATAATACATCTCTTAAAACATGAACCCACACTCTGGCTTTGGAAGGAAAGGGTATTTTTGGAGGAAAAACACAGGGATCCTTTTTCTCCAAAAATAGAGAACCGTTTTCTTTCCCAGGCAGCAGAAGACTTTTGCGCGCTCCCCTTTCTTGCTGTCCCTGCTCAGACACAAACACTGCGGCTGGGGGACTGTGAGCCTGAACTCCCTAGGTGGTCACAGTGCCTCAGTTACCTGCTCTCTGTTCCGGTCCTGTCACCCGCCCCCAGGACTAACTATACTCTCCTCATTTCCAGTAAAGGCAGACCGTGCCGAGGGTGCCTGTGTGGATGCTGCCCCGGACACTCTAGGTACCACGCAATGCTCGCACGGACTGACCACGCTGCACGCTCCTGCCCTCCCTGCTTACTAGAGGTTCAGGATGAGCCGGCACAGTGCCCACCCAGCTCCGAGTCCCTTGATGCCTAAACACAGGGCAGAGCTGGGCGCCTGGCCTCTGACTCTAGATGGAGCCCCTCCTGCCAGAGCAGGGGGCTGGCTGGCCAGGGTTACTAATATAGAAACAGTCCAATATCCTTCAGGAAACATTTCCTCTGGGGCCGGCCACTCTGGTACCTCTACTAGGCATTAAGGACCGACCCTTAGCCGGCACCTCACTAAGGGAGGCAGCTCGCTGTGTTCTGGGCTCTTCAGGGCCCCCAAAAGCCAAAGGCCATGTCTCCCCCTTCTGACTTGCAGGCCTGGTTTAGGGAAGACTGGAAACAGGATGCTGAAAGACCTCCTAACCCCTTTGCACCTTGACTACACCCTTCCCTTTCCATTCCCCTGTCTGTTGTCCATGTATGAAGGCATCTGTCCTGCTTGCTCTGGGGCCCCTGCCTCCTGGTTGCCCTCCCATGCCTGTCCCTTTCCTGGCTGGAACAACCCAGCCCTGTTCAGGCAGCGGTGGTGGCCCCCGCATGGGGGAGCCCCCATCATGTGCATGTGTCCAGCCGTGCCGAGCAGCATGCTGTGCATTTGCACCTGTGCATGCTCCATGTCCTTCTCCACTGGGAGAGGGGCTTGAGGGCCACCTCCCCGCCCCATGGGCCTCTCTGCTGGCTCTGTGTGCTGGAGGCGGGTGCTTGTGGGGAGAATGTTGCAGCTGCAGACAGGGAGCTGGGTGTCCGGGCTGCCCTGAGAGGCAGCCTGCTCAGGCCCTGGCTGAAGTTGCCTTGCTTGTCCATAGCATATGTGACCAGGTGCTTCTGGCCACAGGTTGAACCTTTAGGACTAAGAGACTAAGGCCAGGCTGCTTGAAGACCAGAAGTGCTAGGAAGAATGGGCCTGCAGGAGCCCAACTGAAGTCAGCCCTGCCCTCTGTGTTCTTGTGGACTGTCCCTTGGGCATCCTTGGACCAGGCACAGGCTGGGCAGTTGTCTATGGATGCCGGCTCCCTGCATTGCTGAGCCCACGCACTGACTAGGGCAAAGGCCATCTAATGGCTGGTTTCCTTTTGAATTTCACTCTGGAGATTGCGACAGAAAGCAAGAGGCTGGGGTTTGCTTGCTTTCCGGATTCTTCCTGAGCTGACCTCTGGCTGGTGTCATGCCCCTCACATACTGGGTAGTTCTGTTCATGGGCTCTCTTGCTGGGGCTTTAGGGGGAGCTCTGGAGACCTTCCTACCCAATGCTTGCTTTGATCTTGGCTTGGTGGCTTGGGAGTGAGAGGGAGTCCCTTAAGCTCTATTCAGGCCCTAGAGATGTGGAAGACTATAGGGACTCTGTCCTGGCAATGGCAAACCACTTTGTCCCTTTCTCTGTCAGAGCTTCCTTCAGAGGAAGGGACAGTGTGGAGAGTTGCAGACAAAAGAACCAAGACTAAGGGTGGGGGTCTCTTTCCTGGAAGCTACAAATCTGCTGTGGGCTGCATTCCTGTGTAGGGCTAGATTCCAGGCCGGGTTTGCATGGTTGATAACTTCTTCTGGCGACTGTGGAAGAAATTACCACTAGGATGAGAAAGTGGCTGGCTTTGGGTGACCTGCTTGGAGAGACATGCTCAGTCTTTCTTGTTGCAACCCTTTGCAGAGGCCAGGGGTCAGGAGGCAGTAAGAACCTGACTTGCCATCCATCACCAGCCATTGCTCCTCACTCTGCATGACAGCCAGAGTTAAATGTAAACTGATCGTAAGTTGTTGCAACAGTGAATGAGTCCTGGGACCCCCCATCAGGAAGTCAGCTTTTCCTGTGACTTGGTCAACACCAGGCTGCTTAGTGACATCTCATTTCCCTTCCTGAGTACTATTGGGAAATGTGTGCTTCCTCATCCTAGCTTCTACCTCACCTACGCCCAGTGAACTGTGAAAGACCCATTATCTTGAGTCTTCAATAGTTCCTGTGATCGAGTGGCCCATAGGAGGAGAAAAGAACATTTAGAAGCCACAAATCCCTGAATATCCAGTTTTCTTCAGATTCAACTAGAACTTTCTACTTAGAAAGGGGTCAGAAAGTCATGTGGATTCTGGGTGTCCCTGGCCACCACCTGTCTGTTGTGTGACCTCGGGTGTTTTAGTGGCACACAGAAGTCTAGACTCTGGGCTATTTTCCAAAGCCAGCAGATGCCACTGACTCTTGATGCTCCCAGGACATGGGACAGTTTTGAAGCTGCCTCAGTTTCCCTGTGTGGGTTTTGTGTCCCTGGCTTCCTCTTCTTCCTCCTCTTTAGAGAGTCTGACCAGGCACAGATGGTCCAAATGGGTTTGGGAGGACCACCAGCCCCATCCACAGTCCAAGGTGGGTTGACTTAGCACTGTGGCCATCTTCTCTTGTATAGTCAACTCTGTGTTGTATGCGGCTGAACACGTCTCTCTGGCTGGTGGCCCCTCGTGGGACACTGTGGCTGGGTGTGAAGTTCAGTTCTGAGCAATACTGAGCATTGCAACTTCCTTGGAGTTACCCTTAGTACTGCCAGGGGTTGTCATGGGCTGCGTCTGATGATGCCTTGGGAAGTCCTGTGGCTCCTATTTGGCTGAACAAGTGAGTTCCACTTCACAAGAGACTTCCTGCCTTCTACCTCTCAAGCAATGGTGGAATCATCAATGGGAAAAGTGACTGACTGACCTGGACAGAGACACGTTGCCCCCAGAATAAGGGTGGATACCAACCACCCCTTCCTGGAGCAAGCTACTCACAGAGCCTCTGTCTTTTGCTATCTAGATCACAGTGAACCACTGAACTCTGGGGTTAGGAAGAAACATGGGGTGGCAGAGGTCTTAGAACCTTCTAGTTTAGAGACAGGAGCCTAGTGGGAAAGAACATTGGTTAAGGGCTGGCTGTCATCTCTCCATTTCTATAGCCATCATCTGGGGCCAAGGCTTGGGACAACCAGTCCTGTATTAGTCAAAGCCTAGCCTCATAATAACTTCATCTCTGATGTCCACCTAGAAACATCCTAGAGGAGGGATTTGAATCCCAGAGACCAGACAGTATTGAATATAAGCCCCACATAGAGACCAGGCAGTTTCTGGGACTCAGAAAATGCTAGGGATAAGGTAGATCTAGATGCATTCATTGTAGTCCTGATCTCTGATGGTCCTGGGACAGGAGATATAACGATCGTTGGGGCTCTCCAGGGGCAGTTGGAATGGGCAACAGGGGAGGTTGTTAGCTGGACTGGTACACACAAAGGTCCAGAGAAGAGATCCAGTCTCAAGTGTCTGGGGATGTCTAGAAGAATAGACAGACAGCACAGCATAAAGAGGGCCTTGGCACCTTGCGGTGATAGCTAAATAATTTAGGAGTCCTGCCGTTGCCTTCCCAGCTCTGGCCACACCTGTGCGGCTCCTCACCTCTACCCTGTGCTTCACCAGCCACTGCTCCCTGTCCCCAGTGTGGTTGGTTACTCTCTGGACTTGCATATCCTTCCTGGCTTGTGGGCGGGCATCAGCTGCAAAGAGACTTGCAAACTTGACTTTGTTATTTCCAGAGTGATTTCTCTTGCTGTTTTTCTGTGTGTCTGTCTGTCTGCCCGTTCTGTCCGCTGGTCCGTTATCCTGGGAACAGTCAGAAGGTCAGTTTGAAAGATCGTGTCTTCTCCAGCCCCCGAGGCATGGCTGCCAAGGGGAAGGGGTCTCCCCAGGCCCAGACGGTCCGGCGGTCCCCCAGTGCGGATCAGAGTCTTGATGACAGCCCAAGCAAGGTGCCCAAGAGCTGGAGCTTTGGTGACCGCAGCCGCGCACGCCAGGCTTTCCGCATCAAGGGTGCTGCATCCCGGCAGAATTCAGAAGGTGGGTCAGCACAGCATCACCTTCCCCAAGGCTGGTGGCTGATGGGGGAAGGACATCAATACTTGGCTATAGGGCACAAATGGAAATCTCTTGGAGCGGGGAGCTCCCACCTCCTGTTCTCTTAAGTGATGTCATGTAAGACAAACCACTTTAACACATACCATTCACCGGCATCTTATAATTTCATTACTTGCCATCTCTACAGGTAATGGAGAAAAAAAAATCCCTCTAGGCACCACCCTGGCTTTCTCTAGTCCAGTACTGGGCTCCATGCCTACTTCCCTCTACCTCCAGTCTGTGCGTGTCACATGATACTGAGCATCATATGGTCCATGGTGGCCATTTCCACATTGTGCATGGTGTCCCAAAGATCATTTATGTTGTCAAGTGTCATAGCTTTCTTCATTTCTTGGCTGAACAGTGACCACAATGTGGCTACCCATGTATCTGTTGGCAGGGATATCCTTTTAAACTCTCATGCTGTCCAGGCAATAGCTTTTGGAGAAGAACCTGAGAAAGGAGAGCTGAGGAGAGGCCTGAGGGTGGGGGTGGGGGCGCTCCAGTGCATCAAAGGCATTGAAGGGGTATCCTGGGGGAAGCCTGATTGGCCCTTGAGGCTCAGGCTGAGGGTTGTATCCTGTCATGATTGTCTGCTCATAGCCTGTGCTTCCTTCCACCCAGAAGCAAGCCTCCCTGGGGAGGACATCGTAGAGGACAACAAGAGCTGTAACTGCGAGTTTGTGACTGAAGATCTTACCCCTGGCCTCAAAGTTAGCATCAGAGCTGTGTGGTAAGGGAGCCCTGCTCAATCTGCACGAGAAGGCCATGTTCAGTGGCCTCACGGGGTCTTGCCAAGTCACCAAAGGCTGTAGCTACGGGGAAAGCACAAGGAGTCTAAAGGAGGACCTCTACTCACCCCAGCTTCTGTACCTGTCAGCTTGTTCCCAGAGGCTCAGGGAGCCCTGAGAGAGCTGACTAGACCTGAGAACTCCTGACTGTATGGATGAAATGGGGGACATGGGCAGGGGGTGTTTTCAGACAATCAACAACTGTCCCATACCAGTGGTTCCAAGGAGGATGGGACCTGTCTTAAGCTTGAGCACCAAGGGGCAAGGTGAATGGGTGGCCCAGTTGAGAATGGATACTATTTCCTATGGACAGTGGTCTTGGAGCTGCTCTGAGGGTAACAGGCAGGGGGATATGGGAACTGGCCCCTGGCGGAATAGCCTCTGTCTGGAACTCATGATCTGTCCATCCCTGCAGTGTTATGCGGTTCTTGGTATCTAAGCGAAAGTTCAAAGAGAGTCTGCGCCCATATGATGTGATGGACGTCATCGAACAGTACTCGGCTGGACACTTGGATATGTTGTCCCGCATCAAGAGCCTGCAGTCCAGGCAAGAGCCCCTGCCTGTCCAGTCTGGGCATGAACAGGGCCCTCCGGGACAAAACCAGGCATGGCACAAGGGGCACCAAGGGCTGGGTGACAGGTGTGCAGAACAGGGCCAGTACCAGCTTTGGAGGTCTCTTCCCACCTTGTTGGCTTCTTGTTGCTTTCTGCTGTGTTTCCACACTGTCTGTTTTTAGTATTTTTTCTGCTCCCTCTTTTCTCTTCCACTCACCCGCACTGTGGTGGCAAGTGTGTCTATGTGCGTGTCTACATGTACATGTGTATACACATGTGTGAATGTGTATAGGTGTGGGCATCTGAATATACTCATGTGTATGCTCAAGTGCATGCATGTGTGCAAATGTGCATATGATGTATGGGTGTATGCATGAAGCAGCATGTGCTGTGCTGTGTATGTGCCTATGTGTGTTCGTGTATGTGTATGCATGTGTGTGGTATGCATATACATGCTGATAAGGGAGAGTTTTTGTGACAAGATGAAAACAGGGCTTCTGTGGGCCCTGCTAGGCCCACAAAGACCCTGGAAGTATTCCTCCCAGATCTAATCATTTGTTCCCTCATGGTGGGGTTATACTTTCTGAGTAGGAAGCACATCAAAGCAATGACTGGGTTATCTGTGTGTGAGAATAGCTCATTCCAGAAGTTACACATACATGCATTGTATACCCATGAGTAAGACCACACACACACACACACACACACACACACACACACACACGCACTCAACATGTACAGGTGTATACAAACAGACCCATGTCCATGGTTGTCTGAACCCACCCTCAACAGCTCACAGGAACATATCTTCAGATGCACAACACACATGAGTGTGCGTTCCCCAATTGCTGACGTATACAGGTATGTGCACAGCCTATGTTCACAACTCTTGCAGCTTGTCCCCACCTCCCATGTTCCTGGCACATACCTTTAGCCACAGACATCATTCACACATGTGAGCATTTGTGACCCCTGTGAGAGCCTATCTCTTAAGGTGGGACACACCCTGCTTTTAAAGCCTGGAAGTGGATCATGGATTTTGGTTAGGCAGAGGGTAAGGACAAAAGAGACAGCCTGGGGGACTCACAGAAAGTTACAGCAATGGCCAACGTCAGGGGCAGGGCTTCTTGTCTATGAGCTGCTCTCATAAGTGAAGGCCAGAGAAATGGAGTGCAGCTCAAGCCGGAGCCTCTCACTGGCTTCCCAGGAGCAGATGCGGTGCCTGTGCTGTCTGTGGGTGAGTGAGAATCCCTAGCCTCTAGCTTAGCCCCGTGTCCATCCCCACAACTCTTTGCTCTACAGCCTCCCTCCCTCCACAGTTCCCTTTTCCTTCTCGTTCTGTCTGGGAAACAGACAAAACAGACTGCTAATGAGGATTCATGCTTCTGGCCTCTAGTGCAGGGTCCTGTTGCTCTGAAGCTGCAGAGCTCCTTTGTGGGACTTAATTCTCAGCATCAAGCCGTCCCATGTTCTACCTGAGGTCTCTTGGGCAGGCTGGACAGTGCTTGGGATATGGGGAGAGCTTGGCAGGTGTGAGGGCCAGAGTGTGGGTCCACTGTTCTTTTTTTCAGAAGAATTGCTGTTGTCAAGTTCCTTGTTTCTATGCATGCCCGGCAACTCGCCTTGAGTTGTTTACGATGTGTTCTGCTGGTGTCTCTCTTCTTGTTTACGCTGCCAGGATAGATATGATTGTGGGCCCCCCACCCCCTTCAACTCCCCGGCACAAGAAGTACCCTACCAAAGGACCCACGGCCCCTTCGAGAGAGTCACCCCAGTACTCACCTAGGTTAGGCTGCACTGCCTCCTCCCGCCCTGTCTGTGAATGGCCAGCCCCTTTGCTCTAGGCCGCATGATGGCAGCACCTCCCATTCTTCTTTCCACAAGACAGGGCACATTCAGGTTCTCTCTCTTCCTAAAGGGCATGTTAGGGAAAAGGCTACTCCTTGCCAGGGCTGGTAGGCAGTACCTTGAGTCCTCCATCTACAGGAACTGCCTTCCCCTGGATTTCTCCATGACGTCTGCTAAGGCTGCTGAAGCAGAGGACCTCAGTGGATGTGGCACTGTGAGCTTGACCAGCTAAGGCCCTTCACACCTGCTCATTCCTGGGGTGACCATCATGTCATGTCCATGGCCCTGACCTTGGCTCTGTGTAGATAAAAGCAGATGGGGATGCTTCCCTGGTCCCCTTCCTTATATGTGAGATGCACCTGCCAGAAGAATATATGAAGTCTCAGGATGTAGCTGAGTGGTAGAGCACTCCTCTGTGCTTACCTGGCCTAGGGTAACACACCAGACATGTGTAAGGCCCTAGGTTCAATTCTCAGCATTGCCAGAAATAAATGAGAAAATCTCCACAGGACTCCCAGCACCACACTGACTGTCATTTCTGGTGTCATTTCAAGTTGCCATCACCATCATTGATGTCATTGATTTAAAAAAAAAGATGACAGCTCACTTTACCCTGCCCCTCAGCTGATTGACAGATGGCAGATTGGGGCCAGAAAGCACTCAGATGGCAAAAGGCAGCTTTGACATGGTTAATACAGGCTTCACGGTCTTCTGGCTACCCTGGGACCACTCACAATTCTCTGTGTCCCTCTGGCAGACCTGATGGTCCAGGAAAAGTGAACCTCTCATGAGCATGCACAGGGAAGGCAGGCAGACACTTCCCCGTCTGTCAGCTGGGGACAGAAGCTGGGAAGCTCAGAGAATTTGAAAAATTGGAACTGACAGGTATAGCATCTGTCCACTCCTTGAGCCAGGGTTGCTGTTCATAAGGTCAAAGGTCAATATGATGAGTGTATTAGTTCATGAGGGAGGGACCCTGAGGGAGCAGGTAGGGAACAGCTCGTGGTCAGGTGACATCCAGACGAAGAGTGGGCTATCTGCCAGTAAGACTGAGGCCTGTTTAGTCCCCTGGGTCTTGCTGCTAGTTATGGCAACTAGCCATCCAGGCCATGAGCTGGGAAAGCCCCTCACATCTCAGAACCCCCTCAGCCTCCTCCTATGTTGCAGCTACAGACACACAGGAAAGGTCTTAACCCAAGAGGTGAGAAACATCTGGGGGATTAAATCTGGTGCCCCAGCCTGAACCTCAGGGAAGGAAGTTGTACAAGATTCTTAGAGGACTCTTGCCTGCTACCTTGAAGCAACTTGAGGCCCACCCTGAGATCCATCAGGCAGACGGCTCGTCATGTGGCAGGAGTGAAGGGGCTGTGCATCTGTGCCTGGACCGTGTGGACATTGGGACATCAGGGAACCTGTTCCCTTACCATTGCCACTGACATCTGCTTGGAGCCAGAAGGTCCCTCCTGCCATCCCTCCCACCCTCTTTTGCATGAGCCCAGCATGAGCCCAGTGGAGCATGCAGAGGCTGCCCCTGGCTGATCAAGCCTGAACCTTCCTCTGGAGTTGCCACAGAAGCAGGCAGGGCAACCCAGTTTGTAGAAAGTAAGGGGGGGTAACCTGCTGACACGTACCTGCTGGAGTGTGTTTTGTGTGTGAGCCACACGGTTCAGCTCTAGGGCCCTCGCTCAGGCATACTCTGGGTGCGTAGGGCCTATGGACTCTATACAGGTTCTTTATTTTTAAGCCGCCTGCAGATCCCAGCCCAAGCTCACTCTTGTGACACTCACCAGCCCTGCCACAGCCCTATATTCCTGCATAACAGGTCATGGATCTGCTGGTGCCACACTGGGCAGATAGGAACCCAATCCTTCCCTTGGTATTATAGCATCTTTACTGATCTTCTCAGTTGAGTTTCTCATCTTGCACAACACTTACAAGTGCACACCCTCTCTCACATGGGTGTGAGCGTGCCCCCATATGTGAGCACACATGCATTACACTGGCATGCATCAGCACACTCATGTGCATGTATCCCACCCACACACCTCGATCCCACAAAGACCTGTTGGCAGCACTCATCTCTCCCCTGGTTGTACCTTGGCAGTTTCCTATGTGGCCTTTGTCTCCTTCTCCCTTGTCCTGATGCATGGAGCTGACACTCTCACTGCTTCTGTTGTCCTTGCTGCACACATTTAACACTATCCCTATCATACCCGTTGGGGTCCAAGGAACTCCGTGGCACATTAATGTTGGAGTAAAGCTGTCTGGGAGTGGGTACTTGGGTAAAGACACAACCTCTCCTACTCTGATCCCTTGGCTGGATGCCCACCAACCACCTCTGATCCCCTGGATCTCAGTTTGCTGTGACACCAGTCAAGGCCTGGGAAGAGCTATGAGGCAGGACTGATGAGGGTAGAGCCGTGCTAGGGAAGAGCGGGGAGTGGGCCCTGGGGAGATTTTTCCCTTTACTCCTTGTTAATGTGCCAGATCCCACGGGAATGGAACAGATAGGAAACAGGACCCAAGGTGTCAGGAGGCGGCCTGAGATTACGAGGCACCAGTGTCCATCTGCCTGGCACCTACTGCCCCCCGGTCGGCTCTGGACGGGGCTTGGAGCCCAGATCTGGGGGGCTGTGGGTTAGCCCAGGAAGAAGGGGCAAGGGCCTAGTCACACCCTCTCAAACTCATATTTGGGGGCTGGGTCTCTATTCCCGCTAGAGTGGACCAGATTGTGGGGCGGGGCCCAACAATAACGGACAAGGACCGCACCAAAGGCCCAGCGGAGACGGAGCTGCCCGAAGACCCCAGCATGATGGGACGGCTTGGGAAGGTGGAGAAACAGGTGGGAGAGGCTTGGGAGGGGAATGGCCTCTGCTGTCTCCCAGTCTTATTTTGTTAGTCTATGGTAGCTGAGCAACCCAGGCATAAGGGTAGATGCAGCAGGAGGTGCAGAGTTGTGTGGAATGCCCCTTGATCCCCTATGAAATCCTGTGATCTTCCACTCTTCCTCTTCTCATAGTCAGTATCTGGAGATTGGAAATTCCTAAGAGGGGTAACTGTTGGTCATGATATGCACTGGAGAGTCCTTCAGCAGGGGCAACCACTGCAGAACTTGCCAGAAGTTGTACATGGCCTATTTCTTCACCCTCTTTTCCTTTCCCAATATCCACCCCCCCCCCCATTCTCCTGGAAATGGATCCTTAGGGGCTACCACAGGAGACCCTTCTGTGAGCTGGCCTGAGCTCAGGCACACACTGACCAGTAAGCTCAGCATTTGAGCTGTTGGAGTCTGGGGTAGAGAAAGGGCAGCTCTGGGGTCCCTTCCTCTGCCCCCTTTCACCTGGGTACACCCTGGGTCTTCTCCTCAAAAGCCCAGCCCAGCCCAGCAGCTGCCATTCTTACAGGTCTTGTCCATGGAAAAGAAGCTCGACTTCCTGGTGAGCATCTATACACAGAGAATGGGCATCCCACCAGCAGAGACAGAGGCCTATTTTGGGGCCAAGGAGCCTGAGCCGGCACCACCCTACCACAGCCCAGAGGACAGCCGTGACCATGCAGACAAGCATGGCTGTATCATTAAGATCGTCCGCTCCACCAGCTCTACGGGACAGAGGAACTACGCGGCACCCCCAGCCATCCCCCCTGCCCAGTGTCCTCCCTCCACCTCGTGGCAGCAGAGCCACCAGCGCCATGGCACCTCCCCTGTGGGAGACCATGGCTCACTGGTACGCATCCCACCACCCCCTGCGCATGAGCGGTCGCTGTCTGCCTACGGCGGGGGCAACAGAGCCAGTACCGAGTTCTTGAGGCTGGAGGGCACCCCAGCCTGCAGGCCCTCTGAGGCTGCCCTGCGGGATAGCGACACGTCCATCTCCATCCCTTCAGTGGACCATGAGGAGCTGGAGCGCTCCTTCAGCGGCTTCAGTATCTCCCAGTCCAAGGAGAACCTGGATGCCCTGGGCAGCTGTTATGCAGCTGTGGCACCATGCGCCAAGGTCAGGCCCTACATTGCAGAGGGAGAATCTGACACAGACTCAGACCTCTGCACACCATGTGGGCCTCCCCCACGCTCTGCTACTGGTGAGGGCCCCTTTGGAGATGTGGCTTGGGCAGGGCCCAGGAAATGAGTCTGGGCTGGGCTGCTGGCCCCATGCCACACCCACTCTTGTTCAGTTTTAGAACTGGAGTTCCAGGGCCTTTCTTAAAGTGACAGAGTGACATAGAGTAGTGTGGGTTGTAAGGATGCTCATGGGATCTGGCTCTC
Organism: Mus caroli; assembly: GCF_978045245.1. Taxonomy (NCBI): domain Eukaryota; kingdom Metazoa; phylum Chordata; class Mammalia; order Rodentia; family Muridae; genus Mus; species Mus caroli. The sequence continues at coordinate 832,869 of NW_028227257.1, forward strand.
AGGGTTCATGTGGAGTGGGGATGAGGCAGGGCTCCTTAGCACACACAGTAACATTTTATAGAAGTTCTTTTCCAACCAGGAGAGGGAGGTTGAGGCCGGGCCCTGGGGGCCCTGGGAGCTACCTATGGCAGCAAAGCTAGCCCTACCTAGTCTTCTTGGGGGACATATTGCCCTGTGAGTGAGGAGGGACAGCATGATGGTTAGCACCTGTGAGTGGGGGTGTGGCTGGGAGCAAGTACACAGGACATAGTGGCAAAACAGGCATGTCTCCTGCTGATGGCCAGACCTGGAGCCTGTGGGTCTCTCAATTTAGGCTGGAAGTTCAGAGGTATAGTAGGTTGCTGGAAATGGCCCACTCTCACACCTGACTGCTTATCCCTCTATCCCTGACTGCCCCAGTAAAGCATTACCAGGCCCACTGTTTGCGTGTGGTTGGGTAATGCCCCTCATCTGTGAGTACCTAGCTAGAGAGCTGCCAACATCTTCCTCCCTCTTCCAGGTTGTGTGGATCTTTCCGTGGGAGCCATCCTTAGGTCAGAACCCTTTTCCTGGAGCTGAGGAAGGGGTGAGGCCTTAGGGACCAATCTGGAGCTTAGAATTGATCCTTAGACTCTCCTGACTTCCACCTCTTAGGGGAAGACTCAACTCACAGCCTTTTCTGTAAAGGTTTCTTCAGCAGGTTCTGGCTGGCTCATCCCTGGCACTGTAGCCCAGGAGGTATGAGTTGACACTTCATGGCCTCTGCTCTTTCCTGGTGTGGCACTGGCCTCCAGGCTGTGGCCAGCACTTCAAGAGAACCACCAGATAAGCAGACCAGCATTGTCCTTAGCCAGGACACCTCCTTGCCTGCTGCCCACTTGGCTCTACAGATTCAGGCAGAGCTAAATGACGTCTTCAAACTGCCAGCTCTTTCTACACGAGAGCGTGGCCTTTGAGCCTGGTCAAGGATCCTTCCCACAGAAGCTGGCCATCCAGTCACTAATAGGTCCCTGGTCTGTGGCCCCTGGTTGTTTGAGGAATTAGGACACCTTGTCCTCTACTCCGGTGAGGAGTAATCTCTGTCCATCATGTGAGTGGGCATCTTGGACCATCTAGCATTCAGCTGTAGAGGGAGACAAGGTAGAATAGAACCCTCAGTTGCGGCCCCATAATATCTGGCCCAGAGGTGCCCAGCATTGAATGATAACATTTTGGGGTGGGGCCCCCAGACTTACTTGCTCTCAGCTTTCCTGGTCACTGAGGGCAAGTGGTATACAGAGCTTGTGCCTGGGCAGAGCTCTATCTATTTCTTTCACCCTTTTGAAAAGTGTATTCTGGGAGGGGTAGAGGCAGTGGGGGGAGGGCTGTGCTCAGCAGGACGTACCCCATCCCTGAGGAGAGCTTGAGTCATGTCTCTGCCAGGGACCTGGGTATTTGGAGAGCTATGTCTGTTGTCTGCTGTAACCTTCATGTCCTCCCTGTCAGGGCTACTAGGATCTCACCTCAGGGTGCCTCTGTTAGGATCCAAGTGTGGAGCCTGTCTATGTTTGTTCCAATATGTACACATTGGTTCTCTAAGGCAGTGCTATAGTCAAGAACTTCTTGGTATGAGAGGTGTATACAGGAAGAATAGCTATACACTCAAGAGTCTTCTCTTGGTGAGTTGAGCCTGGGTCTGCGCTCCTCCATCTCTGTGTCAGGACAGGAAGAGTCTAGAGCAGAGGGACAAACACATCTGCCTGGACAAACCAACAGCCAGAGCACTCCTTCCTTAGACCTGGACAGACCACAGCTATCTCAGCCTCAGGGGATGTGGGAGAGGTTTTATCTGCCCTACATGCTCCATACAGCATGTCTTGTTTCATACGTGGCTCCAAGTCCTGTCCCCAGAGCTGCCACAGATACCAGAGCCTGGTGTGCCCTGAGCTGGGGTTTTGTGGGATGAAGTAGGTGAATAGACACCCCCTTCCCAGAAACCCTAGACACACAGAATTTATCAGAAGTCCTTCCTTACAGCAAGAACGAGATGAGGAGGCATGACTTCTCTGCAAATGAGGAACACTGGTCAAGTCTGCCATGTTGGCTACACAGAGGAAGGGAGTCGATCTCAAGGGGTGACATAGAAGCCCTGATGTGAGAGATGATGGAGCCCTTTCTTAGGGACAGATCCATGCTTAAACAACACAAATGTCCACTGCCTTGGCATCCCCACCCGCAAAGAAGCAAGACAGGATGGAGGCCAAAGGCTCCTACAAGAAATCTGTGCACTTTCTTGGGTGCACATGTGACCAAGTATGGCTGAAGGCCAATGGCTGCCCCATGGCAAAAATTTCCTCAGAAAACGTTTGTCCTAACACATTCCCTCACATGCCCACCAACACATGCCCATCCACTAGACACACATGTATATTCTCATAAGTGCACACCAAAATTTATCACATTTTCATATGCACACACAAGTATACATACGACAGGTGTACTTTCAAACATGTATTGCTTATTATACACGTGCAAGCTCACACACAGTTTGTCAGACCACACATAACAGGTATACATACACACATGAACACACATACAAACATATAGGCTTATAGGTTACATCCTATTCCACATTTGCACATACAGCAGGTACCCATTTTTATACCTGAATATTTACATATATGAACACATATGTATGAGTAACCTGTATGTATAATGTACACACACATGTAGGCTGTCTCTCTCTCTCTCTGTCTACACACACACACACACACCACTTTTTCTCTTGTGTCTTCCTGATGGAAGCTGCCTAGGCAGGGTGCACAAGAATTAATGGTGAATGTTCTAAAATGGTGAACACTGACTGGGGTCGGAGTCCTGGTTATCTAGGACTTCTGAGCAACAGTGGTAGAGAGTCCACCTAGAGATCATTGAGTTCCCACACTGCCCTCTCCCTGGACTAAGTGGTGACTGGCTGCAGGTACTGAGGGTGTGGCTAGGTCAGGGTGAGGGTAGTTCTAGTTCGTACTGAGGTCCAGACCAGTCTTTGCCTTGGGTTAATCTTGGTATTGGCCATTTCCCAGTGTCCTCCTGTACACATGCCGGCCTTGTTGTGCCAGGCTGTGATTGGCATTTCCTGGCTTGAGTTCCTGTCCCTTTTGATTGTGGCCTCTGGAAAGCACACTCTTGTCTAACAGGGCCAAAATACCTGGGCTGAGAGCCCATCTGCTGTCTTACCTGTGGTCTTGGCAGATCAGGTGTCCATTTGAGGTCATAAGTTAGCTCCTGGTTATGCTCTCATGTTTAGGGCCCTCACTGGAAAGCCCCATTTAGAAGCTGGGGAGTCACTAGACACTACATGGGCCTCCTCCTCGGAGACACTCTGAACTGTAGTCATCCTCAGATCCTAGACACAGGAGATATACATCCAGGACCACCTTCCACCTTTAATTCACTGGTTTAAGGTTCTTTCTCCCCTCGAGCTGGTGGCTCAAGATTCAGAATGTAGAAGAGGGGGCCACCCTGCCTTCTGCCTCCCCTACTGGATTTATCCTATATCAGGGGCACTGTGAAGAACACCCTTGCTTTTTGTAAAAAGAGTTGAGCCCAGAGAGGTCTTCAGACTTTCCCCCAGATGTCAGACTCTGGGACGGGGATGCTGTTCTGACACACGACAGCTGTGTCTTTCAGCTGTAAGCAGTGCACAGAGTAGAGGCTAATTCACTTGTCCATGACTCACACCCCAACATCTGAAGGACAACATTTATGCCTTTCCCTGAGGGAGGCCACACCCTCTTGAAATAAACATGAAAAATGTTGTTTGAACAGTGGGGCCCACTGTATGGGGGCTCAGAGGTGTCTGGCACACCTTGTATCCCAACAGGGTAGATCAGATTTAAGAGTAGATAATCTATACAGGGTACCCCTGAAGTCCAGGCTCACATGGCTGTAATCAGATACTGATGTGGCATCTGCTGCCCTGGAGCAGAGAGGTCAGCCCTCTCCCCTGAGACCTCCAAGGGCACAGGATGTAGGGTTTGGGGAAAGAAGTCCAGGAAATGTCTGCAGGCAAGTCTGTCTGGCTGTCCTAGGCTCCTGCTGTGTCCCAGCTGAGCTAAGGGGGTAAGAGCTTCTCAGAGGAGGTGTTAAGATGGCAATGAAGATTTCTAGAGGAGACCCAGGTGCCTCTTCCTTCTGAGGAATCTTCATGTGTGCTCAGCACATGCCCTGGGGCCTAGGGGGCCCAGTGTCCCTGGAAGTGAACAAATTTGGGCCACAGTTGGCTGAATTTTGCTTGTCTGTGAGGTAGTTCCGGCAATATGCCTTGGGAGGGGCACCAGGAAATGGGGTAGAGAAAAAGGCTTAGACCCTAGGAAGGAGGCCCACCAAACATCCAGAGATGCCTGGGTTTTATGTTCGTTCAGAACTCTGTCTGTGATGCTGGCGTTGGTGCCCTAGCTGACAAAGGAATCTGGGTCTGTCCCACGACCCATCCTGAAGTTCCCCTGGTGTCGAACCCTCTGTCAGAGAAGGGATAGTCTCTAGGCTGTGTTTCTGGGACTCTCAGGCAGGAGTGCACATCGCTAGTACCGCACATCCAACCGGGACTGGCTTTTACAGAGTTGTTGCCTTAATGTATGTTGAGGGACATTCACCAAGGTCACCCCTGCCTCTGCCTGATACAGACACTGGACTCCATCTCCAGGTCCTGCGACTGGAGAGGAGTGCTGGCATGACGAGCTGTCACTAGTAGTCCCACGTGGAGGGGCTCAAAGCTGTGACCCCTTTGACGTCACCTACCTGCCTGGGACGGCTCCATAGACAGTGCAGCGCACCCTGCGCTTCCAGTCCACACCTGCCCATTGCAGTCCTGTCCCCCGGCCGCAGCTGCGGCCGCAGCTTCCCCATCTGCGCTGTTGCCTTTGGCTGTCTTTGCACTTTTGTTCATGCTCCAAAGAATATTTCATAATGCCTTCATACTGATGTGCACCCTAGCCATTTTGTACGTGCCCTTGGGCCACAGCGACTGGCCTCCTCCTTTGGGCCAGCGTGCCGCCATCTGCACACGACGCTGTCTTCTAGGGATAGATGCCCAGGGAATGAACTCTAGTTTTCTAACGGACTAGCTGAGATGCTAACTTACTCAACGTGAACAGGATGATACGTGTGCTGTGTGGGCGGGCCAACGTGTGCTCGCAGGGAACTTTGGGGCAGGATCCTGCAGCAGGGATGCATGCAGATGGTTCTGGAAAGCTTTGCTGCCGCAGGGCTAAGTTCAGATGCCCAGTAAACCTGGGCACTTAGTAAAACACAGTGATTCAACCTGGAATGACTGGCCTCTTCATTTGCATGTGTCTCCTGACAGCTGGTATAAGGGCTGGGCGCCGGGCTGGGGAAGTACAAGTACCCAGCACTTTGACTTGGGGACTCTCAAGTCCCAGGCTCTGTATTTCCTAATAACCTAGGCTTGGCCACCCATCCTCAATAGGCTAATCTGTCAGGAAGGAATAAAAGCAGACAAAGACTTCTTCAGTATGACCACATAGGGAAGATCTCCTCACACCATATACCAAATCCATTTTCAATGTCTTGCCATTAGGCCTAGGATTAAATAGGGGCAAGAGGTATGTGTAACCAAACAGTTTTGGTCAAAGTGTGGTCCTGCCCATAATTCTGTCAGCTCCAGTCTCTCCTTCAAGACGGTTTGGCAAGTTGTTATGAAACAATATGTGAAATCAATTTCTTCCTCTGGCTGGTACCAGGCTTCAGGCTTTTCCTTCTCCCATTATCCTGAAGGACTTCCAAATCCAGGGATCCATTGTTTCAGTAGCCTGGTACCCAAAGGGAAGAGCACAGGTGTGCCCAAGCTCTGATGTCATCCTGGCTACTTTACTATTCTTGAGTGCCTACCTGGTCTCTTTTTACACCTCACCCCTCCTCTGGTTCCTGCATAGACTTCTGGTTGCCTATCCTCTGGCTACCCTGAACCTCAGGTGGAGAGGAGGTGGATACTCACCCAGTCTGTTCACTGCCTGAAGGTTGGTATAACCTGGCTACGGTGGGTTTCAAGAGGGTTTCATAGAATTCAAGAGGGGCTCAGGACACCTCGGGAGAGTCTATGGGGGCCATGTGTTTGTGTGGCTTAATGGATGAGTGCCAGTGCAGCCCTCTGTTTCTTAGCCATTATGATCAGTCTGAGTTTGGAAACAGTGAAGTGGCCCCACTCATTTGGCTTCCATCTTTCTGGGCAATAGCCAGTGTCCTGAGCTCCTCTTTCTGAACACGATTACCTTGATCTCAGTGGTACCTGCCTCATTGCTCTGATCCTAGAGGTCTCTGTGGGATTAGACTAGAAGTTAGGAGTTGGCTGTGCTGGACAGAGAAGCCCTGACTAACGAGCGAGAGTTGTTCACAGAGAAGCCCCGTATATGGGGATCTGCTGTCTTGTCCCTTTTCTTTGCTTGACTTTCTCCTTTAGGGCACCCCCTGCCTTACTTAATATGACCACTGTAGTAAGGCCAGTACATTTTCAGTGCACCCAGAAGATTGGGAAATTCCTACTAGGTACTGGGTACCTGGTTAGAAGAAGAAGGTCATTATTAAGAGAATGAGTAAAGATGACTGGGGACACCAAACATGTGTCCCCTTTGGGTACACCTGACCCATACATCAGAGCCACATGGTTAGGTTAGACATTGGCTGGTCAGCCAGTGACCACAGACAGAGCAGAGCATAAAGGGTGGTTTCCTCAGGTTATAGCCATACTGTCTCAGGCTCTCTGCAGCCTGTTCTAGCCATGGCACCCTGCCCAGGCTTTCTGCAGCTCACCTATCCTTGTAGGGTAGCAGGCAAGTGCATTCTGACAAATTTCGTCTAGGATGGCCATGCTGTGGACACTCTGGGAGTATCCCCTACCCTCACCATCACCAGGCAGCCACACCCTGGTATGTTAAGGGTCCCTTAGATTAGATAGCTAAAGATGATTTAGGGTTTAATGGCTTGGCAGTGGTAAGGAATAAAAAGCAGATAGATACCTAGACTGTCTTAGTCAGGGTTCTCTAGAGTCATAGAACTTATGGAATGCCTCTATGTGTATTAAGGGGATCATATGAAGCTAGTTGTTTAAGCTGGCCTTCTGTAGAAGTGGGTTCCAACAGATGTGCTGGCAAGTAAGTACAATTGGTCGAAGAAGAACGAGCCTTCCTTCTTCCAATGTCCTTATGTGAGGCCTCCAGCAGAAGGTGTGGCCCAGATTAAAGGTGTGTATCACCAAGGCTGAATCTAAAACTTGCTTTGTCCCAGGCTGACCTTGAACTCAACAGCAGAGATCTGCTTATCCTATCTCCTGGGATTAAAGGCGTGTACTACCTTGCCTGGGCCTAAGCCTCAAGATCTCCATGTCAATATCCAGGTCAGAAACCTGTCCTCTAGCCTCAAGATCTGGATCACAGGTGTGCTCTACATTCCTGGATTGTAGTTCATTCCAGATGTAATCAAGTTGACAGCCAGGAATAGCCATCACATAGACTGAGCCCGGGACTGTGTTATATAAGGAATCCCATGGTCAGGTGACACCAAGAGATGGGAAGCAGTGAGCTAGGACATTCATGAACAGTGTGTAGGAACAGAGGGACATTCAAAACACTAAGAATCTGGCTTTGGAGGAGAAAGCACGGCATCTTTGCACTGCCCCTGCATAGGGTATTTCCTGTCCCTCAACACATACACACACACACACACACACACACACACACACACATATATATATATATATATATATATATATATATATATCCACCAAGTCTATTTTGCTGCCAGTGATTTTTCTCCTTACACCTCATCTCCATCCTGTCTCCTGTCCATGGTCAAGTTTATTGATTTAGCAGAGGGACCTCATCTAGAGTTGAGTGAGCAATTGCTTCAGATGCTCTTTCAGTGGTCACACCAACTTCCCATAGGTCTGGAGTAACATACATGGTGGTTGTGAACCTTTGTACACAAAGCAAACATCAATGCCAAATACACTCTGACCCCAAAATTTACTGAGATCCCTAGGTACTTGCCCATCACCTTGGAAAGAAGGGTCCCTCCTGAGAGGGCACATGCACAGGGGCTGAGTGGGGTTTGAAGGACCCAGGATGCGTTGCAGACCAGAAGAGATGTGATGTGTATAAATGCCTTTGTGCAGGGAAGTAACCACCAGCCAGAATGGTTTGAGGTACATTGGGAGTCACCTATCTAGAAAGGACTGAGGAATAGGGCTACTATGGGTCAGGCCAGTTGCAGATACCTCTCTGGGATAAATGTCCCAGATGACTTTGAATGTTGGAGTTGAGGCAATGCCCATCAAGGCCACCAGGTGGCAGTGCTCACCAAGAAAAGACTCCTACCACTATCACATATGAACCAGTTCTCTGAACAGACAAATCCAGACTCCTGGAACCTGCCTCTTCGGAGGTCAGGCTGAGCATACCTGCTCACTCTTGCCTTTCTCAGCCAGACTGACAAGGCTTGGGGAGCCATACCAGTCAGTAAAGGCACAGGAGCTCAGAGGAGGCAAATTTGCCACAGGGGGCTATTGCCACATGGGGATCTCACATTCTCTTGCCACCCTCAGGATCTGGTTCCAGACTCTTTAGTAGATCCAAGCTGGAGGTAAGAGTTCAGATGAGCTGAGGGGATCACACGGGACCTGCCGTCTGTTCTCTCTCATTTTCGGAGTCATACACACTCTGGGTGCTCACACTCTTAGCCTCCACCCCTTACCTGCCTGGTATGTCCCTTCGTGGGGTGTGTACCAGCACTGATATTCTCCACAGAGCCTAAACTCCACAAGACATAACAGGGACTGTCTTCCATGGATTCCCCCTGCACGGGACCTGACCTTAAAAGAGCCTAACCTCCACAGAGTCAGCTGGCTTGACTTCCTTGTGGTCCAACCTCTGGAAAGAAACTGTTCCTGGCCTAGTATGCAGATCCTAGCAGGTCAGGGCACTGAATACTGGAAGTAGGGAATGGGGTTTGGGGTTTTGCCTCCTAGGGCCTAAGAGGGGCTTTGTTTGTTTGTTTGTTATTGCTTTTAAAATCATCTCTTGGTGTTCTGTAAGTGCCTGAAGATACATAGTCCTATTCATATCTCTCCTATCAGCTTGAACTGCAGCCAGAACTGCTGGCCCCATACCCACCCTGATTCCATGGCCTCTGATAACTCCAGTACATATGACATATAGCACATATAGCAATGGGATCCGAAGCACGAGCGTCTTCATTCAGGGCCTGGGAAACTGAAGACAGGGCATTGGGACAATAATGTCCAGGACAACGGTTATCAGGATTCCTGCAATCCTGGGGCCCCAAAAGGAACCCCCCTCTTTGCCTTAAGTAGCTGTCTCAGGTATGTACACCCTGCACCCTGTGCAAGAGAGGTAGAGGCTTTCAGAGAGGAGCAGGCTGCCTAAGCAGATGCTGAACGGGCTTCCACGGGTCAACAGTGCCCCTGTGTACTTTCCACACAGCCATCATTCCAACCTGGATTTGTTGGTACAGGCTGGTGCTGACCATCTACACCAAATCCTATGTCATTTTCTTCTGGTATCATCTGGCTGCCCTTCCACCTGGCTGGGTTCCCATCTTCCCCTTAGGGAGGGGTCCAAACCCAACCTCTTTTTCTGATCCTCATTCACAATGTCCTCTTTCCTCCAAACACTGACCTCAAAGCACACTCCTTCTGCAAACACTACACTGCTTGTCCTTCAGGCACTGTGCCCCCCAGGTAACCTCTCTCATACAGCACTCTTGCTTTTGTGGTCTCCTCTCAAATGGCCTCTTTCTGTGATCCCATCTCTTTAAGTGGGCTCAGGTCCTGGCATTCAGGGTTGGGGGCTTGTCCATAGATAGATTCTGGGACACCTCTGAGTCCTCATTAATCTCTTCTCAGTTGCAGTTGCATCTGCTATTCCAAGGTGAAATAGAAGGTTGTTTTGTTTTGTTTTGTTTTTCCTTACCCAATTAAAAAGCAAAGTCCTAGGTTCAGTTCCCAGTGCCACATACAGGAACCTTGGACAGAGCCTGCCAAGCCAGTGAGCTGGTGTCAGAGAGAGAGCAGCTATCAGGTTGATTGTGGCCAGTGGCATCGATAACAGCATCTGCTGCAAGACTACCTGGCAATGCCCGGCCTGGCTTTAGATGCTGCCTGGCATTCTCTGTCCAGTGTGTGGCCAGTTGATGGCCTTGGAACTCTTGTCATTGGGCCTGGCCTGTCTACTATCCTCATGAGTCATTGTTCTGACCTTCTTATACTTCTTTATATTCCAGTAGCCCACAGGTCCCCTGTCAGGGTTGATCCTAGGACCCCAGGGCACCAAATTCAGGTCGGAAGGGGCCTGAGAACCCTTGTAAGGCCACCAGGTTCCTTAGATGGTTTGATTCAATACACTTTTCTTTGTAATCTACCCTCTGGCCTAACGGTGAAGGCAGGGATCAGTTGAGCAGCCTTAGGTCAGATGAACCTTGTCCTCCACTTTAGGTGTAGTCTTGTGCTGACTGTTGTACTGAGTACCAGCTACAGCCCTGCTAGATGGAAGGCCCCTGGCCTTCTGCTCCTCTCAGAGCAAGTAGACATCTCTCTCCTGGTGGAGTTGTCAGATATAAGGTGCCCCAAATCTCGCTTACCACACCCTGGAGTCTCTCAGCCCACAGAGGCCTGGCTCTCGCTCACAGGGAGCTGCAGACCGAGCTCTCAATCCTGCTCAGAGGCAGACAGCTGCGTCTGGGGCTAGGCTTGACATTCAGAGCTGCTATTTTTCTCTCACACGTGGGTCTTACATTTGCGTTGGAATGGATTACTGCTGCTGCTGCTGCTGCTGCTGACAGCACAGTCATCTGCGGCTGTTCGGGATGGACAGCTCACACCTGCCCACTGCTATACCCCAAAGGAACCTGGTGGACATGGAGAACTTGCCCCCAGAGGACATAGCTGCTTTTCCTTCCCACAGCTCCTGCTATGCTGTTAAGGTCACCCTTTTTCTGGTAAACTTTGAGCTCACCTCTTTCCCCACATATTTTCCCTCCCCCATCAGCTCCCTTCTGGTAGGACTATCTCTGTTCTTTCCTTCCCTGCTACTGGAATAGGTTCAGTACCTACCAGGTCACCCTCTTTGCAGGGGCATTAGGAGAGCCACTGTGGGTCCTGGGCACACACTGCCCCCATGAGAGTTTAACTTGATTGATAGTTGCTTTTTCTATTGCAAATTTTACTGTTTCTGCTCTAATCTTTGCTTCTACCTTTTCTTTTTAGGTTTAATTTTCTCTTCCTTTCAATTTCTTTCAGTGAGAGCTCAGTTTGCATATTGAACTATATTCTGTTATACACAGGCCTCGGATGCTGTGGGTACCCTTTCCTCTCAACACCACATTACCTGCCTCCCTCACATTCTATATATTCATCTTGATTCAGTTCTAAGCATTCATGTTCCTCAAGCTTCTCCTTCTGGCTTCTTGTGGGGCCACTAGTTCATCTAGCTTAATTGAATGCATATGTGTATGTGTGCATGATGTGTATGATGTGTGATGTATATGACATATATGTGTGTGTGTGTATGATGTGTGATGCATATGTATATGATGTGTATGTGTATATGTGTGGGTATGGATTGGTGTATATGTATGTGTGTGTGCTTGTATGTGTATATACATTTGATGTATATGTATGTATATGTGCATGTGCATATGTATATGCATATGATGCATATGTATATGATGTACATATATGTGTAGTGTGTATGTTTATATGGATATGTATGATGTGTGATGTATATGTGTATATGTGTATGTATATGATATATATGGGTATTGGTGTATATGTATATGCATATGTATGATATATACATGTGTATATGCATAGTATTATATATATATATATATATATATATATATATATGTTGCATATGTTATTCTGGAACCACAGTTCATGTAAGTTCTGCATTTTCAACTGACCATAGGCTGTCCCATGGCCCAGGATCCAGTTTGCTTTTCTGAAAACTGGGAGTGGTACTGGGGGGTGGGGGGGCATGTGATGAGATCTCTCCAAGTAGATCTGTATTAAGTTACTTGTTCAGGTTCTGTGCAGCTTTTCAATCTCTGTTCTCATTCACGGTGACAATGGATACTGGTGAAGTCAGATCTATCATCTCTGTTGGCTGTGTTTGCTTTTATTCTATTTGGCTTCATTTCTCTCTTCTCTCATCTGGTAGAAAATAGCCTCATATTCTAGTTTTCTCTCTGTTGCTGTGAGAAAACACTGACTGAAAAACCATTTGGGGAGAGAGGGTTTATTTGGTTTCCAGGGAGGGAGGCCAGGGGAGGAACTTGGAGGTGGGGACTGAAGCAGAAGCCATGGAGAAGCGCGCTTCCTGGCTCGTGTTCAGCAACATTCCCCTTTCTTTATGAAGGTGATATCTTACTCTTTATTTCAATTAAAATTTAAATACCTTTTTATTGAAACAGAATTACATAATTTTTCCCTTTCTCCCTCCAGCTCCTCCTATTCTGTCCCCTCCCATTCTGTCCCCTCCCCACATGTACATGAAAGTCCCCCGAACTGGGAGGGACTCTCACTCAAGCCCCAGGATGACGTGATGCCCAAGAACTCACGAGAGACCGGTCTTGATGCAAACAGCAAGAGGTTTAATCGGGAAAGGCCAGTGCGCTAGGGACGACTAGTATCCTACTTAGAGGTAGAGGAGTCGACCCCCAGCTCAAAGGGTAAGGGGCTTATAAAGGCAGAAACCGCAAACACCTGGCATGGGCAATATAGCATTTGGCAAGCATAACAGGTTCCAGGAACGGCTGGAGTATTCTGTACGAACATTTCCTGAAACAATGGAGCAAGTTAAACTTCTACTTTGTGGTTAGTACAACCTGGAACAATGGGGTGAGTTAAACTTTCATTCCCTGCCATTAGTGGGGTCTATTTTGGACACAAGTCTAGGGGCTTACATAATTTTTCACTCTTCTCTCTCAGGGTCTTTCATACACACTCTGAAGCTGATAGCCTTTTTCTTTCTTTGTTTTTGTTTGTGTTTCTTTGTTTTTTGTTACAAACTGTGATGGCTAATCTTAGTTATCAACTTGAGGACATCTGGAACTAACTAAAACCCAAGCAGCTGGGCACACCTGGTGATGGGTTTTCTTGATTGAGTCATTGTTGTTGTTGGTTTTTTTCTTTATATACTCTGGATATTAACCTTTTGTCAAAGATCCCTCCCACCTCCATTCTTTGGCCTTCTCCTTCACTTGACTGATTGTCTCCCTAGCTGGACAGAGCTTTTTAATTTTAGATTTATAATAATGAAGTCTGGAATAGTAATATTTAGGGTTCTTTTTTTTCAAAGACTTATTTATTTTATGTATATGAGCACACTGCCGCTGTCTTCAGACACACCAGAAGAGGGCATCAGATTTCAATACACATGGTTGTGAGCCACCATGTGGTTGCTGGGAATTGAACTCAGGCCCTCTGGAATAGCAGACAGTGCTCTTAAACACTGAGCCATTTCTCCAGCTCTTAGCTACATTGAAAAAAAAAAAAAAAGATACAGCTCAGGGTAGGAACAGCACTGCCCACAGTGGGCTGGGGCCTCCTACATCAGTTAGCAAACAAGACGACATTCCCTCAGACAATGCCCACAAGCCAGTCCTCTAAAGCCAAACCCTTAACTCAAGTTCCCTCTTCCCAGATTTGTCAAGGTCATCACTGAAGCTCTTCGAGACACTTCAGCTCCTCCTCCACCTCCTTTGGGTTTTTGCATGGTTTTTATTTAATTTCTATGTTAACAACATGAAACATGTTACTTCTGTTTTTGCTTTGGGTGGTGGAGTATCTTTCAAAAAAATGAAAAGAAAAAAAGAAATTTGATTCCAGAGTCACTGATTTCTATTCCTTCTAGTTTGTTTGCGTGGACGTAAGGTCTTATTGCTATGGCCACTATTTCCTCTTCCCCCAGGAGGGAGAAGATCTGAGGTGATGAAGCCTTTGCTTTTGTCTGCCTGAGAGAGATTTTCTTCTTTATAAAGGGTAATTTTGCTGGCTATTGAATTCTGGGCAGACAGCTTTGTTTCTCGGTAAAGGCATCTTCACTGCACTGGGTTCTTGTTCCAATTTCAGTGTTTTTCACACCTTTGATTCTCTGTCGTCTGTATGTGCATTATCTAAATGTGTATACAGACCTATATATGTGTGTGTATGTGAACGTCTGTATGGTATGTGCGTGTGTGTGTTCTTATGTTTACAAAGTTCATATGTGTATTCATGTGTGTGTGTAAGTACATATGTATACATATGTGTGGCATCTATGTGTGTATGCATGTGTGTATATGCATGTGTGTATATGTACGTGCATGTATGTGTGTATCGTGTGTAAGTACATACATGTACACATATGTGGTATCTAAATGTGTGTATATGCATGTGCATGTATGTGTATATATGTCTTTACAGATGTCATAGTACATGTATGGAGATCAGATGACACCTTGTGGGAGTTGGTTCTCTCTTTCCAGCATGTGGGTTCTGGAGACTGAAGTCAGATCATCAGGCGTGGCAGCAAGTGCTCTCCACTGAGACTGGATTTTCAGAATTTTGAGGTGGACGTTCTCAGGCACAGTTCTTTGTGTTTATCCCAGTATCCTTGGATTTCCTTGGCTCTGTTGTTTTGGAGTCTATTGTCTAACTTTGAAAGCAATATGACCACTGCTCCCCTAGATGGCTCTCCTTGTTTTTGTTTACACGACTCTACACTCCAGCTTAGAGCCGACCCTTGGTCTGTCTTTACTTTTTTCTGACTTCCTCACTGTGTGAATCTGCTGAGCATTGAAGTCAATTTTTTTTGTCCGAGTTGTTGTATTTCCATCTGGATCTTCCTTCCTTACAGGCTCCATCTCTGCTGGAATAATTCTTAGTGTCTTCTATGCTGTCTACTGTCTCCACAGATCGCATAAAGCTATTTTAGGTTCTCTGCTGGCAGCCCCAGCATCTGTCATGTCCCAAACACTCGGCTTTCGATTGTTGCTTTGCTTCCTGGGAGTGTTCTTCCCGCTCAGTATTGCTCTAGGATGGAAAAGGTCCTTTGTGGGGGACAGCAAGTGCTGAGACAGTGTCCTCGCATTTGGCCATGAGTGGCTTTCCTTTTTCCAGGTAGTGCTGTGAAGGCCTGAGGACAATCAGGAGCAGGCTGGCTTAAAGCAGTTGTTGTTGGTTGCTCCTTATTCAGGGTATGCAGCTTTACATCAGAGGTGGTCTTAATATCTCCCCCTCAGTTTGTGTCTTTTCCTCTTGCCTCGCTAGAGAGAATCTCTGTGTGGTGTGATTTCAATCAGCCCTTTTTAGAATCATGTGGTAGGATGGTAACTATTGCATGTGTTTAGTAAAACCCCTCTTAGGCAGGAACTTGAGATCTGGGGGGCGCCTTTCCCGATGCTGACTTCCTTGAGGGCCCTCAGCTGTGTGTTGGCTGAGCACTCTCTGCCTTTTCCTTCAGAACCTCTTCTCTTCCTGTTCTTCTGTGGCAATATCTTCTTTAATGTTCCCTGTGGAAGGAGACTCCTGCTGCAGGGTAGATGGAAGTGGGCAGAGTTTGTGCCCTTGCTTAATGAATGGCACTGGCCCTGGAAACATGATTCCTCATAATATCCCTCATCTGTCCTATAAGCACCCAGTGGCTGTAAAATGTGTAGAATATTCTAAAACCTTTGTGGTTCCATTTTCTGCTTCTTCTCTCAGGGTGTCCAGGTACTGCTATACACTGGGCAGAAAAGAATGAAGCAAAGTCCAGAACAGATGGGTCAATAGGATCCCAGTCTGGCAGTGATTACGGGGGTTGGGGTTTAGAGGGGTAGGGAGCTGGTGTTGGGGGAAGTGTTCTCCAAGGATTTTAGTGTTACAGTTCTCTTAGACTGTATTCAACAAAACAGCTTGCATGCACACCCTTTACTCGGGGTTAATCAAGGGCTATATATATGAACCTTGGAGAGCGGGAAGGGGCTCTTCTTAGGGTGAAGTCTCATTGGCCGAGGCTTTAAGGGTCTGGAGATTCCTCATTTTCATGGAGAGACCTTCCAGGAAGTTGAACCTGTAATTTCTCCAAGGACTATGAGCCATTCCCCGGGTAGACAATTGGAGGTCTGAGTCCACAGATCAGACAGAGAAGAAGCCCTGCTAAGAAAAGAGAGTCCTCCGTTTTGTGCCAAGCTCAGGAAAGTTGTCTGAGCCTTAGTAGTAAGGTGCAACACTTTTCAGTTCCAAGCAGTTTAACAGTGAGACTAGCCCGAACTCAGGCATCACCACTTTGCTAGTGTAGGGTCATATTGAGCCTTGGAGTATGCACTGAGTTTACAATTACTCACCCCTAGCCCTGGCTGGACTGGTGTTACTGTGGGCTCTCCTGACATCTCTCGGAGTCAAGAAAAGTTGATCGTCTGTGTGGTTTTGGTTCCCCTATGGAGGTTAGAGTGATGGTTTCAGAATTGTCTAGGATGAAACTCTGCCTTGCCTTTGTTTTTGAAGGATGCTTTGTCTGGGTATAAAATTCTAGGTTGACTTTTTCCCTTTTATATGTAAACATGTTGTCTCCACGTCTTCTTGTTACATTGTTTCTGTTTAGAACTCTGATAGGCTTAGACCTGGTGGTGGCACAGGCCTTTAATCCCTGGAATCTTCAGGGAGCCAAAGGCAGGCAGATTTGAGGCCAGCTTGGTCTACATAGTGAGTTCCAGGACAGCCAGAGCTACATAGTGAGGCCATACTTCAGAAAAACAAAAACAAAATACAAAAGCAAAACATACTGCAATCCAGAAAAGAGTGATCCACAAAGAGGAAAAAATAAACAGAATCTCACAGGCAAAGCATTGTTGGAGAATGTGAGGTCTGTGGGGCCAGACAGACAGCATAGCATATGCAAAACAACATATAAAAGCACTAATAATACCAACAATCTAACCAAGGACATGTAGGACTTACACAGCACAAAACACTGCTGGAAGAAACTGAAGCCTGACAAATGGAAAGACGAATACATTCTCCAAGATGACAATATTATTAGAAAAATAAAGAATCTGCTTCTCTTTTTGGAATTTTTAAAAATTTTTTATTTTCTATGTGTGGTCATTTTGATCGCATGTGTGTCCATGTGCCATGTGTCTGCAGTACCTGCAAAGACCATTAAAGGGTATTAGATTCCCTGGAACTGGAGTTATAGAGGGTTGTAAGATGGCACGTAGGTTCTGGGAACCAAACCTGGGTCCTCTGTAAGAGCAACCGTGGAGACATCTCTCCAGGCATTCTTTTTAAAATTTTATCCTTATTATTTTAATAATGTGTATGTATGTGTGTGTGTCTTTGTATGGATATGTGCATGTGAGTGCAGGTGTCAGTAGAGGACAGAGTCATTGGGTCCCTCTAGAACTGGAGTTACATGTGGTTGTGAGCTGCCTGGCATGGGTACCAAGAATCAAACACTAGCAAATGCTCTTAATGGCTCAGCCTCATCTCCAGCACAAGACCTTGTGTTCTTTATTCTTTGTTTTTTTTTTTAACCTTGTCTTTCCCAACCTCAGGCTGTTTTATGAACCAATTTCATTGACTTCTGTTAGCTTTTTCTCTTTGCCGTAGACTGTGAGAAGTTGAATTGTGATGTGTCTGTGTAGGCTGAGTCACACACATGCCTTTTGCTGGGAATATATTGAGAGTATTGAAAATCTAGAAATTGCTGAATTCTAGAATTTTTAAACTTTTCCTTTATGCATATGGATGTTGCCTTTAATGTTTGTGTGTGCACCACGTGTATTCCCTGTTTATAGATACCAGAAAAGGGCACAGGATCCCTAGGACTTCAGTTAGAGACAGTTCTGAGGCACTCATGGGGGTGCTGGGCATTGAATCCCTCTGGAAGAGAGGGTGATGCTTACAATCACTGAGCCATCTCTCTAGTCTGATGGGTCATATTTTTTTCAGGTATTCTTTCCTGTCTTCTTAATGGGGACTATAATTATAAGTGTATTGGGTCACTTTACATTGTCTTGTAGATCACTGGTGCTTCTTTTATGTCTTTTATATTCTCTTTTATGTGTCATTATTAATCGCATCTTTGCTGTCCATGCTTACTAGCCTTCTCTTTTGCCAAGCCTCTTACTTCATTCTATAGAAACATCTGGATCTTTTCTCTATTCTCTCCATCTCTATTTAACTTATTCAAAAAGTTAAATATAGCTACAATAACTTATAAATAAGTCTGCCAAATCCAATAGAAAGGCAAGCTTTGGTCAGCTCCAATTGTTTGTTTTTTGGTTCGTTTACTTTGTTTCTCTCAATGCCTAGAAATCCGGTTTAATGTTATACATTGTGAATTTGATCCACAGTAATTCCTTTGGTAGGAATATTTTTGCATCGCTGTGATTTTGACACTTGCTATCGGACGATGCTGTGTTACTTGGGATATTTAGAGGTTTGAATCTTGGCTTTAAATTTCATTCATCAGGAACAGATTAACGTTTAACGTTTATTCTGGTTCCAGCTGTCTTCTGCTGTTAGTGTTCTGCCTGGTGTCTGTTAGAAGGCTTTCTTTCAGTTCTTGTACGAGCCCGTGTACAGCCTCATCCCTGCTTGGTCCTTTCCTCAAATACTGCAGAGCAGATCTCTGTGGGGGAGGCTCTGGTCATCTCACCTCCATTCACCAGCCATATCAGTTTCTGCAGGCTCCCAGTTTGGCTCAACATATTGGGGGCACCAGAAAGCAATGTGGGAGGAATCGGGGATCTTGTACACGTACTGTGTCTTGGGTGAACTATTCTCTTCTACTTGGTCTCTGTGCCTCGAAGCTTCCTGCACTGGGGCTGTTCAGGTGAAGAGTGACCTCAGCCATGCTTCACTCGTGGTGAATTCCTTCTGTCATGATGTGCTGCACATTTCTCTACACTTTCTCGCACAGGTTTAGCTCTCTGGGGAGCTGGGGGTTGGTGTGACAGATGCCAGGCTCTTCAGTGCTCTTATCTTTGCCAATAGTTAATCCAGCATGGTATTGGTAAAAACCACCTGGGTTTCTCTACCCTTCCTGAGGGCAAGTCCCTCAGGTAGAAGTTGACCTGTTTCTCCAGAGTCAGGTATCTACCTTTCTATACTTGCCAGAGTCTCCTAGAGCTTTGGAGGCTCGTATACCCTGAGGCCCAGGCAACCCTGGCTGCCCTAGGGAGCTGGCCTTCACAGCTGTGCACTGCAGGGATGGTGGGCCCTGACCAGTCCACTAAGAGATAATGGAATCTTATGTGGGGCAGCACAGAAGGTGCTCTCACTCTCAGTCTCTGAGAATCCCAAACACCCAGTTCTATGGTCCCAGCAGTAGAAGGTAAAGGTTGATGTATGCGGCCACAGGAAACTTTAGTAATGCTACTGTCTTGATAGTCGGTGGAGACATGTACAGGGCCCTCCTCATTCTAATTATGTGTGTAACTCTTGAGAAAGCCACAGCCTCACGCACTGGTTCTGAAATTAAACAAGCAACAAAGCAGTAAATGTATTGAGAGTTAGGAAACAAAACAGTAAGAAGAAGTGGAGCAGAACTGTTCATGATAACCTGCCCATGCAGGACAGATATTGAGCCCAAGTGGCCAAGAGAGAGTGTCACACAATCTCCTGGGTTTGTGATCAACACCTCAACCAAACTCTCTGGGGCTGAGCCTAAAGGTGCCGTGTGGCAATTTAGGATGCGAAATTAAATGTTATATTCTTTAGTCAGCAGGAAGAAATCTGGTAAAATATTTTCTGCCTTAACAATTCAGCTGAGAGGACAATTTCAGCAGGTCAGATGGGCCCATGGCTGACAAGACAGTGACATGGAACCTGAGTGCAGTCAAGGTAGGAAGAGCCTAGCAGAGTCTACCATGGGTTCTTCCTGTAACCAGTGGGCTCTGAGTAGATTTGGTGTGGGGAAGAGTCAGGTGGAAGAGGAGTCTTTGGTTATAAGACTTACACCAGGAGGCAACTGGGTTCTTCCCTAAGGGAAGGAAGATACTAAATCAAGGATGGAAGAGACCTATCTATGGGAGGGTTCAGGCCTAGTGACAGCAGGATGCAACCTGGGGTCCTACTGGCATTGGATATAAGAGCTCGTTTGCCTTCAGAGGAGACTAGAAACCGAGGGATGGTCAAGTCCACTGGCAGCCTGACCAGCACATCCCCTGAGCAAGAGGACACAGATAGGAATCTTCCTAGGGACGTCTCTTCTGACTCTCGCTGCGTATTATCTTCCCTTCAAAGGGACTGGCCAGGTGTTATTACATCTAGGGTGAAGATGAGAGAAGAGAACAGTGGCCAAGATTGAACGGTGAGGTTAGAATTGATAACCAAGACAACAGTACGGTTCCAGCATCATCACCACCCGTTTACAGGTCTTCCAAAGACATCCAGCAGGTGGCACTGCAGTCACACCTACTTGTTTGGTTCTGGTGAACTTGAAGCATGGTTAGTCTTGTGCCTGATTCAGTCATGGTCTCTGCCAGGGCACCTTTGTAGAGGACAGGCCAGTGTTAGCATCCATCTCACAACATGAGTCTGTTGCCTTCTCAAGCTGACATTGACCAGATTTAACAGTGTATCCCTTGAAGAAATTGTTTACCCAAACAGTCTCTGCCACAGTTACCCCCTCAGGAAAGGCTGTGCATCCCATATGTACCCTCCAGGTCAGAGGAAGCAAGCACCACTGAACTCAGTTAAGGGTCCTTTTGCCCCAGGCCTTAGTATGACTGGAATGTCAATATAACATAGGAGTTGTGACAGGAGTGGGGATGTGAGATTGGTATAAGATATCACCTGGGTCTCGGGCCTAGAAGGCTTCTAAGCTTCATCTTCTCTGGCTAACAGGTTTGTCAGGAGAGGGTAAGGAAAAGTACTTGGACTTGGGGTTAGAGCTTTACCTTGAGCTGGCCACCAGCTCTCAGTCACCAGTCCCCTTGCAAGTTCAGTTCACTTTGGGTGAGGTATAGCAGGGCTGCCCATTTGGGGAATGAAGAGAGCTGCCCCGAGGACAGGCAAGTGTTATCTACAGGAGTCTATAGGTCTAGCAGGGTGCCCTGGGGGCAACATCTTGGGCCCTGAATGCCTGGGGATCCGTCCCATGAGGTAGCCACTCTGGTCATCTTTTGACTCCCTCTACTCAAGGCCCTCTCATCATCACTCCAATCCATATCACCCCAGGGCCTATTGCCATGTGGGATCAGAGACCTGGGGACAAGTTGTGGGAAATGTACAAAGGGCCTTACAACTAACTGAGGCATGGTTGCTGGCTGGCCTTTTGACTGTAGCTTGACCAAGCAGGTGCTTTCTCCTGCTTCAGAAAACTATAGTAGATCCGGTCTCTGTGAGCATCAGCTGTGAACAGACCATTGTGAGGGTGCAGAGTATGCCTGAGTGTCTTAGCCAGGGTTTCTATCCTACACAAAACATCTGACCAAGAAGCAAATTGGAAATTTGCTTGGAAAATGAGGAAAGGGTTTACTCATCTTATACTTCCACATTGCTATTCATCACCAAAGGAAGTCAAGACTGAAATTCAAGCAGGTCAGGAAGCAGGAGCTGATACAGAGAGGCCATGGAAGGATGTTACTTACTGGCTTGCTTCCCCTGGCTTGCTCAGCTTGCTTTCTTATAGAATCCAAGACTACCAGCCCAGGGATGGCACCACCCACAATGGGCCCTCCCACCCTAATTGATCACTAATTGAGAAAATGCCTTACAGCTGGATCTCACGGAGGCATTTCCTCAAGAGAGGCTCCTTTCTCTGTGGATAGCTCTAGCTCCCGTCAAGACACAAAACCAGTCAGTAGGGTCTGGCCCCAAGCCCAGATGGTAGGTAGGGACAAGGGCCCAGTGCACGGTGGGAGTGAGATGTTTAAAAGCTGAATAGCTGTGGTTTATGTCTGTGCCTAATGGGCATCCCTGTCCAGGGGATAGCAGGTGTTTGAGAAACTCTTTGTCTTAGCCCTCTTACCTCGCACACTATGAGTGCTCACGGTGAAGGTGTGGCAGAGCCTGTGACACATCAGCGGTCTCTGTGACTCTTTGCTAAGTGTCATCTGACAGGGCTGGATCGGGAGTGGTAGGTGGATACAAAAGTGAGAAATGAGTAGAGTCCTTGGGCAGTCTCGAGGACACAGAAACACAGATGGCCCACGTTTTATTCCCTAGAGGGTAAGCTCCAGTGATTTATTTGCGCTGAGAAATTTGCATCAGAAATAATGGTTTTACTACCAGAAATTGAAGTGTGGAGTCTGGTGTATGTGAAATGATACATGTTATTCACTTGCCCTGGAGGAAGGGACAGCCAGATGCCCACAAAGGAGCCTCTTCCTGTTGCTGCTTGCGGGATGTGTGACATGATTTAAGCCACAGGGCTAGGTCCCAGCTGGGTCTGTAATAGCCCGAGTCTGACAGCTGACCCTTTGTCAACATTCACTCACCCGGTGCTAACTCAGGATGCCCTAGATATCGACAAAGTAGATACTAGAAAGCCTGGTTGCCTTGCTATAAAGATGGGAACACCCACCAGAGGGTAAACCAGCTGTGCAGAGAGGTTAGCAGCACTGGGAAAGTTGGTACTGCTGCCTAGAGTAGGTAGACTCTCCACCTACCTGTCCCCAGCCTCCCCAGGCTCAGGCCAGTGGGGAGGCAGTGAGAGTTCCTGGCCCTCTAGCTCCATGGACAGGCTTGGGTGGAGGGAATCAAATACCCACATAACTTCTGTATCCATGAGGGTGAGGCAGAAGATCGAGTGTTCCAGCCCAACCTGGGCTGCTCGGTGTCCCAAAGGGGATTGTCTGAGCTGTTCTGCTAAGAGAGCTCCACGTCAGAGAATTCCCTGCTAAAGCTACCTACCAGTAGTTGGGCTCTCACTGAGACACCGGACTTGACTGTCACATGTGTCCTCCCTCATTTCTTCTCTCTCTCTCTCTCTCTCTCTCTCTCTTTCTCTCCCTCTCTCTCCCCCTCTCCCCCTCTCTTTATATAAAATTTGTCTGACCATTTACATGTTAAATGGTGTTAATCTTGCTTTAGGGTGTGCTTAAGAGAATGACAAAGATGATTGTACATGACAGAGGCCAGGCTTATCCACGTTGTTGGTTCAAGGTCACAGTGCCTCCTCCCCCCCCCCCCCCCCCCGCCCCGAACTGTCATGAAGAATTCAAGTCATGGTGTTACCTTCAAAGAGCTCACTGTCTGAAGAAATGTGTCTGGGAACACGTGCAGGTTACTATGGAAACACATGGGCTACTTATTGTGGGGGATGGGTCCCGGAGGGTCTGGAGAAGAGGTGTTGAAAGATAAATGAGTCTTCCAAGCAGAGCGGGGCAAGGTGGAGGTGGGGTAGAGGACATGTCCTGGACAAGTAGGAAGCTCCTGGATGCTTGAAAACCTCAGACAGAGGCTGCCATACGTATCCACACAAAGCTACCAGTGTGCTTAGCAAAAAAACACTATCACACTGGGGGATGAAAAACTTCCAGTCCTTTCAGCTGGCTTAGGTGACAGACAGAACTGCTGCTACTTATATATGGCCTGTGGATGCTCCTGCTCTGAAACCTGGGTCTGGCTGAGCTATCCAGGCTCTGGGAAGAAACAGGATGGTTCCATCAGTATCACCTTGTATGGAGGGACTATGGGTCTCCACCTCTCAAAGCTCTCTGATCCCAGGTCCTGAAGGGATGCATATTCTTTTCCTCTGAACCATATTGTATTTCCCCAGGCAAAGTCCTGCACAGTTTAACCCACATAGAAACAGTTCAGTGGGGAGTGGTGTCCCTCGGTGGCCAGATATAGGGACCCAGAACATCAGGAATAGTCTCGGGTCTTCTAGCAGGCTCCCAGAGGAAAAGCCATGTTATTTCCCCTCCTCCTTCTCTACCTTGGCCCCACTCAACCCTCCTTTCTCTTCAGCAGCTGCGCTGTTGCAGATAGACTTCAGGAAACAGGTGGGTGTGAGGGAAAGGCTAGAAGAGGGGTGCATATTGCAGGGTGTAGCCTCTTGCTTCTCTTTTCTCTGGGACAAGCTCTCCCTACTCCTGTCTTCTGCATGGTCAGACCTGGGGGTTATGGCAGAGTAAATCCAAGCAGAGACACAATGGGACCATGATGGGTTCCCTGTAGAACGAGAGAGAGGGTGATGAGGTCTCATTGGGAGGACTGGAATAGTGCTGTGTCCTGTACAGAGAGGAAACAGTGCCATGGGGTGGGCTTGCCTGGGCACTGGAGTCTAGTGACCTTGATCTCAAGCAATTCTGGTTCATACCTCTTCTGTGGAGATACCCAGCTTTTTTCTAACCCTGAAGGTTTGCACCAGGCATTTCCTTATCACTGAAGCCTGAAGGGCTCCCATTTTGCCTCTGCTACCAGGATTCTTGGGCACAAATGAACTGGTGGGCTTCAGGGATAGATGCCAAAGCCCCAATTGTTCCCACTGCTCCCCAGAAAGACCACATCTCTGCCTGGGTATGTATAAAGGCCTAGTCTTGTTGGCAGCTGGGCTTGTTTCAAAGGGCATGTGTTATCATTTGTGTAAAGTGGACATTTCTGCTGGCTGTGTATCTCATCTAGTAAAGACCACATTGCACAGAGCCCCCCTCACACCTGTTCAACCTATGTCTCTCTTGCCAAGGCTTACATGTGATTCTCCCATGCATGTCTGCAGGACACAGCTCCACCAACCAGATCAGACCTGTCTCCAGTGGGACAGTGTCCCAGAGGTCTGATTTCTGAAGCCATCCCCTAAGTCACTGGGAGGGTCCATACACACAGACAAGAATGAGGGGCATTCCCAATAGCCTTTCAACTTCTCCTCTTTGGCCCCATCAAAGAACACAATCGAGTCTCTGACAGAAAGCTAAAGTTTTGGCTGAAGTTCCTGTTGCTAGGAAGAGGCTCCCAGACCATGTAAGGGGCCTGTTGGACTTTGCTGGGTATGGGCATGGGTGGGTGCAGCACAGCTCAGCTGAGGCCTGAAAGCTGGAGTTGGAAGGTCACCCCACCCTTCTGCTCACCATCCTCCAGCATTCCAGGTCCCCCTCTCTCTACAGAAGTTTTGAACAATCTACCCGTCATTTCCTCGTCATGGCAAACGTGTGGCTTGGGCTTGCTCTGTTGCTAGCTCCAACCCTGGAGGATCTGTGATCCAGCCCAATGCCAGCAACAGGCAGATTGACTTACTTGGGGTTTTAGCAGACTCTGCTTACCCATCACACCAGCTGCTTTCTGTCTTCATGCCTGAGTGTTCCTCCCTGGTGTAGCCAGGTAGACCTGAAGCATCTTTCTAGGGCCCTAATGACTCAGCAGCCAATGAGGCTCTGGTGCTTTGCCATGCAGGCAGACATCCTTAGCAGATCCCCTGCGCAGATAAGCTGAATTCTATCGTTCGGCTCTGAGTCCATCCCAGCAACTAGAAATCTCTCTGCCTTGGCACTTTTTCCTCCAAAGTGACAGAATGGGTCAGCCTGGTGCATGAGACTCCCTGGGTACCCCTTGCTAGGCCCATGACTTTATACTTTCTATCTAGTACAGGAGCATAAGCACAAGTTACAAGTGTAGCAACTAGCATTTGCTCTATACTTTTAAATGTTAGGTGATGTGTCAAGCATTTATTTACTTAGTCCTCCCACACATCGAAATGCCATCGTTAAGCTGAGATACATCACAGAGCCGGTAAGTTAGACTCAGATTTGGAATTTGGATGTCCCATATTTTCGTTCTTGGAAACACAGGGTCTCAGTTCATTCAGGATGTTATGGTGAAATATCTTGGATCAGGTCATTTGTAAACAACACATTTATTGTATATAAATCAGATACTGTGGAGCCCAAGATCAAGGCAAGAGATGGGTAACTGACATCAGTAATACCTTCTGCATGTCTTCACTAAATGGGGGGCGGTTAAGGCTCCTGATAGCACTTCAGGAGGTTTGAGTCTCTGGAACTTGAAACCTCCCAAAGTTCCCACCTGCAACACTACCGACTGAAGATTAAATCTCTATACATGGAGGAGAGAGTGTGGGGCACAAACAGGCCAGAGCAAAGCTGGAACTAACATTTAAAAAAACAGTAGCTAGCAAGACACACGAACAAAAGAAGAGCTGCAAACCCCTGGTTCTGTCAGATGATGGGCATGGCTTCTGCCTGCCATGGTAAGCAAAAGCCATAGGAAGAGGAAAAACCAGCCAGAGACATGGAAGAAGCAGCCACAGAGCTGGGAGGGAAACAAACACTGAACACAGTGAGTGAAGCTGAGCCCCCTCATCTGCTTCCCTCCTGTGACCCTCATCTTAGCCTCAGGACACCAGGCTGGAGCCACATGGCCTTGAACCAGGTTTTTCTGTGCGATGGCAAGTGTGGGGCTCCATCATTTGAATGGCTTGCTCTTATACCCCCATTATGCTGAAGCTTGCCCCACCTGTGAGAGATGATGATTCAAGTGGAAGTGATGAGACCATGCTAAAACAGACTCCTTCACATGCACAGCCTCTTCTGTATGTGGCTGCTTCTCCTTCTTCTCTGTCATGTTGTAGGCTAGGGGTCTTTGCTGGAGGCAGGTTCTGTGTGTTGAACCTTCCAGCCAACAGAAACATGACAGCACAGATGCAAACGTCCTAAGAAGGTTATTAGCCTACAGACTGTGGCTGTATACAGAAAGGACAATATATCGTGGCTGGCTGGGGAGACATGACATGGAGCTGGCTCATGATCTGAAAATCGGGGCTGCAGAGATGGCTCAGTGGCCAGGAGAATTTGCTGCTCTTCCAGAGGATCAGAGTGATTTTCAGCATCCATTTTAGGCAGCTTATAACTGCCTGTAACTTCAGCTCAATAGGATCTGACACTTCTCTCTGGCTTCCATGAGCACCTGCACACACACACACACACACACACACACACACACACCCAACTCATAAATAAAACAGTAAGTAAATAATATGAAAATCAGTCAGTATGATTCATCAGATTAACAAATGGAGAAAGCATAGGCCTATGTACATAAAGCAAAAAGGTATTTGGCAAAATTCAACAGCCAGGCATGGTGAAAACTGTCAGCAAGCTAGGAATGAAAGGGAGTGTTTTGACCTAATAAAAAGCAGCTACAAATGACAAAGAACTCATGTATAACTTAATGATGGACTGAACATTTCCTGGGTCTAGTTAGGAACAGACAGGGACAGTAACCTCATTTCTTTTTTCCAACATCTTAAGTCCCATACAGTTGTGATAAGGTAAAAGGAAGAAACAAAAATCATGCAGATGATAAAGGAAGAGATAAAATTTTTCCTTTTCTCATGCAGAACATCCCAGGCAACCTATAAAAAAGGTCTTAGAATTAGCAAGAAGTAAGCTTGCGGGTTATAAATCCTACTGTGTTTCTTCATGCTACCAATGAGCAGTTGGAAACATATAGTATTGAAAGTGTCACTTATAACATTCCTCAGACTCTGGCTAGAAAGAGACTGAGCTAGGCTAACAGTTCAAGGTCCTGGCTGGCTCTTTTTATAGGAGGGATCCAAGGTCTGATAGTGAGACTCTTCAGTCTCGTTTTCCTTGGATTCAAACTATCTGAAGCTCAGAAGTCTGACCTTAGCATAGGGTCCTGGAAAGGAACAAGCAAGTAGTTGTAGTTGTTATTAGCATTAATAATTAATTAATCAGGTAATGAGGCATAGGGCCAATCGACCAATCAGCAGCACCCATTAGTGATCTTATCCGTGCAAATCAGAAGGTGGGAGATGAAAGACCAAGTGCTGACTCCTTCTGGAACACGCTCATGTAGGGGTCCGTGAACTGCTGGGGCCCGTGAGCTCATGTGATGTCACAATGTTGAAGGGGCTCTGGGGCTGAGACGATTTTCCAGTTTGTAGAATTCTGATATGACCGGAGCAACTGAGGCAGCTCCAGAGAGGTCACAGAAAAATCAGATTAGAACCCAGACATCCTGACTACCACTGCCACTGTCACAGCCATCACCATCATCACCAGCCTCATCAGCAGCTACACCACCACCAGCATCACCTCCATCTTTGTTTGTTTGTTTGTTTTGTTTTGTTTTGTTTTTTTGAGACAGGGTTTCTCTGTATAGCCCTGGCTGTCCTGGAACTCACTTTGTAGACCAGGCTGACCTCCAACTCAGAAATCCGCCTGCCTCTGCCTCCCGAGGGCTGGGATTAAAGGTGTGCACCACCACGCCCGGCTATCTCTATCTTTATCATCACCATCATAACCACTATCACCATCAGCAGCACCATCAGTATCACTGTCAGCAGTATTTTCCTAGAGCCTTGTCATCTGCACCATCAGATGAGGGCTTATGGCACTCAGGTCTCTTTCTGGCTGCTTCCTTCTTGGGTATTGTGGGAGCTGCAGCCAGGGCCAGGAGCCAGTTATCTTTATCCCACACCTGCCTATCCTGGCAAGAGGTTCCAGGCTTTGAAAATCCACCAGGGCTTGGGAGCTCCCAACAAAGCCAAAAGCATCTCCATGTAAACAGTGAATCCTAGAGAAGTCCCCAGGTCCCCAAACCTTTATACCTTTTCCCTTTTGTAGTTCATCTCTCTTTCTGTTTCTCCAAGATTCTCTCTGTCTCTGTCTGTCTATTCCTCTGTCTCTATCACACACACACACACACACACACACACACACACACACACACAGAGCAAGCATGTACACCTTGGTGCTGGAGAAGCATGCAGTGAGCTGACTATTTTCAGAGCATCCCTTCAGAGCAGAATGCTGACAGTACTGAGACTCATGGATGGTTCCCTATATCCAGTTGTTTGGTATATTTTCCAAGTAAAATGCATATATTTCTAACCCATGAAATTGAAGTGAATTTAAATGAATGGCTACAAGAGGAAAATCAAGTGTCTGGAAGTGCATAGCTCACAATACTTGAATTACCATCAATTACTGGGGAAATTATCCAAATTCCTGAGCCACAAAGCCC
The DNA here is from genome assembly GCF_978045245.1 of Mus caroli. NCBI lineage: Eukaryota > Metazoa > Chordata > Mammalia > Rodentia > Muridae > Mus > Mus caroli. The sequence continues at coordinate 861,841 of NW_028227257.1, forward strand.
AGATCTGATGGAATCTGACTTGCTTCCTGGAACCCTGGCTTTTGGGTAAACATGGGAGTCCGTGCAAGTGGGTTAATACAGGGTGGGAGTGTGGGGCTTGGCAGGTGTAAGGTAGGGTGCAGAGTTGGGGGTGCAGAGCTAATGCAGAGATAGGGTACAGGGCAGGGGTGGGGGGGTGGGGCTGGTGGAAGGTGAGGGTGTGGGGCTGTTTGGTCTGTTTCAAACTTCCCAGCTGGTGTCAGGGCGGCCTTGACTTTTCTATTTTATAAATAGAACTACCATGCAAGCTTTCTTTTGAAAACAAATCCTGTGAAGAGAACAAAGTTACCACCTCCACCTGGGGCCACATCCCACAGTGACTTCTCTGCCTGTCCTGGAGCCAGCTAGCTGGTGGAGAACAAGCCCCAAAGGCAGGGACTAGGGCACGCGATCCATAGAGAGTACCAGATGTGCTCTATCTTAGAGGCTCTGGCAGCTGTGGCCTGACATGGTTCCCTGCCTTGCCAAAAGGTTACCTCTGTGAGACCCTGGATACCTTGAGAGGTTGGAGAAGGGTCCCTATAAGCCCTGTGATTCCTCCCACTTGCCTACCTTCTCCCCGGAAAGCATAGCCTCAGGCATAGAAATCCTATTAAAATCTTTCTGAGAGAAGCCTCTTTGCCACAGAGTTACAACCTCGCTGGCAAGCAGAGCCTTGCACCCCTACATCCGGAGCTGTGGGAGATGAAGGAGCCTCCAGGAAACTCTGTAGGAGACAGAGAGAGCCCGCTGGGGGCTGAGTAGGTGTTGCTGCTAATTAAGTGGGAGATAAGGGGCAGGAACCTTAATTAGCATCGTAAGGAGTCTCTACCTCTCCAAGAGCTTCATGGAGGTGGTTTAGTTAGAACAGAAGTTCAGTTAGGATGAGAACAGGTGCTGGAGAAAGGAGATGAGCAAGCAGCTGTCACAGCTAGCGCAGCTGAGCACCTGCCTGGGTTCACAGACTCATCTCCCTTCGGACCACACATTCTCCCGCATGATACAGACTCGGCATCATGGGGCAATGGGGGCTTCTGAGGATTAATGAGCTATAGTGTAAGGGGCTCCTGGCAGGGACTGAACAGTGCCCGGCTTTGGAAAAGAAACACTTCAGCCTTAAACTCCCTTGAGACGTCAGTTCCTCTCTGATGTGGTCAGCATACAATGATTACCTAACAACCTGGTAATGATGTTCTCCTAGAGCCAAAAGGACTGGGCCCAAGGCAGGGAGGGAACATTCTGTGAGCTCTGACTCCAGGCCTTGGAATAAACCACTTGTTTCTTCCACCCAGTCCTCCAGTGTCCTTCAGCCTACCCATCAGGCCAAACCCTGTGTGAAAACATCTCTGTTATCAGCCCTGGCTTCCTAGAAGGCTCTGCTCTAGGGCTGGCTCTGAGGACAGTTCTAATAAGCAAATGTGCTTTGCCAAGGCTTATGGCTTGGGCTTTTGGTTCCACAGCTGAGTACTAGGAGTTGATTGTCCTACTTTCAGATGAGGAGACATAGAAGAAGGAGGAGGAGGAGGAGAAGAGGAAGAGGAAGGGGAGGAGAAGGAGGAGGAGGAACAGGAGGAGGAGGAAAAAGAAGAGGAAGAGGGAGGAGAAGAAGAAGAAGAGGAAGAGGAGGAGGAAGAAGAGGAAGAGGAAGAAGAAGCGGAAGAAGAAGAAGAAGAAGAAGAAGAAGAAGAAGAAGAAGAAGAAGAAGAAGAAGAAGAAGAAGAAAGACCTGCTCAAGCACCAAAACCTAGTGATTGTTGGAGCTGGGTCCTGGCTGCTGCCCATCAGCTGCCCATATGTCAAGTTGAGACTATTGCCTCCTGAGGGATTTCCAAAGAGAACAGAAAGAAGCCATTGTGTGTGGGGAGCCAGCTGTGGCTATGCATTTTGGCAGTAGCAAGGGACTGGAGGTACCACAGATCAAAATTGACCCTTTAGACATACTTAACTGGGTCTCAAGGTGACTCTCCTACACAAGAGGGATAACACAAGAACCCAGATTTGCCCTGGACTCTTCTAGCACACAGTGAGGACCGCAGAGAACAGTGGGGAGCCCAGGGTATGGTTTCTGCTCCTTGGGCTGTACCGGGAGGCATGGAGATGAGGCTACTGTTTCAGAACCCCAACTGCTTGGCATAGACCTGGTCTCCAGCTGCAGACCAAGGCTGAAACCCAGTCTGAAGCTGGTACTCAGACTGCAAAGCCTGTCAGAGCCACTTCACTTAGAAGATTGGGGTCAGGCACCTGGGGATGGCAGCTCATACCCAGCTCCAGGGCCTCCTTCTGGAATGCCAGATTGATTTCTTAGGGCAGGATTTTCAATATAAAAAAAGTCAATTCCATGTTCCTCTTCTAAGCCTTCTCAGCCACAGCTGGCTCCTCCATCAGGCTAGAGGGAGTGGGATTGTCCCCAATGCCTAACAGCCTCTCAATAGCCAAAGCGTCTGTTCACCCCACCCCCACCCCATCCTTCTTTATTTTCAGAGGCATGGTCATTGGCATGAGTCAGGGTAAGCAAAGATGATACGGCAGTGCCCCCCACCCCTGTGAAGCAGCCAGCTGTGTGCTAAGGGCTCCCGGGAATGTGGGAAGCTTGGATGTTCAAGAACTAACCACATCCTTGAGAGGTGGGGCAGGATGACAGGCTGGAGCGCTGGTGTCCTTTTGACCAAGGACAGTTATATCATGGAGTCTCCTGTCTCCTCACTCAGCTCTAGAAGTCATCCTGTTCTGAGCTCTGGGATGGGGTTATTGTATTCTTATTTCTGTTGGAGCTGGCAGATGCCCAGATAGTTGTTAGGCTGAATGGATAGAGGGCGGACTGTGGACCTGCACTGGATGGTCTGGGTCTTGAACCACAGATTTTCTTTGGAAAAAGAAGGTCCTCACCAAAAAACAAGAGCATAGAGCCATGGAATGGCTGGCATTCATGATTATCTGAGATCTCAACACCTGCCCTAGGGACTTCTCTGATTGGGGACAGTCTCCCACTTTCTCCATAGCCCTAACTTCCCCCAACCTTCTGCTTGTCTCTCCTACTCAAGATGGAGCCTAGTTTCAGGACTGCAAAGCTGGCAGGCAGCCAGAGCTTAACGTCATACAAAAGCACGGAGAGAGTTGTGTTTCTTGACAGCACTGGCCCATAGGGACATCTAGATGCCCTTTAGGCAGTGATCTCCAATGGGCAGGTTCTTCCCGTACACTGAGGTTAGATACCCATAGCTGGCCTGGTGTTAATGGCACAATGAAAAGGAACCTCCTGGCCTTCAGCAGTGGAGTTGACTGTCCCAGCTGGGGCCCTGCCAGAGGGAGGGAACACATGGCAATCCATCAACATACCACAGCCAAATTTATGTTTCCAGTGCCGAGAAAGCGTATTTAAATTCGGCAAATGGACATCAGGGTAATTATCTTCACCAGGACTGGGATAAGGTCCAGGGCTCTCTGGGGACAGGGCAGGAATGTGCTATGGGCTTCACAGAGACAGTGAGCAGAAACTGGTACCAGAACAGCCCAGCAACAGAAAGGGAAGTCAGAGCTGCTCACCCTATCTGCTGGAAGAGAATCGCTTGGAAGAGAGGAGCTCAAAGTTAGTGACTGGAGCTGCTGGGAAAGCTCCATGGGCTTAATTGGAGGTAAATAGAAAGTCTGTGAATGTGCCCTTAGCCATGAATATTGATGAGCCTCATAGCCTTGCCTAGGTAAGCACTGGCTCCAGCAGGCACTGAGTTGGCTCTGGGATCATGCTTAAAACCACACAAGCATTTCTGGATTGGAGATGTGAGAAGCTATTTGCAGATGTGTCTTTGACAATAAGGCATGTGCAGAATTCCCTTGGGCAGACACTGTCAGGAGGACGAGGCTTCTATGGGTGTGGAAGGAATGGAGAGGGGTAACATAATGAGATTCAAGATGCTGCCAGGATGTTAGTGTCCCAAATGTCCAGAGGCTGTGATATAGGACGAGGAGGAGGCCCCTGATGTCAGAGCTGGGTCTTTCTTCCTTCTCCACTGACCTTGGCTTTGATATCATAGAAGTATCAACAATATTGCCACTCCAGATATTTGTGACAATCCATCTGGTAAGACAAATGTTAGAACATGCCAGAAGTTGAAGGGAAAAAAGTGTTCTCAGGTGCAAATGACCCCTTTTGTACAGCTCTGTTGAGATCATTCATAAACTCAGGGCAGGTGGAGTCTTGCCCGACACCTGCTAGCAGAACAATATCTCAGTATCCCCCTGCCTCCAGCCAGCTTCACCTGGAAGGCTCAAGACAATGCTTACCAACAGGCATCCAGCTGGGTTCTAGTCAGTAAGATCCATTGTGGACCTGGGACCTAGTTTGGAGGCATCTTGGTGACTTAGAGCCCTCTTCTTGTTCCTTGGTGCTTCCTATCCATCAACTTCCTGTCAACCTGAATCCCTGGAGTTACTGCTAGGGTGGGCCCACTCTCTTATCCAGACCACCTGGATAAGAATCCTACAGATAGTCTCCTCACCATAATAACAGTCCTGGATGCTGTCACCAGATGATCACAGGGCCTTGTCCAGCTTTGTCCCTCCTGCCCTGTAGGAGAATGGGTATCTAAATCCATGAGAGGTGTGTCTGTCCCCAGGACATCCTAATTACGATGAGTCAATTGCCTCCACTGTGTCTTAGAATACCCTCTCAGCAGTGGAACACTATAGCTTAATAGAAAAAGGCTCCAGGCACCTTAGGGCATCCTTAAATGCCACAGGGATACAGGGGTCACTCATACAATTACTGATAGTCTCCACTGTGCTGTAGCCTGAACAGGACTTGGGGACAGCAAGGAGGGAGTTATGTAAGTAGGTAAGGATGGCAGAGAACAGGGAGAGGTGGAAGACACATAGTCCTGCACTGGTGCTGGAGAGAGGCACTGAGTAAGGAAGAGCCAACCAGGAGACTGGTGGTTGGGAGCCTCTTGTATGGCTGAGCTCCACTATCAGTCTCCGGATGGGGCAGGAGATGCCTCAGCTGCAGGCTGTAGGCGCCCACAGCAGCTTCAAGAGTCTTGGTTGCTGGTGCCCAAGACTGAGATGCCCAAGGACACCCAAGGGCAAAGGGCTGGGAAAATTAGTCCAAACCCCATGCTCCCCTTTGTTAGTTGCCTAACAAGAGAAATGTCTTCCTTGTAATGATCTCCTGGCCTAGAGATCTGTGTCTTCAAGGCCTCAGGATAGATAGTAGTAGTGTGAGTGAGTGCCCTACTCAGATCCAGGGAGAGGCTAAGCATATAGGTTATCCCTCCCCCATAGGATCTCTTCAAGGAAATGAAGGTAAAAGAGAGCAGGGCAGGAGCTACGCCATAGGCTCAGTCACAGGGCAGGCAAGCAAGGTAACCTAGTCACAAGGGTTAGGAAACACAGCTGGAGAACTATAGCATTCACTATGTACATGTACATACCCTATGCACACGTATACACACTGTGCAAACATGCACCATATACACACACCATGCACAATTATCCTGTGCATATACATGTCCCATGTAAACATGAACACATACCATGTGTATACACATATGTTGTATACATACATACCATGTATATACATGCATGCACACATACATCCACACATCACATACTTTGTACATGCTTACCCCATGCATATGCATCCCATGCATATACATTCCAAACACACACACATACATATACCCTATATACACATATCCCATGCAAATATACCCCACATGCGCACACATGTACATGTAAACTCCATAAACATACACCCTATGAACATCCATACATCATGCATTCATATACCCCATGCACACACATACAAACATACAATGTACACACTCTACACAATTCTGTGTACTCACATACCTGCAAGCATACATAGCATGTATACACATCTATACATGCATATGTTGTGCATTCACACCCTGTACATGCCTACTCCATCCAAACACACCCATTCATGCACACCTCATACACACATACCTCATGTACCCATATATCCATGGCACATGCAAACTCTGAGCATATACCCTATGAACATACATAAACAACACACACATACATCCTGTATAAACACACAACCCATGCATACATACCCCACCCCACATAGATTCATGTACACATAAACTCCATGCCCATGCACACACATCCTATGTAAAAACATACTCTATGCACATACACACCATGTACACATACTTCACATGTACATACACACTCCACATATACACATAGGGAATTTATTTGTGCTTTATGTGTCTCTGTCAGCCTCTAGGCTTCAACAGTCCCATGGCTTTGGTAGAGGAGCCAGGGGCTACCTAGGCTTTACTCTTCTGCCCACTCTGGGGTCACAATGGGCTCTTGTCACAAAGAGACCCAATACTTATAACCCCTGAAGAATCCAGGTGGCCACTGGGGTCCCTGTCTAATCTCTATAGCCCCTCATGGACACTCACAGTGTTGTTTGTGGGATGTGTGTCTCCAAGAAACTTGACTGAATAGTCCAGGCCAGCCTGGTATATGGTTTCTAGGTGCTGTGTTGGTCCCCAAAGAACCTGAGACAAGTCACAATGACCTCAGGAGGGTGAGAGTGCAGAAGGCACCTACAGACTTTGCTGTGACCCCTGTCCTCTAAAAGAGAGCTTTCTACCCCCTCAGCATCTCCCCTTTGGCCTATCTGTTCTCAAAGCTTCAGCTATGGGGAACAGCCCCAATTTACTATCAGAGGCTGATCTGAAAGAGTAGGAGAATCTGTTCAAGATCTGTGACTGGAGGGACACTGTCAGGGTCAGGGACACTATCGGGGCCTAAGGCCTCCTGCCTTGGGGTCCTGTAACTCTCACATACCCCTGAAATTGGGGTCCTGATATGTCTGTGCCCAGGGGTGAAAGCATGGCTGGGCAGGGCTGAGCACTGCCCTGGAGAAGCAGAGTCTGTCCCATCATCAGATTCCGAGTCTATCACTACACAAAACACTGGCAGTTTCTTAGAGTCCAATCCTGACTCCATTCCTAGGAGGGCTTTCCTCTGAGGGAAGATGCTGGCCAGAGAACTTCATAGGCCAGGGGCAGTATATAGTCTGGGTAGTATATGCTTGAGAGTCCTGTCCTCAGCTACTGGTGGTGACTTCTACCCATATCTGTGCTAGGAGGGGCTCAGAGATAGCCAGACACTCACAAAGTTCAAAGACCTGCAGCATCAAACTGTGCATACTGTCCTTACAAGCCATCACACGAGGGAAGTCCCATGGTACGGAGATGCAGACATACAAGGCCATGTGTTGAAATCCAAATGGAAGCCAGACTACTATGGAAGTCACCAGAGTTGGCCCACATGGGTAGTGAGGGGAATGTTGGGCCAACTTCAGACCTGATTTTCATAGTGACCTCAGGGGTCTCAGGATATCAGCTCCATGAGGGACCACAGGAACTCACCTGGCCAGGCTTGGAGGAGTAAGAAACAAGGTGAGTTGGAGGTGAAGGAGAATTTTCCAGAAGGACCTTGCATTCTCCCCAGAGGGTCACTTAATCCCTGGCTGGCCCTGCAGCTGCCAAGTGCAGAGTGATTCAGGAGGCTGCCCCTCCCCCACCCTCCACCACAGTCTCTTGTCCCTCCTGTCCTCCTGGTCATGTCCCTCAGGGTGGGAGCTGCATCGATCCTTCTCAGAGGCAGTTTCTGAGGGACTCTGGCTGGAATCATTTGCAGGCAGCCAGCTGGTGGGGACAAAGGGCTTTTCTTTGTCAGCCTGTCAGGACAAAATTCTTCACAAAGAGCCCGAGACCCACCACCTGCCTCAGCATCAGCTGCAGAGCCCAAGCCGTGTCACTGGGCTGGGGATCAGCAGGTATTGAGAGATTTAGGGTCTGGCTGCCAGGGCCTGAGTGTCCTCCCAGCCCAGGAAACAGGGCTACCCTTTGGGTTGTGTCGTATCTAATCTGCCCCAAGCCTAGACTCTGAAGGCACCCGAATTGTGGATTATAACTGTTGGCACTGAGATTTTTCCCCTGAGAGTTCCAAACTACCAGGAAGTTAAAGAGTAATCCAGGCACCTGATCCTTAGCACCAATAACATGGGACCAGTGCTGCCTCATTCAACAGCTGAGGAAACCAGGCTGAGGAAAGTGAATGGCTTGCCTGAGGTCACTGGATGGGAGGGGCTGAGCAGTTTTAAATCAGCTCTGGCTACCAGCCATGATGCTGTCTCAGGGCCAGCAGCAAAACTTGGAGCCAGCAGGGAGATCGCTCTCATTCATCACCACAGTGCTCCCAGGAGCTGGAACCCTCCTCAGAGTGTTCATAGAGAATGAGGTGCTGGGTGCTGAGGTGCCTGTGTGGGGAGAAAGGCAGAGCACTGACTGCCCCAGCTTTGCAAATTGATGGCAAAGAGGAGCACCCACAGGAAGTCAAGTGAGGAAGGAAGTCCTCAGGCTACTAAAATAAGGAAAGTGGGCTTTCGTATGCTAGCCGCAGCCAGAGATAGTCCTGGCTAGCATGCTGGCAGCTGCTGACCCTGGATGGCACAAACGTTCCCCTTAATACAGAAGCAGACTTCAGGGTGCCAAAGATCCCCCCCAGGCCTGGAGCTGCCACCGTGGCACCAGGCGCAGCCTGTAGCTTGCCCATTCTGTTTCATAGCATGACTAGAACTTGAGGTGGCTGGTAGTGTCCTGAGCTAGGAACAGCCAAGGGTCAGGATGAGTTCTGAACAGAGAAGGGCAGGAAGTACAGCCAGGCGCTGTGTACCCATGCAGTAGTAATCCTGATGGTGAATGAGTGCTTTGAGGCCTCAGATCTCTGCTTCTGCTTGGCAAGACCTGGCCTTGGGTCCCCTCTCCCTGTGCTCACTGTAGCCACCTGCCCATGAGCCCTAGTCATGAACCCTCGCCCTGGTTGAGCCTGGTCCAGGGGTGGGGTTGAGAGTGACAGGGCAGGGCCCTAAAGGCAAATATTCCTTTCCTCCCTTCCTTTATTCTTCTGCTCTCCCTCCCTCTGTCTGTCCCTGCCTCCTGTCTTATTTCCTTCTGCTATACATCTTTTCCTCCATCTGCATTCAACACACACACCCAGTCACACTAACATCCCTTTCTGTGTGTGAGGCCCAGAGCCTCCCCACTGGATTCACATCCTTGTGGGATGGAGGCCTGGTGTAGCGGACACAGCCTTTATATGAATCCCTGTTTATACCAGCAGATGGTTACCATGGAAATGTCCTTGGGACAGGGTGTAGGGTAGAGAGGGCAGAGAGAGGGAGGGAAGTCCCTTCATAGGCCTGTATCTTTTGAACTACCTGTCCAGTTGGGCAGCAGGATCCTGGAAGAGAAGTGACAGAGCCAGAGAGGGAGGCATGTTCAGTGTTTGTTCTACCCCCACCCTCAGGACACGAGACTCTGGCCTCAGGGTCACCCTAACCTTCTTCCGGGGGTAGTCTATAGACTTGTAAACAGGGCTTTTCTTGCCTAGTGCCCTCAGTAAGAGCTTCACTTGGCGCCAGGATTCCCAGGGTCCCCAGCAGTGGTTTCTAGCCAGCAGGTGGGGCAGGAGGGGGCCTACAAATTAATGAGTGAGACTGATTAATCTGCTGCATTAGTAAATCCGCAGGGAAAGTCAACCAGCCAGGCAGATGTGTGTGAGCTAGTGCACGTGGTGCACAGGGCTGTGTCAGCAATGCCCTGAGGGTGGAGCTGACCCCCACCTGGCCTTTTGCTCAACGAGAGACTGACCGAGAGAGACTGCCCGCTGGTGTGAGCCGCTGTCCCAGACTGCTCAACCTGGAAGGCTGGGCACAAAGCCTGTCTCTAGAAGCTGTAAAGACAAATAGGCAACAGAGCTGAGCTGCCCACAAGAAACTCTGAGTTCCTCCTGATTCAGTCAGAAGCCAGGGTCTGATTCAGATTTGGTCTGAGGATTCCTACATCTGAATTGTCTGGAAAGGGCTGAAGGAAATCACAGATCTGTAGTTGCACCAACAGACTCAGATAGCAGGTGTACACTAACATCCCCAGGTACAAGCGGACTCCCCAGCATCTATACTGCTCCTATATACCTTCTGGAAGCCTCCTCGCGCTCACCCAGCTCACCACCCCTTCCCACCCTCTGACTCCCTCTGAAACTGTGGGAAAGACTCAGGATGGAGAAAGCAAAGTGGATTTACCCAGAAGGAGGTTTTGATTTGCGTGGGGCAGGAGTCAGGACCCTCATCCCCGAACTAAGAAATAAATATCATTCAGGCGGTGAGAAGCGTTAGTCTGCGTACCTTTCTCCACAGCCATATCTGAATGACAGCACCTAATCAGAGTTCCAGGGAAGCTGGAAGAAACGCCAAGGGACCCGGATCATGGTTGGCTACTTCTATATATTTAAGAGGATCTAACACTGTGTAGTCCAGGCTGACCTCAAACTCACTATGTAACCCAGCCTTACTTTGAACTTGTGGCAGTCCTTCTATCTTGGCCTCTGAGTACTGGAATTATAGGCACACACCACCCTGCATCTATCCTTGGCTTCTGGTATTAATAGAAGACAGAGCTAACTGTGTACACTGTCACATAAGGCAATCCCTTGCTCTGTGCTAATATGAAGCAGAGGTATCACATCAAGATGGCTGTAGACCCAGGTCCAGCTGCAGTTTTCCCATGTGGGACCTGTTGGCCTCACTGCTCTCCCCAGATCCCTCGGGGTCCACCATGCTATACAGGCTTGCTTTCTGCCCCACAGGCAGTGCTCAGCCACAGGCTGATTTGTTCATCCAAGCCTACAAGTGTGCTTAGGAATACCTGACTAGTGCAGGAATGGACTAACACATACATGAAGCATGGAGCCATGGTCTGACTCTTTGGGGGACAGAGGTGGATGAGGACAAGCTAATCAGGGGACTAGCCCTAGTGGTGAGCGTGGAAAGAGCAGAGGTCTACTGAGGAAGCCAAGCTTTCCCTTGGCTCCTGGAAAGTCTCCAGGCAGAAAGGGAACTGCTACACTCTTCACATGAGGTCAGGGTGCCTACTCTGAAGCTTGATAGCCTGTTTTAGGATCCCACTACTGAATGTGTGATCGTGAACAAGTTGCTTAAATCTTCTTGCACCCACTTGGGAAGGCATAGGTAAGGTAAGAATTAGCCTTTGAGGGTACTGTGGGAGTCTGGCATATTAACACACCTTCAATGTTTGGGCCAGCATCTAGGAGGGCACAGGAGGAGAACAATGGCCACTGCAGAGGTGATCTGCCCTGGAGGAGAGTATTTGGGAAGTCATACTGTAGGCTTTGCTTACAGAGCATAGGCAGATGGCTCCTGCAACCTGGAGGAGTCTGAAGGTTCCAGAGCAGGTGTGTGACATATGTATTCACTGTAGGCCCAAGGGCAAGAGAGCTAGGTACACTACTGTTGGAGGGGCAGACTGAGGAGGTGGGTGGGGCAAGGTAGGGAGATTGGAAAGAGGAGGGTAGGCATGGGAGCCCTGTACTGTTGGGATTGGGGGGTCAGTACGGAAGGTCAGAGGGACAGTCAACCTCAGAGCCACCATGTCTGGGAAAAGAGAGGTATGTGCTATAGGGACAGGGACAGCACTTTCTTGCCTTCAACTTCAGGATTGTCTCCATCTGGGGGCTTGGAGCCAACGGCAGAGTCTCTGGGACAAGGCACAGTTGGAATCTGGCTTTTGGTGTTGGACAGGGTTTCTTTCTTCTTGGAAACCCGTTGTCTCTCCTTCCATCACCTGCTGCTTAGATGCCCCCTCCCTCTCGCACCTCTCCCCCAACCTCACCCCCACCCCGCGCCACCCTAGGAACCAAAGCACTCGAGCACCTTCTCCTTAGTGGCATCCCTCAGGACCATCCCTAGTACCCTGCAGCTTGTCCCCAAGCACCTCTCCTCTCTGGCCAGTAGCTCGCTGCTCACAGAGCTGAGGTAGGGAACTGCTTTCATGCTGACACCGTTTACCGAGAAGGCAGGGGCAGAGAATCTGCACGCTTAGAAAGGACAAAGATGGACCTTGGTCCCGAGCTGGCCCTGCGAAGGTCTGGACACCAGGTTCTTCTCACTAAAAAGGTGGCGCGGGGCCTGGGCGTCGCAGGATGATCCTTGGACTTGCCGTGCAGGAGGAGGGCGGAAGGCTGATGGGGAATGGGTTCTTTCCTCTCAGGGTTGGGCTAAGGAAGGAGACTTGTTATTTCTAAACTGCAAACAGTCACGCCAAGGAGGGGTGAAGTGATGGAGTTAGCTAGTGCCGAACAGGGCGCCCTCCTCGCGCGCACAGTCCCTGAATGCGCACCCGCAGCCTTCACGCTGCCGGCAGGGTTAAGGCTGGAGACTAGGGTTGGGGGCTCATTTCCAAAAGGCGCCGAGATGACTGGAATGACCACGGAGTCCCCAGCCCCTCCCGGCATGTCGGGAGCCTCAGGAGGACAAGGAAACTTTACCCCCACAAGGGGCCGAGCACGGCCTCCACATACCCTCGGGGCCCGGTCCGCCCCCTCCTCCCGCTCTCTCCCTCCTCCCTTCAGTCCCTCCCCCTCCTCCCCTCTCGCCGGCGGCTGGAGGCAGCAGGTCCGGGCGGGGCCGCGCCGCGGAGCCCACAACCTCGAGCTCCCGCCCCGCCGCCGCACCCCGCGGGACGAGCTGCGGAGCCCGGTTTGGGGACGAGCTGCCGCGACACGGGGCATGAAGTTGGGTGCGCGCGGGTCTGCGAGCGGGGGCGCGGCACTGCCGGGAGCCGCCCTCGTCTAGAGCCCGTTCTGTGAGCCATGGAGATCGGGGGCCCCGGGGCGCCGCCGCCGCTGCTGCTCCTGCCGCTCCTGCTGCTCTTAGGGACCGGCCTCTTGCCTGGTAAGTTTCGAAACGCGAAACGGGCCTTTTTCTCCCGGGTCCGGGCACCTAGGACTCCGGGGCTAGGGGAGAGGAGGCCCGGAGCTGCGGTGTCAAGCCGCGGGTGCGCGCAACGGGATAGCCACAGAGTCTCCTCCACCCACTACAGCTCCGATGTCCTGCGGTGCTAGCTGAGCCAGAGAGGAAGGAATCAGCCTCCAAGTGCTGGGAGAGGGGGTTTGAGTAAAGGCGGGGGGTGGGGGGATAGGGGTGGGGGAGGGTGGTCTGACTGCATTTCGGAGCTGGAACCAGAACCTCCAACTAGGATAGAGGTGGAGTCCACCTAGGAGGGAGGTTCCATCCAGCCAAATCTCGCTTTCAGACCGCCCCCCATGTATGTCCCTGTTTTCAGGGATCTGCCCCTACCCCTGGAGCTCCCACCCTACCCTTTCTGCTCCCCCAGGCTTCCTCCACCTCTCTTCCTCTAAGCGGACACCTTTCACTCTAACCCGTGATGGGGCTTCCTGCAGTTATTTAATCCTGGCCTTCCCACTGAGCAGAGGGGCTATGCCTTACTGGTCGGTTCAAGACACCAGGAAGAATGAGGTTGAGGGGGGAGGCTGGGGGGGGGGATACTCTAGGAGTCCCCTTCTAAGGAGTTCCCGTGTCTCTCAGGTGAGCAAGAGCCAGTAGACAGCAGAGGCTCCCCTCTTTCTTCCCAACCCCCTCCTTTGATGCAGCAACCCAGCAAATGGAGGTAGGGAGGCCCCCTAGCCACGTGGGGGGCCGATGGAGAGGACACAGATGGGCTGCTGGCTGGTGGAATGAGGGGCCACCCTCTTCATGAAGCAGTGTGGCGCTTATCCATGGAATCTTATATCCGTCTATGAACACAAGGTCCTGGCGGCCCCGAGGCTCTGCGTTCATTGTCAGGGTGTACACTAGAAGCCCAGGCAGCAGGACCACTCCTGTGGACAGAGGCTCAAGCTCCTGCAGCCATGAGAAGTGGTGCCCAGTCCTCTTTCATTCACCCCCCTCCCATCCTAGCTGCCCCATACACCTTCTGCCACCCAGCCCCACCCCCCAACCCCTGCTGTCCCTTTACATCCTTTGTCTCTGCCGGTCACTGGAGATAGGGCACTTCCATCCAAAGTGATTGTCTGCAGGGGAGCTCTACCCGATTAATTCAGTGTTCACTATGTCAGTTGTCTTGTTTTCCTGGTGGAGTGTAGGAGGGCCTGATCCATTCATTCTTGGGGCCCTGGAAAGGCTTCCTTGAGGGGAGGGGAGGAACAAGGCATCATGCCCAGGGGCCTGAGGTGGAAGGTGAGGTGGAAGAGAAATCAGAAGGAAGGGCTGTGATGGCATAGGGACTGGTGTGAGGCTAGAGCGGCAGCTTCTGTGGTCACCTGTCCTTAAACCTTCTGCCTCCCCCACAGCTAGCAGCCACATAGAGACCCGGGCCCATGCGGAGGAGCGGCTCCTGAAGAGACTCTTCTCTGGCTACAACAAGTGGTCTCGGCCAGTAGCCAATATCTCAGATGTAGTCCTTGTCCGCTTTGGCTTGTCGATTGCTCAGCTCATTGATGTGGTAGGTATGGGGATGGCCTGGTGTTACATAGGACAATGGGGTCACCCTGCAGGAGTTATCACACTGAGACTCCATGTGGCTGGGATCAACCAGGTTGCCAGCAAAATGTCATCCTGAGCCTCAGCAGGTGCTCAGCACCGGGGAAGGGAGGTGAGCACTGTAGCTCTGGACCTGTTCACAGGAAAGCTAGTGGCCATGTTTCCTAAAGTAACCAGAACACCTTTTGGAGTAAAGACCAGGAAAAGGCTTCTGTGGGTATAGGAGGGCCAGTTCCCTCCTCAACAGCTAGGCTGTAGAAACTTTGGTTGTGGAATCCTTTGAGTGGCCACTGTGGTACACTGGGGGGCAGGCATGCTGATCTCAGATCAGATTCCAGAGCCGCCAAGTACAACCAGTGTGGAAAGCGGGGCTTGGGTGAATTGCAGACAGGTCCTGCTTATCTGCATGTGTTCATTTCCCTAGTGAAGGTCTAGGAAGACTTCTGGGAGGACATGTGTGAGCTAGGCAGTGAACTTCCTCCAAGGAATCCTGGAGGAAGCACAGGAGACCTGGTCCTGGCTCAGGGAAGTATACTGTAGGAAGCTGGTCTCTTTTTTTTTTTTTTTTTGGTTTTTCGAGACAGGGTTTCTCTGTATAGCCCTGGCTGTCCTGGAACTCACTTTGTAGACCAGGCTGGCCTCGAACTCAGAAATCCGCCTGCCTCTGCCTCCCGAGTGCTGGGATTAAAGGCTTGCGCCACCACGCCCGGCTGGAAGCTGGTCTCATGTGGGGCTGAGTTGCTTTGTTAGGACCCAGCCTTTCCTGGCCAGGCTCAGCTGCTTCATGTCGGGTGAGACCAGCCTTAGAGGAATCCAGCCATGGGTTAGTTCACACCTGTATTTCAGTACCACCCAGGGTTCTGCCCTGTTCCTGTTGGACCTCAGCATGGGTTCTCTCCTGGCTGGTAGAGTCATGCTGAGAAGACATGACCTTACCAGTGAGGGTAGTCAAAGCCGATCTGATTTAGTAAACTTGGGGTCTCCATACTGGGTTTTGCTGAGTTCAGGGATAGAGCCTAGATTGGAGGAGAGAGACCTGTCCCTGCAGAGCCTTCATTGCCCTAAAAGCCTGCCCCACACCCTGCTACAAGGGGAAGTGTTGGCTCAGGGCTGGCACTGAACATGTTGGGTGATTCTCGGCCATTACATGTGCTTTCCTGACAAGAGCTGAAAGCAGCTATGCTATCTTTGACAGAGTCAGCAGCAGCCCAGGGCTTCAAGGCCGATGTGATTGAACACAGAGACCTTGCTAGTTGGCTCTACTCAGAGCCAGATACCAAGATTTCATTCTCAGAAGGGTCCAGTGTTTGCTCCCCCGCAAGTGGTTCCTACAGTGGCTCTGGCTGGGGGACATCAAGGACAGTGCAGGATGTACAGGTCCCTCAACCTTGCTGAGGTTTGCAAACACAGTTACAAAGTAGTGTCTGGCAGAGGAGACTGTTGGCGGCAGCTCAAGGTTCTGGGGAGAACACCACCAGATCTGCCGAAGGCAGTCAAGCTCAGTCTCATGCTCTCTGCCTCGGGAGACACTGAGGCCCAAAGCACCCTCAGCATCAAGATTTCTGTGAGGGACCTGGTTCCCAGGCCTAATCACTGCCCCTGATCTAGCTAAGGCCACACATGAACACGTATACACACACATGCATATAGATAGCTCCTGGGTCTGGTTTGAGGGTGTCCCAAAGTTTCACCCCACACACTGCCAGGCACCTTGGAAGTGCTGGTTCTAGGTTGGCACTGTACATATTGGAGGTTTGTGGCTACATCTGTGTAGAAAGATCTACCTTGTGTCTGGCCTGCTTTGCTTTCTTCCACTAAGGGTTGGGATCCAGGTGTCCTATCAGTGCCCAGCCTGCCTGTGTCCCTTTGTGAGCTACCATATCTGCTACAGATGCCCTCTCTGAGGTCTGCATCCAGTAAACGCTTTGCTTGAATTCACACCCCAGCGTCAGCCTCGGAGAAGGCTACTGAATCCCGGGTGATTTCCTAACCCAATGCTGAGCCCTTGCGAAATGTGTTCCATGGCTCTACGACACGTCTGCAGCATCAAAGGCCCCCGAAGTGTGACGGCCACATGCAGCTGGAAGGGATATGCTAGGAAAAGAAGACCCAAGCATGCCACAGCCAGATCTGTTCTGATGACCCCGGAGGCCTTATGGGATGAATCAGACAGTCTTCCATTCTCAGCTTCCTTGGGTATGGGTCAAGGTCATGCAGGGAAGAGGTTGCTGCAGACTAGCTCTTGCAGAGATGAGCCGACTCATGCAGGCAGCACAGAAAGCAGCAGCCTATTGACTGTTGTGCATTCTGTCTTCTCTCCCAGGGAGGGGACTTGGTCAGGCAACTGGGTGACCTTCCTAGGTGACTGTACTGGAGATGACCCAGGCCTGAGGCTGGGCATTCAGGGGGTTCAGCCTGCCCACACATGCCAGCCTATTAGGATTTTGTGGGGCAGGAGTTATTCTTGGCAGGGCACTTGCTGGATGTCTTGGGATCTCCTTGGTTAGGTCCTCTGAGAAGCCTATTTGTCATACTTAGGCTGATGAGAGAAAATGTTGGTCTAGATTGGTAAAGCTGCCCAGTATGAGGTGCACACATCAGACCTTTGTGCTCTCTGGGATGACTCAATGCTGTCCCCTAAACTGTAGGCTTGAGTTTGCAGGCCCCTCCTGGGTACTGAGTAGCTAGAAGTGATTAACAGAGTAAGAGGTTTTAGACGGTTTTATTGTGTAGTTAAAGTCTAAAGTCTGAATAACTAACAAAGATATGGCTGTGTCTGCCTTTCTGTCTCCACAGACCCCTGTGCTTGCACCAGGGCTTGTTCTCCACAAGGGTCCTGTCTATTTTAGGGGCTGACTACTCAGAACATGGGACTCTAACCTTCTGTTCCCCACAAAGAATGCAACAGAGGGGCCCATTCCTATAGCACAGAGGGGGACTAAAGGCATAGGGAGGGTAGGTAGATTGGGGCAGAGGATGTAAGAAACCTCACAGAAGAAACTATGGCCTAGATCTCCTCAGCCTGACTGGTTGTTACATGGTGACCTTGAGGTGAAACTATCAGAATCGTCCCAGGATATCCACCTTGGCTCTGGGAGGTGGGTAGTTTTGTCAAGACCTCCCAGCCAGTGGCTTTGATAGCAGCACATGGGTTTCATCTGCAGAGGGAGAGGAAGGGAGCAATGTGGGTGGAAAAGACTGTCAGTTTTCTGGAAAGAAGACTCAGGCTACAGAGCTTGGAGCCCATTTGGAGCTGAGCTTATCCCGCATGTCTTTCTGGAAGGGTTCCAGGGTCCTCGTCTCCTATCCCTAGCTCCCCTTAGGCTGCCCTCCCAGCGGCGGCGTTACCTACAGGGCTGAGGCACTACTTCCTTCCTGAAGTTTAGTGTGGCTTATCCAGCTAGCTATGGATAAGTACATGTAGGTTGGAACATATTTGTTACTGAGGGGAGCCTCAAGCTTCTTTCTTACTTGTACCCTAGGATGAGAAGAACCAGATGATGACGACCAACGTGTGGGTGAAGCAGGTAAGTGGTGGGGGGAGCATCCCCACCTCTGCCCTCTGCCCTGTATCCCCCTCACACATGGCTCTCCACTCCCACCCAGGAGTGGCATGACTACAAACTGCGCTGGGACCCTGGTGACTACGAGAATGTCACCTCCATCCGCATTCCATCTGAACTCATCTGGAGGCCTGACATCGTCCTCTACAACAAGTAAGCCCTGTGGGCCCCAGCAGGTGAGGTCAGGCCCCACCCAGCAAGGAAGCTCTAGGAATAAAGAAGAGCAACTGGAGAGGAAGCCCAATGGTCTGGGTGAAGGGGACCTGGGGATACCTGCTCTCAGGTCTGGAGGACTTCCAGCTCTGCTGGTCTCCTAAGGGCAGAGAATGGATTGGACATCCTCCTCTGGCAGTGGCTACAGGTCCCATCTCAGGCAGGTATCCTTAACCCCTGCCATGCACAAGTCACAGTTTGGTTACCCAATGAGGCAGGGGATTCTGGGAGTAGATAAAGAGCAAGAGAAGTGGCTGCTCCACAAAGCTTAGCCTCTCTCTTCTTGGGCCCGCCTTCATGTTGCATCCAACACTGGGCATCTACTGAGCCAGTAGATAAACCAGGTTCTCAAGATCAGCTCACACCCTGTCTCGGCCCCTGGAAGCTGAAGTCCATGTGGAGACAAACCCAGTTAGTGGTGACAAGACAGGAGGTAGGCATCTTCACACTTGTCTTTCCGGGGGACCTGGGCTAGGAGCAGCTGGTTTTCGGAGCTGAGTAGGTGATGTTCTATTCCCTCAGGGTCTGGGTGGGCAGCAGCTTCCACAGTGCTTACAAAGCAAACAGAAGATCTTCTACCCTCCAGTCCCAGCCATCTGCCAACAGCCCCCTCCAGGCCCTGGGGTGCCTGTCTGACCTACAAATGCTCCCATTTGATTAAGAATGACTGAGATTCTCTTCCTCTTTAATTGAACGGAGTACTAGGCACATCCTCGGTGTGTAGAATGAGCTGAGGGTGGTTTTCCAGAATGTGTTATGGATGGACTTAAGAGTGAGCATATGCCAGGGAATGGCAAAGTCTCCAATTCCTGCTCTTCCCTCACAGTGGCTCTCTGTCTTCTGCAGCAGCAATCCAGCTGAACCTTGAGCCCTGGAAAGTTTCTAGTTAGTGCTTGTTCCACCCTCGAACCCTGGGATCAAGGACTGAATCTACTCTGGGCAGCCTATTGAACCCATGGCGAGGAAGGACATGTATTTCCTGAGTGGTATTTGTTAGGCAGAGGAGTATCAGCCCAGCACTAAGCTGAGAACAGGCACTCAGAAGACCTCGCCCGTCTAAGGTCACCTTTTTATCTCTCATACGTGCTAAGATACTGTGAAAGGGGCAGCCCCCCTTTTTTGTGGGGCTGGAGATGAGCATTTGAGGTCTATCTGAACAGGACTTGGAGCTGGTGAGGGTTGATAGGACTCTAGTGTCAGCAGGGAGGAAGGCCATTTCCAGCAGTCATCAGCAGTTGCTAGCCAGATGGCTGGTCCCAGTGCTAGACACAGGAGTCCTCACTGTTGTGTTGACTTGGGGCTCCCTCTCCTGGAAGCCCAGAAGCTCTCCACCTGGTACAGGGCAAACAGAGGGTCTCACACTTGCCTCTGGAATGCAGCCTCATGTGATGAGGCCTCTTAGGGGAAGATAGGATCTGGGATCCATCCTCCCCGAGCTACTAGCTGGCTCATTGAATCCACTAACTCACACTGGAAGGCTCTAGGACCCAAATGCATGTGCTTCTTCTGGTTTCCTGGGGACTCTAAGGTGCAGAACTGGAAACTGAGGATCCATATCCTTGCCCTGCATCAGCAACCTTGGCAGAGAAATGCTGACAGCCTATTCAAGGAATTTGCTATCCTGGTACATGGCTGGGCTTCTAGTGGTTCCTGGGACTGCAATATCCTTTGAGCATTCTGAGTACCTAGGAGAAGAAAAAGCAGCCAGAAGTAGTACACAGAGTGCTGAGCCCTGTAGACTCTACTGTCACCTTCTCCATAACTGGGGCTTTGCGGCAGTGTCATGTGGAAGCAGGGCCGGAATCTGAAGAAGATGGGCTGCACTGCTACCCTCAGAGAACTCCGTCCTCAGAGAGTGTGCACTTGGGATCTGTCTGCAAACACAAGCCCAGAAGCATTCTCAGAGGGAAGCGTACACTCAGGTTTAGGAGCTCTAGAAAACTCATAAGGGGGACCCAGCCAGGCTAGGCAGGGTAGGGAAAGCAGTTGTACTAGCCCCAATTGTGACTAGTACTGGTGAAGGCAGATACAACCACGGTATCCTGAGCTATGACTGCTGAGTCCCCAGTGTGTCTCAGGGGTGGGAAATCTAGACTCAGCAACCCAGGCTGCAGATGGGAGCTATGGATTCAAGTGAGCCCTGAGGGCCCCCTGTCTGCCAACTGGTTGCAGCATCTCCTGCCTGCCCTCCAGAATATTTGCAACGCAGAGGATCCACTCACTGACAGTAGGAGAATTTAAATTTGTGCCTGGAGTGTTTGGGCTTTGATTTTTGGAGAGATGGGACTGAGAGAAGGAAATGAAACCAAGCCTGATTCCACACGGCCCGAAATGTGCCGCAAGATCCACCCCCGTGTACCCGGAGGGAACCTCTGCTTCTGCGGAAGCCAGGCTGTGCTCTGTGCAACACGCAGCCAGGAGCCCTGTTGGGGTGCACATAGAGAGCAGTGTTTCCAGCTTCTTCCGTATGCAGCACAGCTACACAGGAGAAAATTTGTGGCATTGACTCAGGATGTGTTAACGTGCAGGAGGGTCCAGGGTTGGCACCTGCTGAGACCATGAGAGGCTCAAGTCTTCTGGACTTGGGAATGGTGTTGTAGGATTTTGGCTAGCATAGGAAGGGCCACTAAGATTCCCAGGAGGCTACCGTGGGCCCTGGTCTAGACCTGAGAAGCTGGTCAGGAAAGCAGGGCCAGTTAGCTGATGAAATTCAGGAAATTCAGGATCCTTCTGCCTAAGAACCTAGAAGGACACTAGCCAACGAGCTGGGCCTGTGAGTGGAGGTGAGAGAAGTAATGGACAGAGGGGGTCTGGGCAGCTGGGTAAACAGAGGGTCTGGGCAGCTGGGTAAACAGAAGGTTCTAGAGCCCATGGCTCCGAGCTACACTGTCTTATGAGTGTCAAGACCAAAGGGATGTGTGCTAGTGCCATTGCTGAGGGATTTAATCAGGCTTCAGAGAACTCGTTAGCTATAAATCGAGGTTTCCCGTCAGCGTTTCTGAGCTGAAGCTGGCAGTGTTTGCCCAAGCGAGTTAGTGCATTACTCTCTCACGGTCTGTGAATGCTAATCTAGGACCAGAGTGACCGGCCCGGGCCCGTGAGGAAGCCAAGACCTAAAGAGTGGCATTGTGGCCCAGGTCTCACAGGGCAAATAGAGTAGAGGTGGCGCTCTGAAGATCAGTTCTGGGGAGGGTTGTGGAGGCAAGCAGGGTGAGGAAGGCTTCATGAGAGCTGCTTCCCAGTGTCGCCAAGTCATAATGTGTAAAATGAGGCGTAGCATCACCATTCATGAAGCTCAGGGGTCAAGGCTGGAACTCTGCTTGAGAGGAGGGGCCTGAAGGACAGCAGCCCCATTGCCACTGCTCAACCTGACACACATTCCCCAAGTCAGAGAGGGGGGCAAGAAGTCAACAATCGACACTGACAGCTGGATTAGACAGCTGGAGTCCACATCCAGCCTGTGCTATGACCTGTAGTGGGGTAGCCTCCAAATTCTTGGTGCCAGTGGAAAGACCCCCTTCTCAGGCTCCAGTGGCAGAAGGTCAGGGTTGATCCACCCTGAGTGTGGGCTCAGTCCAGGGGTATTTGTCCTGAGAGGCACTGTGGGTACCTAAACATTGCTATTTCCATACCTGGGGTCTTCTGTATGGATAAGAGGGGCAGAGAGGCCAACTGGCTTCCAGCAAGATGATCCATTAACCAGGACGCAATGAGCAGCTGCTTTATGTGAGATCCTTTTCATGGGTGATGGGGAAGAAATCTTGCTTGTCTCACCCCCTCAGCTCCTGGGCCCAGCAGGTACCTATTCTCCTGGATCAGGCCTCTGGACCCTCTTGTCCCACCACTGTGGGCACATGCTCTCCATACTCAGTGGGTTTGCTATGGTCCTGCAGGGACCTCCGGGATATCCATAGCACACTGCAGGGGCCAATTGTCAGCTCCTAAACTGAAGAAGATAGGCACAGCCCCTCCCCTCAGTACATGAGACGCTCAGGTGGGAACCAAGGGAAGTCAAAGGGAAATTCCCATGGTGCCTCAATAAGCAGAGGTGACCCAGGCCCCTCTGAATGGAAGTACAAATGCAAATTCATGGAGGCAGTGGGTGCACAGGAGAAGCCAGTGGTTTGGTCCAACTCTGTGCTCTCACAATAGCAATGAGTAAGAGCTGTAACACTAACTCTGCTCACTGTGGGCTCCATTCATCCTCTTCTTCTCCGAACCACATGTCACCTTGACTCAAGGGTGAGAAACTGAAGAGCACAGGTGAGTGACGGTCCAGTCCACATGGACCACCACACACAGTCCTGCACTGTGTATGACTGGTGGAACTGTCAGTCAGGCTGGGAGGCTTTCTCCGCAGTAATGTTCATGGGTGTGGTGTATGGAGGGGCAGACCTCATTGCTCTTTCTCTCGCTTCCTGCCAGCGCGGACGGGGACTTTGCAGTCACCCACCTGACCAAAGCCCACCTGTTCTATGATGGGCGTGTGCAGTGGACACCCCCGGCCATCTATAAGAGCTCCTGCAGCATCGACGTCACCTTCTTCCCCTTCGACCAGCAGAACTGTACCATGAAGTTTGGATCCTGGACCTACGACAAGGCCAAGATTGACTTGGTGAGCATGCACAGCCGTGTGGACCAACTGGACTTCTGGGAAAGTGGGGAGTGGGTCATTGTGGATGCCGTGGGCACCTACAACACCAGGAAGTATGAATGCTGTGCCGAGGTCTATCCTGACATCACCTACGCCTTCATCATCCGCCGGCTGCCACTGTTCTACACCATCAACCTTATCATCCCGTGCCTGCTCATCTCCTGCCTCACCGTGCTGGTCTTCTATCTGCCCTCGGAGTGCGGCGAGAAGGTCACACTGTGCATCTCAGTGCTGCTTTCTCTCACTGTCTTCCTGCTGCTCATCACCGAGATCATCCCGTCCACCTCGCTGGTCATCCCGCTCATCGGCGAGTACCTGCTCTTCACCATGATCTTCGTCACCCTCTCCATCGTCATCACAGTCTTCGTGCTCAATGTACACCACCGCTCACCACGCACACACACCATGCCCGCCTGGGTGCGCAGAGTCTTCCTGGACATTGTGCCCCGCCTCCTCTTCATGAAGCGCCCATCTGTGGTCAAAGACAACTGCCGGAGACTTATCGAATCCATGCACAAGATGGCCAATGCCCCTCGTTTCTGGCCAGAGCCTGAGAGTGAGCCCGGCATCTTGGGTGACATCTGCAACCAAGGCCTGTCACCTGCCCCGACTTTCTGCAACCGCATGAACACAGCAGTCGAGACCCAGCCTACATGCAAGTCACCCTCCCACAAGGTCCCTGACTTGAAGACATCAGAGGTTGAGAAGGCCAGTCCATGTCCATCACCTGGCTCCTGTCACCCACCCAATAGCAGTGGGGCCCCAGTACTCATCAAAGCCAGGTCCCTGAGCGTCCAGCACGTGCCCAGCTCCCAGGAAGCAGCCGAGGGCAGCATCCGCTGCCGGTCTCGGAGTATCCAGTACTGTGTTTCCCAAGATGGAGCTGCCTCCCTGGCTGACAGCAAGCCCACCGGCTCCCCAGCCTCCCTGAAGACCCGTCCATCCCAGCTTCCAGTGTCAGACCAGGCCTCTCCATGCAAATGCACATGCAAGGAACCATCTCCTGTGTCCCCCATCACTGTGCTCAAGGCTGGAGGCACCAAAGCACCTCCCCAACACCTGCCCCTGTCACCAGCCCTGACACGGGCAGTAGAAGGTGTCCAGTACATTGCAGACCATCTCAAGGCAGAAGACACAGACTTCTCGGTAAGTCTGTGCATGGGAATCACCCCTGACCCAGATAGGACCAGATGTCTTGTGTTTCCCACACATGATCCAGAAACCAAGGCCCCAGAGAAGCTGCACATATTGAAGGTACATAGTGTAGTCTCTGCCTGGCATGCTTTACAGTCCCTAGGCCACGCTGGGGTTAACATGGCACAGTATAGCTGGTGGACAGTAAACTGAGATGCTGCCCCTTCATCCGGGTTTCCCAACCAGCAGGTAGAGAAACTGTTTCTAGCACTATGATTCTAACACCTGCAAGGTCTTCCTTTGAAGTGTTCAGGCTGTTTAATGGCTGGCTACCCATGCCTGGGTGACAGGCAAGGTCCCATGTTGGCCTTCCTCAAAATGTAGTGGGGCTGCTGCTTCTGCTGCTGCTGGCCTGTAACCCCAAGAACAGCTTTCCCCTGGGCTTCCACCTGGTGAAGTGCGGTCCTTTGAACCCAAGAAAGGTTGAGAGGTTATAGGAAAGAGTGGAGCTGCCAGAAGCTGTGCTGCGCGCACCCCCCCCCCCCCCATCATCATTCCTTTTGAAGGGATGTAGGGTGCGGACATAATGCTGCCCCACTGCAAGGCTCTCAGGAACCTAGTGACAGAACACAGGTGCTTAGCAAACGCTACCTGCATTTGTTCTTCATGCTTCAAGCTTTGACTCTATAGAGGCCTGAAAAAGAATGTCCATGTTCCTCTGTTTCTCCTGCACTTTTCCCAGATCGCAGCTCTGGTGAATAGCTAGGCTGGGCAGCAGTTGTAGCTCTGTCTGACCATCTTCTCTTTCACATTTGTCACAGTAAGAGTCTCCAGGACTGGGGTCTGGGATCAGATAACTCTGAGTGCAGGACTCCTGATGCTAGACAAGCTGCTTGCCGAATCTGGGTCTGCCTGTGACAGGGCACAGTTTGGGGTGTAGAATAGGAGTCTCAGAGAGAGGTCAGATGAAGAAGGCATTAGGAGAAGTCCTACCCTGGCCTACCTTTCTCTCTGCTGTGCCAACTGAAATGTCTGTGGCATCTTTACATTGACCTTGTCCGGGCCTGGCATTTGTCATTGTCCCTCCTGACCCCTTGGCTTTGCTGGTTTCTGCTCATCTTCCTACCCAACCTGAGGTTTGCCTGTTGACCACTCCCAGACATTACTGGCTTGTCTCCTAGAGCTGCTAAACCCTGCAAAGAAAGGAGGCTGATGCTCCCACATTCCCAGGAGTGGGTCTTGGCTCCCTGAGTCATCCCATTGAGTCCCTGGAACTTGCGAAGCCATTCTGGGGACTCCAGAGACATGTCTGCAGAGAAATTTTGGTTCTGGGGCTGTCTTGCTGCAGCTCTGGGGTGGAGGGAGAGCTCCAGGCACCGGAGTGAGGCCACTGAGGGAGGATGGATATGACAAGTTTAATTGAAATCCTTCTGAAACCAGTGCGTCTGCAGCATAGTCCCATGGCTGGGGCTTGTGACCTCTTCCATATCTGCTGGCCTGCTGCAGCTGCCTGACCTGGTTCTGGCCCTGGGAATCTCTGACTTAATAGAGACAGGACAGCAGGGCTTTGGTCCATGGCTGTGGTGTTTCATCTTCGAAGTCTTGGTCCCAGGTGCAGGGAAAGGAAGAGGAACACCAAGCAGCCTTTTGCTCTGAGGAGCCCTTGAGGGGCTTTTTATCTAGCAGAGATCTATTCATCCTGAAGTTTTCTAAGTGAGCATGGCTACTTACTTTGGCTCAAACCAACAGGACACCTATGATTCCTTTGAAAACTCAGGGTAGAAGCCCTTGCAATTGGGAGAGCCCAGACCAAGTGTTTCTCTGCTGGGTTGAGTTCTATTTACCACATCTTACTCCCTGCCGCTCACATATATGCACAGACTGGCTTAGGAAACCCCTCATGCCCTGTCCCCGGTGCAGCTCTGATCAAGCTTGGGGTAATTACAGGCTCTTCTAGACAAATGATGTGCTCACAGGACAGTGATGAGGAAAAAGCAACAGTGTGTGACAGCCACCCTGCCTGAAGTACAAGGGCAGATCTGCATGCAGAAACTGCCTTCAACACATTGCTAATTCTCAGGCCTAGTCAGACCTGGCATTAGTCTCCCTCCCGAGTCTTTGCTTCTGAGAACTGCTTGAGGAAGTAGCTACTTTGCATCAGGCCCTGGAAGAAGCTAGAGTCTACACTGTGGGATCCAGAAGAGTCTGTAGAAGGAACCATTAGTCATTTGGATGTCATCGTCACCATGTGCTATATAGCACGGTCCAATGAGGATTGACTGGGTATATATATGTCCACAAACAGTGGACATATATATCATTCTTTTGTGTGCTTCTTGCCACCATTCACCCTCTGTCTCTGACCCTCCTCCCTCCTTGGAACATCTCCTGGCACCACTGCCTCCCCACCAGTGCCTGCTCAGGCTGGCTATGCTGCCCATGTAAGAAGTAGGTGTGCATAGTCAGAAGCAGAACAGAGGGTAGTTGTGCACTTTGCCCTTGCTTTAGGGATGGCCTTAGTGATCAATCCATTACCCAGCATGTCCTGGCTCTTACCCTCTGGGCTAGGACACATGGCTGACATCTTTCTGAGATCCACTTTTTCTTAATTTGATTTTATGCTATATGTATGGATGTTTTGATTACATGTATGTCTGTGTGCCACATGCATGCCTGCTGCCAGCAGAAGCCAGAGAGTGTGTCAAATCCCTTGAAAAAGGAGTTATAGATGTTTGTGTCCACTATGTGGGAGTTGGAATTGAACCCAGAATCTCTTGAAGAGCAGCCAGTGCTCTTAACCACTGAGCCATCTCTCCAGCCCCTGGAATCCACTTCTGACATCTGCACTGTGAGAAGGTAGACTCAGCCTCTGTGCTGCTACCAGCTTTAGAAAACATAAGACATACTTCATCCTGAAGTCATGGGCCCTTTGTCTGGCCAAAGTAGGCCCAATGAGCTACACTTTGAGCTTAGGCAGCCTGCCAAGCAGGTAAGACCAGCTAGTGTACAGCATGATCCCCGAGCCTTCTGTGGCAGTGTGGACTACCAGAAAGCACTCAAATGTGTCTGAATTCAAACACCCTACACATGCAGCCTTAGATATGGGTTCTATAGATGCCCAGTCCACCTCATATGTTACCTCCCTCTGTTCTACCCAGCAGCAGCCTCTCTGACCCTGCAGATTCTCTGGCCATGCTCTGTCTCACCACATCAGTGTACAGATGTGTATCTGATGGGAAATACAGAAACTGTGGCTCATAGTGCCAGATTCCAGAAGATTCTCTGGTTGCCCATGGTATCTGAGAGCTAGAATGACCCATGTCTGTGTTTGCAGGTGAAGGAGGACTGGAAATACGTGGCCATGGTCATTGACCGAATCTTCCTCTGGATGTTCATCATTGTCTGCCTTCTGGGCACTGTGGGACTCTTCCTGCCTCCATGGTTGGCTGGTATGATCTAGGGAATAGCGGCACCTAGCTCCCAGGTCTCTGTAGGGCCATGCGACTCGTCAGTCACCCACATCTTCCAAACTGGCCATGAGACACCTAGGAGAGAGAGATGCTGCCCTGGTTGACCCTGGTTCTAGTCAGGCCACAGGCCTGGTTGGAGCTAGTTGAGGACTGATATAATTACAGGCTGAGTCCCCCGTTAAAGTTTCTCCAGAGCAAGTGACAGTCACTCCCTGGCTTACAGACAGCACACACCCATCTGTGTCACAGAGAATGATCCAGTGTTGATCTCAGTTGTCCTTTGAGGGCAAAAAAATTCATCCCCCTTCAGGAACCAGAGCCCCTCATGCTGTGGGATTCCTACGACCCAAGAAATTCCCATGGTGCTCTGCTGGCCACACCCTCTCCCTCCCCATAATGTGGTTCCCTCAACCCTCCAGGCTGGGCTGCTCTCTGACTCAAGGTGTCGGGTGTGAGCCCAGGCAGGTTTTTATTTTGTTTAGGTTGAAGCGAATTGGTAAGAAATAGAGCAGTGAGATATGTGGATGGGTCCCACTCACAGGTGAATGAGTGCAGGGTCTCACAGGAAGAGTGAGGCACCACAGGACTCCTGCTTCCATCTCAGGGTCACAGGCATCTATCATGAGCATTTCCTAGGGTCCATAAACCCCAGGAGGGAAAGGGCATTGAGAGTCTCAGGGTTGTGATGGACCCAAATCCTGTCCAGGGCCTGGGCCGTTCATCCCCTCACGGATCTTCCTTGATATCCCTGTATGTTTCTGCCTCTCTGGAATTAGAAGACTGAAAGTAAGATTTCTCATCATGGTCCTGTGGTGTGGCCACAGTTCCCCTGAGCACGTCTCTTTAGACCAGTAGGAGTGGTGGGAAGCCCCTTCAATGTTGTAGAATAGGGTGAGCTGCCAAGAGACTTCCAAGCAAAACAGGCTCCATGACTCATTGTTTGAGGGCTATCGACCAAGTCTTAGGGGTGCCTCACCCGGTTTGCCTTGCACTTAGGGAAGACCCCAGAGGCTCCTCTTCCCCTTCCCAAGATGGCACCAGGCAACCTGAAGAACCCACAGTGGTGGGATGGGAGAACGAACATGCTGTGCACATCTCTATGAGATTCCACTGAGTGAAACCCAGAACATGGGAGACATGCGAGAAATCACCCTGTGTCGTGGTCCCAGTTGACTCCCCCCGCCCCCCGCTGTCTCCACCAGCCAGGTGGGTTTCGCAGAACTGGGCCCAAGCTGTTCTAGGCCCTGAAGCTGAGGCCCCTGATTGGATAGTCCTGGGGACTGCAGAATGAAAGAAGAACTTAATGAACACACCAAGCCTCCAGTAGGTACGGCTGCCACCTCCGTGGTATGACTTGCCCATCCCAGCTGAATGAGGATGTCAGGAAGAAGGTATGCCAGAGGGCCAGCATTGCCTTTACCTGACTACCTACAGGCAAATCCACTTTTAAACACAGAGCTGCTGGGCATCCAGGGTGCTGGTGGGAAAGGAACTCCTCCTCGCTGGGAGCCCCAGGCCATTCCTATGAACAGGAAGGGGATGCAGAGGCCTGGTCTCTGAACTCTGGATATTGTTCCAGGTCTTCCCTAGAGTCCTAAGGGCATCGAGGATCCCATCTGCCTTGTTTCAATCTGCCCTCCACTGACTGACTAGATCTCAACCCCCCCCCCCATATTGGAACTGTCGAGCTGCTGCAAGATGACCCTAGTGGGGAAATTCATACCAGAATCTGGGGACCAAGGGGAACACAAGCCCCAGTGATGAAGACAACAGGTAACACCTGACAGATGTGTGTTCTACCATCATAGTGCATACGTGGCTCCAACCACAAGAAATGCAGACAACAGTGGGGATCAGGGCAAGGCCATAGTGACATGGACACACGTGGACACACAACAGGACTGCTGTGCTGTTCTCTTCAGGGTTAGGAAAACTGAACTGCTGGGATGCTCCTGACAGGATATCCACTCCCCCCATCCCCCCCCCGTTCCCCCCCACACACACACCCACAAGCTAGAAAAGGAAAACAAAACACTGTGTGCTCCCCATTCCCACTCAGCCGGCCTTTTGTCTGCCTGCTTCCAGTGTTGATATATGTTCAAGATAAAGTTCAATTAGGGCAGAATGCTTGATTTAAGGCTTTCGAACCAGTGAGCTTTAAAGAACAGAGACTGTTGGCCCCAGCCCCTCTGATAGGTAGACATTATCTCCCCAAGGCTCCCAGTCCCCCCATTCTACCCCGTCCCATTAGACAGCATCAACTCAAACGGGAGTCTTGGAGACCAGTTCAGCTAGCCATCATATGTCTGGGATCCTATATTGGACTCTGCAATGTCTGGCTTCTTTCGCTTGTGTGGCCAAGGCTCATCTGCAGTGTTGTGTGCGATAGACTCATTGCTGTTGTGTGCTTGTTGGTTCTTAGTTGTTTCTGTCTGAATAAACCGAGTCGTGGTGTCTCCCCCATCAGCGTGTGACCCTGTCTTCATTTCCAGGTGTCAGTAAAGGTGCCGCTGAGTACCTGTGTTCATCTCTGTGGGCATGTGTTGCCATTTCTCTTTGTGTTAATATTTTTTTGCTTTCTGTATGCTACAATGTCTTGACATGTTGGGGGCCTATCAGACTCAAAACTGCTGTTTCCACAGCTGGCCAATTACTAGTGCTCAGTTTGCTCGGAGTCTACCCACCTTCATGGCTGATGGGCCATCTACAATATTCCTTATAAAACTTACACCAGAGCCAGCCACAAGACAACTAGAGGCTGTTTTGTAGCCCAGAGCTCGAAGTGTCCAGAATATCACAGGATATTTCCTCTATGTGCCCTGAACCCCTCACAGAAACCCCCATGAAGGTGGGGCTGCCTCATTCCCTCACGTACCTTCTCTGATGGACCTGGTACCCCCCAATCCTGGCACAACATCTCAGTAATTGCAACTGACACCCATGCTATAATGCCATCAACCTCCCAGGGAGTCCCTTGTCTCCCTGGTAAACTTAAGATCGAGGTACAGAGCCCTGGGGTGCATCCCACACAGATAACTCACCCTACAGGTTGGAAGTAACCTTACTGTTGCCATAGCTCTTGGGCTCTGGTGCTTTTCCACTAAAGACATTTGAGAATCCACTGCTTAATACTCTGGGTCTCCTGCCACCCATAGAAATTAAGATGCATTGGTACAAAGCCACTAGCTGGTCTTGGAAGTGTCCAGCCCTTTTGGGGGAAAACCTGCAGATCCCTGGTATGTGTCCATGGTGTGCACACAGGTTTTTAAAAAAAGCTACCTGAGAACATTCCTGGCTCCTGCTGCTTTATTCTAGTCTCTTCCATTTCAGTCTGTAGAAAAATGCCAGTTGCAACTTCCCAAATTGATTTGCTGCTGACCCGCAGCTGGAAGCACACTGCTCAGGACACAATACCAAGGGGAAGGGTAGAATTATCAGGCTCTGGCGTTTGCACTGGGATTTAGATGATTCAAAGCACTTTCCATTTGGATATGCCGTTTACACTTGTTGTTTGCAGGTAGGAGTTTCCATTACTTTAATCCTGCCTGACATTTCTTGCTATTTGCTGGCCTCACGGGTGATGTGCAGATAGAATGCACAGACCGTCAGCATGCCTACATATCCTTTCTTACTGTAACTGCTTATGTCACCAGTACCCAGAAGCTGTCAGTCTCCACTGTGTATCCACTTCTGCATCTAGCTTATATGGGTTCCATACTGAAGACTGTACTGCTGCGCCTGGCTTCCCTCAGCCTGTTTGGGATTCATCTGTTTACACTGATGGATAGTTTACCATATGGTGATGAGATGCCAGTTCTTGTGTGCTTACTGTGTGGCTACCACACCATTTATTCACCCATTTTCTTTGCAATAGATGTTTGGGTGGTCCCAGGTTGTTGTTGTATGAGAAATGCCGCTGTGGAGGGGTTATGGTGTGCATACCAGCTTTTCATCCTAACACCGGGGGTGAGGGGGAGAGGCATGAGAATGAAGGGTTCAAGACCACCCTCAACTACATTTTGAGTTTGAGGCCAGATTGAGTGATGTGAGATTTTGTCTTGAACAAATCACCACTAGCAGAAAAAACATACAAAGGGCTGGGAGTCAGCACAGTGGGTAAACTGTTTGCCATGTATCCATAAAGACCCATGTTCACATCTCCAGCACCCATATAAGAGCAGAGAATGGTGGTGACTATCTATAACTCCATAAACATTTTTCGCAATTCTCTCAGACAAGCAGGTCCCCAGGGCTTGTTGATTAGTAAGTCTAGCCAAACTGGTGAGCTCCAATTTCAGTGACTAACCAAACCTCAAAAAAATCAGAAGGGAAGCAATAGATCTCAACTTCCTGCCCCCACAAACCACACATACCACACACAAATACATACACACACACACACACACACACATCACCATCACTACCACACACACACACCACATACATACACACACATCACCACACACATACACCATTACCACCACACACCATATACATACACACCCACACCCCACACCACCATCACACCCCTCCACACCACCACCACCATCACACACACACACCACACACACATACACACACAGCACTCATACACACACCATCACACACACATATACACACCATCACCACCACACACATACACACACACACCATCACCACCACATAACACACACACTGCATCATACACATACACACACACACTGCATCACACACACACACACCATCACCACACACAAACACATCATCACCACACACATACATACATACACACACACCACACACACCATCACCACACACACTACACACACCATCATCACATATACATCACACACACACACACCATCACCACACACTCACAAACACACACCATTACCAGCACACACCATATACATACACACCCACACCCCACACCACCATCACCACACACCCACATCACACACACACCATTACCACACACTCACAAACACACACACACACACTCACCATTACCAGCACACACCATATACATACACACCCACACCCCACACCACCATCACCACACACACACACACACACACACACACACACACATTACACACCATTATTGTAATTTTAAAAATATCATCTACGTTTCTATTGGGAAAATACACAAGGCCAGAGAAGACTTGAACACCATTGTTGTCTGCTGGCCTGGCTAGCATTTCTTGAATCTTCTCTCAAACAGCAGGAAGCATGCTTATCCTTTTCAAATGTATATGGGACAGTGGCCATGACAGACCACATGCAAGGCCTGAAAGCAAGTGGGACGGAATTCATGACTGGGTTAGCAGAGTATTTTCCTGACTAGCAAAGAATCAACTAGAACACTGTGTCTGTTTCAGAGGGATTTAGAGAGTATGTCTTTCCATCAGTGAAACATATTTACAGTAATTTCTGCCATACTGGGAGATTTATTGTTTAATATGTTCTAAACCCTGCACAGGGGAAACCCGATCTAATCAGCCGCTCTGGACATTCGCTCTTTTGGTTCTCATTCTAGAAGCTGCTCCTTGCTTATGGCAAACACTTGTAAAACAAAGCTTTCCGTATTGATTGGAAACACCACTGTGCCTCCACCTCCCGAGAACATGACACCCTGCTGCCTTTGGCACTAGTTCATTAGAATATTCTAGAATGGCCTTGTTTTAGACTACTGCTGGGTGACTACCTCCCTGAGGCAGAGGGAGGTTGTTGTCAGTCTGCTCACACCATCCCCAGTCCTTTGTAGAGGTCTCCATAAGTGCCTGGAGGTGTTGTGGTCCTTAGAATATCCTTTGCCCTCATCCTAGATATGAGATGTGAGTGTTTCTCCTCTGCCCCGAGTGCTCCCTCAGCTTTTTGTCTGGGTAGTTTGGACTTTAGGTTAAGATGAGTGTTCCAGCTGAGCATGGTGGTGCACGCCTTTAATCCCAGCACTTGGGAGGCAGAGGCAGGCAGATTTCTGAGTTTGAGGCCGGCCTAGTCTACAGAGTGAGTTCCAGGACAGCCAGGGCTATAGAGAGAAACCCTGTTTCGAAAAACAAAAACAAACAAACAAACAAACAAAAGAATGAGTGTTCCTACTGTCTTTACCACATGTGATGCTAAGTCACATGATACCACATGTGACTCTCATGGCTCTGTCATCAGTCTGAGATCTGAGATCTTTCTCTGATGTTCCAGTCTTCAAAGCCTTGTTACCTCAGTATCCCAGTGCTCCACTTATGACTGCCTCCCTCCTCTAGGCCTCATCACAAGGCTGCTGTCAACAAGTTCCACACATCTCTCCCGAATCAGGCTCCTGGACACGCTCTCCTCTGATCCTGCAGCTTGCTGATGGCTTCGACAGTGTTCTCAGGCTCACATCTCCTGCTGACTTTGTTTCCCAGTTTCTTTTCCATACACCATCCTTCAAGCTGGCTTCCCTTCATTTATTCCTGTTATTTTGGGCTTTGTGTTATTAATATTCTTCCCTGCCTCTGTGGCGCATTGTAAGCTTTAAAAATTAATAGACCAAAGAAAACACAAATTCCTCTTCATCTGCTACAGGCTGTTCGTTTGTCTGAGTGTGTTTGCCTTGGAAGTTTCCTTTTCTTCGCATGCCCTAAGCCTGCATAAAAATGCTGTTCACGATTGGGCTGTGAATGTCATCTCTGTATATGTGCATGTGTGTTTTAGAATGCATATGTGTGTGTACACAGGTCCAGAAGGAAACTATTCATTGTCTTATAACAGCTTCCTGAGGATCAATGCTGTACAACTGTGCAAGCACATGCATATATTCAGTGACATGTGTACATACAGACATGCATGCATGCAATTACATGCAAAGGGATACTTGTATGTATACAGCATGACATAAAGACATGTGTCCACAATAATGCTCATAAAGACACATGTGTACAGAGACAGACATGTTGTATACTGGCATTAATACACACATGTACCTGTGTGTCCACATATGCACACACATGTATCTACACACATTGAGTTGTGGTAGACTGTTCCTTTAGTCAGTGTCAGACATCTCTTGTGCCTTGTCAAAACTCTTACCCTTCTCCCAGTGATGTGGGTTTCCTCTTTTTTTCTGGACTTTACATGCTTAGCTACACAGATGGGAGCAGTGGGCCAATTACTTAATATTTGTTGAAAGAGGAAACAGAAACTCCTGACTCTTAGTTGGGCCAGGATTGGGAATGCAAATGTCATGAATTCATGCCATTCTAGACCCTTGTCTGACACAGACAAGGAAGGTAAGGCAGGAAGACTCACATGATCTCTCTGAGGGTGGTGATGGACCCAGGGTTGAGGTGCTGTCAGGGGACAACCTTCCTCTGAGACACTGAAGACAAGGGACTAGAGATGGCAGGTCTTAAAGTGACATCCCCATGCTGGGAGCCAAACACAGAGGCTGAGGGGAGTGGAGGTGATCTGGACTCCTTGGACTGGGGATGGGGTGGGCCAGGACAGACGCAAAAGGGACAAGAAGAGACAGGTTTGAAGTGAGGGCCCTGTTCTGCGAGACAGACAGGAACAGAACGCTGGCAAGAGCCTGGCAGACATGACAGCAGGTGCAGAGGCCCAGGGGTAGCCATAGCAGACGCCCTGCTGTGCCCTACAGTCGGCAGAAGGTCCGGAGTTCACCCTTAGAAAGACAAGGATTCCTTAGAAATGAAAGTTGTGCCCAGGTTTGCGCCTTAGTGGGGTAAATGAATGGCCAGGTGGTCATCTGCTGCCTTGGGTGAAGGATGAGAAGTCAGCACAGCATCCAGGCTGAGTCCTGGTGAAGTCCAGAGGAAGGAACCTGGGCTTTGAGGCCCAAGAATGCTAGAGAGTTTTGAGTGAGAAGGTGGC
The DNA here is from genome assembly GCF_978045245.1 of Mus caroli. Lineage (NCBI taxonomy): Eukaryota > Metazoa > Chordata > Mammalia > Rodentia > Muridae > Mus > Mus caroli. The sequence continues at coordinate 897,148 of NW_028227257.1, forward strand.
GTGAGTGGTGGAGACAGCTCCCAGCAGTGATCAGACACCTCATATAGGCTGACAAGCAAGCAGAAGTTTATCTGAACCTAGAAGTGCTACAAAGAAGGGGCTTGAAGGAGGAGCGCCGCCCTCCTCCCTTTCCAGCTCCTGCCACCTCAGGGTCTTCCTCTGGGTTTCCTTCTCTGCCCCTCCAGCACACAGTTGTTCTTAGTGCTGAGACAAAATTATGGATGATGGTGCTGGGGAAGGCCAGGGCAATTTGAAGTGGCAGAGGGAAGGTCCTGGTGAGAGAGAAGGGCAGACACAGCTGGACTGTAGTCTAGGAGACCTGTGGCCCAGCCTCCTGGCACAGTGAGCTCAGGCTTCCCCAAAGTAAAAAAAGCTGAGGTCTCCACACCCCAGCTTTTGTTGTGACATGAAACAAAGCAGACCCTTGAATTGTTCTCTGGTCTCACAAGCAGGGACAAGGCTGTACTCACACAGGGCTCTAGCTTGTCCATAGGTAGCTCCCTACTCCTGACACTCTCTCTGTCACACATACTCGTGAGCCCCTGTGCCTGCTAAGTCTGCTCCCACATGCCTCCAGCACCATCATCTACTTGAGGACAATGTTTTTGCACCCACCTGTGCCATCTGTGCCACCAGAACCCACCTGTCCACATCTGTGCCACCCATGCTCACCTGTGCTCACCTGGTCTTGTGTTCACAGAGCTCACCTGGGTCTATCTGTACTCACACTCCACCTGTGTTCATTGTACCCTACCCCACACTTGCACCTAGAAACACCTCCTCAGGCATGTTTGCACATGGGGACTTGCTCAGCACATTCTGAGAATGGGAAGAGGTCATCTGGTGCTGCACCCTGTCCGCCTACTTCCAAGTCTATCACACACACTCAGAGCCTCCAGAGTGCTCTGTCTGCGACCTCAGATGCTCTCAGCACGTCAGGTGTTCACTGGAATACATACCTGAGATCCAGCCACTGTAAGCACCCCTCCCATTATAGGGCTTCTCCAAGACCCGTGAGCACCCACACTCCTGCAGCTCAAATCTCTCCTCCTCCCTGTGGCTCCTAACACTTGCCGGCCCAAGCAGAGTCTGCAGGACAACCAGCCTCACAAGTATCAGCTCCACCCCACTCTCAAGGGTAGGGCCTCTTCTCAGATGGAGGCAGCACCATCTTCCACTCTATCATTGTTCAGCAGAGCTCCCCTCCCTCCAGCTATCCCTCCTTCTTGTCCCATGGCTGGCACAATGGCAGAAATTCACCTGCTCACTCCAGGGATTCTGGGGTCTGCACCTCCTGCAGTCTAGGGTTGCTTGTGTGGCTGATAGTCACAGGCTCACCTGAGAGGAAAGGGGACATTCCAGGACTGGGGACATAGCAGCTTCAGCTTCTTGTTCTCTGACCTGTCTGTCAGAGGAAGGCTGGGTCCTCTTGGGATGAGCATGAGGCTCAACCCTTGGCCTAAGGCTAAGCACTCATGACGCCAGCACATCCAGTATTTGAGCCCCAAGCAAGTACCTTAGTGTGGGTTCATCAGCCAGAGCAGAGACTTTACAACTTCTAAATGAGGTGTTCGGGAGGAACACGTGCACGCACACATACACACACACACACACACACACACACACACACGTGTGTGTGCAGGGAACCAGCCACTGTCTACTTCTAGAGTCCCTTCCTAGAGCAGGAAGCCTGATACCTTGGTCCTCAGGGCGGAGGATATGTCCCCAGTCTCCAGGAAGTAGAGCCTCGTTGTGTAATCCAGGATCTATAGATCTGGGTCTGCCTAGCTTAGCTGTCTCTGCCATGAAGGGCATTGGGGGACGGGCATTCTCATGGAGGAAGGAATTCAGCTTCAGCACATGTGCTGGGGAAGGAGACATCAGATGGGGCCCAGCTGATTTCTCATCCGTAAGGATGAGGCCGGGCAGGGTGGGTTTCACTCACTCCGTATGGCTGACTCGCAGGCCTGGCTCACCAACTGGAAGATGGTGGCAAGGGACTGTGGCTCTCCCTAGAAAGAGGACATGATTTGGGAACCCATGACAGGTGTCACAAGGGAGCCCCAATCTCCAGATTGTGGGCCTCACCCACCTTCTCTCCTCGTTCACCTTTGGACCCTGGTAGACCCTGTAGCAGGATAAAGGGAAAAGGCTGTCAGCATAGAAGCAGGGAGCTGCAGGCGTGGCAACATGGGTGTATGTGGTGGCAGGTTCCAGATGTATATGTCTGCCCTCAGTTCCAGCCCAGAATGAGCAAGCGAGGCTGGACATCCACAGAGACAGCTCCAAGTGGATCTGGGAACGATCTGCAAAGAATCTATCCCCAGCCGTGCATTTTGTGCTGGGGAGGATGGGTAGAGCTCCCAAACAGGTGAAACACTGTCTAGAGAACAGACCCTCCCTTGGCCCAGAGGCAGGGCTGAGCCAAGAACGCCACATCATCCTGCTTCTCCTTCAGCTATGCCCACACTATAGAGCCCACTTCAGGGGCTCTAAGCTGCTGAGACCCTATTTCTCTTGACTGAAGATTAAAGGTGACCTAAGGAGCTGAATCCTCATAAGTCAGCTGCTGCCTCCTTCCATGGAAGCCACAGGAAGCTCTGAGCAGGCAGATCTTCAATCAGGGAGGTCCCTGTTGCTTGGCTGCCTGGCTGGAGTTGTCTGTGAGGGGGTACTTACTGTGGGACCCACAGCTCCCGGGGCTCCTCGCTCCCCATTGGTGCCCCTGGCCCCTGCCAAGCCCTGGAACCCCTGCAAAAATGCAGATATCAGAGTTTGAGCCCCAAGGAGTCCATTCCCCTGTCCTGGCTTGATATCCACAGTCCCAGTGCCCAGCGAGGTTAATTCTAGCTACTTGCAGGCCTTGCCCTCCTCCCTAGCATGCTCTGAGTTCTGTACCCAAACCAGTGTTTATAAGACAACCTTTAATCTTCATCCAGCACCCAGACTCTCCACCAGCATCCAGGACAAAACCCTACCTATGCTCAGTACTCAGTCTCACTCTGCATCCAGGGTAGACTATCCGCCCCTCACCCAGCACTGAAATGCTCCCTGCTAGGCTCTGGGTACTCTGGCAGAAACAATAGGATTCACCCAGACCCAGAGGGTAGTCCTTGCAGCATATCCTGGTGGTTCTCAGCTGCTGGCCTAGGGCACCCTCTCAAAGGTTCACTGGGTATAGAGCTCACAGTGAAGACCTTCTGGGATTGAGGAAAGAACGTCTTCTCAGGGTGAGGAACCCCCAGCCTTCCTGCTGGTCACAGGCTGCCTTTGATGTCCCAGCTGCTGGGGACTCTGACAGCCAGTCTAGACACCTAAGAGGCCCAGTTGGGAGCCCTGGCACCCCTGCACTGTAGAGTTAGGGTGCAGGTATGATCGGGCCCACACAAGGACTCCTTTCCATAGGAACCTGTTCCAGGGGCAAAGGGTCTTTTCTGGTGTAAATTAGGGATGCTTCAGTGTACAGACATTTGGATGCCCAGCAGAACCCTGTGGAAGGCTGCAGTGGGAACAGTTCCCTCCTCTACAGTGGTCTGGCAAGGGATGTTCAGTGCCTTTCTCCCAAACTATCTGCCCAGTTCCAGGGAGCCTTGGGGATTCTGGTCAGAGCCTACCCTGGGGCCAGGTGGTCCTGGCAGGCCAGCAGGTCCCTCCAGTCCTCTCATGCCCTGGTGAACAAAGAAGGGGAAAATTGAGATGGGAATTTTTATCAGCCCATGCTTTCTACAGTGATCATCCCAACATCCCCTGACAGATTCTTCTCGGCATTCTCTTCTGCCAACTTGATGCCCTTTGGATCCAGGCTAGTACTACCCCAAGAAGGTTACCTACCCTGGTAAGGTGAGATATACAGCTTGCCCCAACTCTGATTAGAGTAGCTGCCTCCCTTCACCCCACCTCGGGGTGACAGCATTTACCCTCAGCATGGGCTGAGATAGCTTTCTTCCTAGCCAGACCTTAGGAAGTAAGGCAGATGAAGCCTTGGGTGGAGAAGGAAGCCTCCCCACTTCCTTGTTCCCTCTAGTCTCTGTCTCTAAGACTCTACCTGGGCCCACTCTCTCCCACTCACCACCCACTGGGCCTGGAGCCAGTACCTTTGGTCCCTGTAGGCCAGTTTTCCCAGGGATGCCTTGCTGGCCAGAGAGGCCCTGTGAGGGAACAGAGATAGTCCGCCAGGGCAGAGCCAATGTCATAGGCGAAGGAGGGTCCTGCCTATGCCATCACCCTGCCTTGGCCCTGTCACATTACCTGCAAGCCTGAAAGTCCCTGATCCCCCTTCTCTCCTTTGGCTCCTGGTGGCCCCTGGAGGGGAAGATGGACTGAGAGGTGGGAACAAAGACAGAAGGGAAGAAGACACGTGCAGAGCAGCACCTACCATGGGTCCCTGGACTGCGCGGCCCTGGGTCCCTGGTGACCCCTGCTGACCTCCAGGGCCTTCGGGTCCTGTTTGTCCAGGTGGACCCGGCTCCCCCTGGAGATACAAGGAGGGGTTGAGAAGGCACACCCTCTGTCCCTTCCTAGTCACCCCATGTCCTCTGCACTCTACCTGACGCCTACCCTGAGGGGATCCTGACAGGACCTTATCTGTAGGGAATAATCAGCCCCTAGTCACATATTCAGAGCCATAGACAAGTCAAAATGGATCCAGGATTTGAAGCTAATTCCTCCACCCAATCCTGGTTCTTCTCTTCTGCTCTGGTTCCAAAGGGGGAAGGCTTGGAGAAGAAGTGTGCACAGAAATCACCAAGAGTAGTTCGCTGGGCTGATACAAGGGTACCGGTATCTCCTTAAGCTCTCAAACCCCAAACACCAACCTCGGTTCTCACAAGCTCTAAGGCATGGGTGACATCAGATGTTTAAACTGAGATTGGGGGAAAAACTTCCAAACTTTTTTTTTTTAATTAAGCAAATCAGTGCTCCAAACACGACACAGCAAACTGCTCAGTCTTATTAATGCACAACTATAAATAAAATACTAGCATGCAGAACACTGGCACATACTGAACAGTAATAAGGAGTGTCACCATGCTAGCTCCCTAGTGACTGGAGAGGACTTCGCATGTGGGGAACCAGCAAAATTAATAGCAAGTAGCTTCAGGAAGAAAATTGCCTGATCGTGTCCATAATCACTGAACATGTGATATTGATATATCTTTAATGTCTGTTTTTATTTGTTTTTCAAATGTCAAATAAATTAAGATTAAAGGAATTTTGCTATCTGGTTAAGGGTCTGAATCAGCTCCACATCTAATGCATTACTATGAAGCCAAAGGGAAGATAAAGCCATCTGTATTACATGACACCATTTGACAGAGTTCTATTTGCTACCATCACTAGGCAAGAAAAAGAAAACAGAGTTATAAACACTGTGCTGGAGTGCACACGATCTCCTGTGACTCTGAAACACATGGAAGTAAACTGATCACAAGTAAGAGAAATGAGAAAGCTCTACACAAGGACGACCCTCAGTGCCACTTCTTTCTGAGTGCAGCTATAACCTGAACTTGACCCCAATAAAAACAACAACTGCATTTCCCAGTCTAAATGGATGAGTGACTTCTACAGCTCAAAGTGAATAAGCGAGGAGGCCCAGACAGGGCTGGCAAGACTGCTCGGTGGGTAAAGGCATTTACCATACTAGCCTGGTGACTTGGGTTCAGTCCCCGGAACTCGCATGAAGGTGAACGGAGAGAATAGAGTGGTCCTCTGACCTGCACGTGCATACATACAACCTGTTGTGAGTTGAATCTGCCCATGTTAAAGTTGTAGGTATGGAGGGCCACTGCCAGTGGACAGGCACGGTTTGGCCAGGCTGGGCTCATAGCCCGGTAGACAAGCCAGCAGGGAGAGGTACGGCTAGATGAAGGTGGTACTAACTAGCAGGGCTGAATCCTCAAGAGACGGACTAGAGGCTGGGTTTTCAAGGAGTAGAAGATGGCTTTTTTCACCTCACACCATCGAGCTGGGGATGAACCAGCGTGTGCAGGCCTGAAAGGCCTAGAAGTCCCAAAGAAGCCAGAGGATGTTCACTTCATACTCTCAGATTGGGGGAAGCCTTTTACACTTCGATTGTATTTAACATATTTGTTTAGTGTTTGTGGACACGTGTGGAGGTCAGAGGATGACTTGAGAGTGTCAGCTCTGTCCTTTTATCGTGTGGGTCCTGAGAAGCATTCACGTGGTCAGACCTGGTGGCAGGCAACTTCACCTGCTGCTGGCTTTCCCACTTTGGGAGGTCATTTAAAATAGCCTACAAAATTCAAAACCCAGAAGAAACAGAGCAATGATGTAGACTAGACAAAACTTACCTTTAAAATCTATATAGAAACCAGCCGCAAACAAGGTCAGAAGACACACAACTAACAGCAAGGAAGTCACAAGTCACTTCAACAGCATAGCTGACCCCAAACTAAAACTCCCTACAGTGGGGAGCTGGAGGACATATTTCCAACAAGAAAATCTGGAAGCTTATGAAAGACTTCCAGGCTAGTCTAGGCGACAGAGTGAGACCCTTTCCCAAACCAACCAACCAAAGGAAAAACAAACAAACAAACAAAAAAAACAAAAAGAAAAAAAAACATAGTTATGTCCATGTTCCCCACCAGACTGCCTAATATCAGCCAGTTATCCAGGAGTGGTTTGGAGTACAGCTGCCTCACCCTGGGAGAGCAGGTGCACATGTTCAGCTTCAAGGGGGCACAGCTGGCACTGTGCATCTAAGGACACAGGAGTCCATCCCCGAGGACACTGGAACTCCTGCAGAATGTGCCCAGACAGGGAGGAGCGAGCACTGCAATGTCTTTAGAGGGGGCCAAGCACTCACTCCACTCACAGAAGGCTGACTACCTTACAAATGTCCACAGTACAAAGACCTCAGCCAGCTCTGCCCAAAGATGCACAGTCCTTCCCAAGAGGCACTGTGCCAGGCTTAGGGCAGGACACGACATGGGGGTGCAGTTTTACAGGCCCTCTGGAGGGCTAAAGGGAGGTGAAGGTCGAGGCAGGGGAGGAACATATCCCCGAAGCCGCCACCACTTGCACATCTTGTACTCTGTACATGTGGCGCTGTGGTGTACCAATCTAGAAGCAGGCAAGAACGGCACCTTTTAGGCCACTGTGGGGATGGTACACTGCCTTCAGCTTCACACTCCTTGAACTAAGACCCTCATCCCCACACACCCCTGTGCTACGGAATGAGACCAGTTCTACAACTCTCCCCGAGAAGAAAATCATCCTGCAGCAGGCTGCCATTCAGCTGTTTTATCTGTCAGACTATAGCAAAGATGCTGTCCTTTCCATGTCAGATAGTGTTTGCTAAGACTAACACAATCCCTGATAAAGGTTTGAGTGGAGCAAACACATACGTAATGTTCCCAGAGTCTGATTCCCTGGTTTTGTCTGTGCGCCATGCATACTGAACTTGTAGTTTTCTCTGCTGTTCCCCAGACTCAAACGGAAGGGCAAAGCACTGTCTGTGTTTGTCTCTGAGTAGTCACCTGTAAACTCACTTTACTCATCATGATTAACTTTAATGATTCATTTTTTCTGGGCTGTTGGTGCCACCCCAGATATTAATTTTACATCTCAAAAAAAAACCCCCAAAAAACAAAAAACAAAACAAAAGTCATCTGTACTCTGACATATCCACAGAGCTCTGCAGACTCAGACCCTTTCTCCAACATGCCCATAGACCCTGTGGACAGCACAAACTCAGAGGCTAATTATGTTTGAAAACACTCTGAAACTCAGTCTCCAGTGTGTTGTGGTTGGAGGAGTTAGCAAGTGTCTATGGAAGGGAGTGAACAATGAATCGAGGAGCTGGGAAACCTGGACACACACACAGGCCCTCCCAAGCCTCAGTTTCCCCATCTGTGCCATGTTGGTGACCCTGCCTATGAGAGTGGGTAAAGAGCAAATATCCACTAAATACCAGGTTTGGGGCCAGATGTCCAGCAGGTGATAGGGGAGCAGAAAATGATCCCTGGTTTCCCTGTGATGACAGATCCCTGCTTTTCTACAGGGGGGAGGCTTTCCCTGTGCTCTGAGTGTGCAGGGTCCCTCCACTGCAGGCAGATCAGGTGTATGGCTCCTGTACTACACAAGACCTACCTTGGGCCCTGGGTGCCCCTGCTGTCCTGGAGGGCCGTTCCTTCCAGGGAGGCCCTGTGAAAATACAGACAGGACTGAGTACTAGCTCCACCGTAATCCTCAGTCACACTCAAACTCCCTCTTATCATCAGCTGTGGATTCCCATCTGTGTTGCTGGGGGGAGGGGGGGAAGGATTCTCTAAAATGGAAGATGTCCTTACTGCCCTCCTTCTCATTGCTGGGCATCCAAGGAAGTAAAGCAGACTTGAGGCCTATATACAATGACACCCGTGGACCACCAAGAGCAGACTAAGTGCTATTGACACATGCCCTGTGACCACTGACTCTGCAAGTATTGCAGCCCAAAAAACTGGCCCAGGAGCCCTGGGCTTGCAGAGAGAGGAGACCAAAAGAGGTATGAACATCATTTAAAGATGCCATGGCCTGCCCAAGGTAGAGGGCTTTATAGTGCTGGCCAACTCCTTTCCAGTACCAAGGCTATGGCTTGCAGTTTACCACATGATAGCCCACCAGCCACCACCAGTACAGTCCTGGAGACCTGCTGGACCTGGACTCATTCCATTAGAAATATTGGAGAAACTCTTGATTTCCTGGCAGAGAAAGGCCGACATCTGCCCACAGATGGAGGGTACATCTAAGAGAGCAAAGCTCAGCCACCATGCAGAGGGGCTGGCTGCACTGGGAAGGTGGGCCTGATAGCCACAGAGGAAATCTGAGGACGCCTGTCCTCTGTGTAACATGCCTGTGGAGGGTTGTTGGTGGACCTAGTTTCCTGAAGGCTGAGGTGAGGGGCATAGGCAGACCACTCCATCTAAACCAGTGGCAGCAAAAGTCGATGATCACCCCCAGAGGAGAAGATGTTGGACTCACAGGAGGGCCTTGGGGCCCTGGTGGCCCAGGGGTCTCAGATGAGTAGGCACAGGCTGAAGGGAAGGCCGGGCACGTCTCTCCATCCCTCTGGAAGAAAAGTAATCATTTGCTTAATGAACCATTCACTGGATCTCATCTGATTTAAGACTCAGCATGGCCAACAGACACGACTCCAGGAGACCTCTAGAGTCATCACCAGAGGTAGGGCAGGGCAGAATCAGGGCTGCCAAGTCCTGAGTGTGCAGCAGGCTCAGGCACCCTTCCTAGACACCCACATGAACCCCGTGGCATGATAGCATCTCCTTTTTCTCACTCTCCTTCCAGGCTCCTAGCATGTCCAAGCCCAGTGTGGGCTCCCAGGAGCTCACTAGTGAGGAAAGCTCTCAAGTCCCCAGCAGGCCTAGAATGAGCTTCCACCTGGGCCTATAGAGAAGGGGAGAAAGCTTCTCTCTAGGGATGAGCAGGGACTTCTGACACATAGGTGTCACTGATGTAAACTGGCTATCCCAGTCCATGATAGTTACAGTAGCTATAGGTGAAGCTTCTTGGCCTTCCCCCAAATACCTGTGGGGGAATTCAGACCCCTGGACACCTCAGTCAGAAAGTCTGCTTTCATCTCTCTCAGTATAGTGGATCTAGGTAGACCACCTACCCCAGACTCTGTGTCACAGTGCCTTAGTGGCATTCTCACAGGACCCAGGACAGTGTCCAGGGCCTTTTTGCCACCTACCAGTGCAGGAATCTCACAACACCTGTCCTTGTCTGCCCAGGTATCACTGCACACGATTTGCAACATCTGGATCTGGAACTGTGAGGCAGGGAAGGTCAGGCCCTATAGGCAGAGCCCACCCATCCCATGAGACAATGCCCAGACTCACTGTGGCTGAGCTGCTCCGTGGCCCTCTGGCCTTGGCTAGCCTCCCTAGTGTGATGAAACCACCTGTGGGTGGGCTGCCAGCATCCCCAATGGGCCGCTCAGCCACCTTCCGACAGTCCACATAGAGTCTGACCTTAGAGTGGCCTACAGCTATATGTACCTGCAGAAACCACAGTAAGTCTCCCACCCCAGATCACATCAAGACAGATTAAAGGGGCCAACACATAGGGTCTGGGATCAAATTCTGACTCTACTCTGGAACCTACTGAGGCCTTAGCTTCCCAGAAAAAGCTGCTGAAGGAGCCTCCCCTCTCCCCCCCCCCCGCCCCCCCCAAAAGAGTTTGCTCTCTGACCCAAATTAAGGAGGGACAATCAGAACAGTGGAGCACAAGGGTCAAAGGCCCTATATAAATCAGTGTTTGACTCTCACAGAAGACAACCACATGCAGGGAGGGACTGGCCAGAGGGTCAGGGCTCAGACAGACAGTTCCCAGGACCTTGTGGAAGCTTCCAAAGAAGATCTTCTTTGCATCCTGAAGGTCAAAGGTGACCTCCTGCAAGGCTGCCCGGGAATCATGGTTGAAGTAAGTCAGAGACTTTCTGCCAGCTGACGGGGAGGATACAGAGCAGATGAGAATGGTTGAAAGAGAGAGGCAGTGACAGATCAAAGGCCCTACCCAAGGCCGAGCGGGGCCCCTCCACAGTGCAAAGCCATGGCGATACCCAGGGTATCTGTTCTCATTGATGGTGGGCGTCCATGCCTAGCTGCCTGGGGAGACCCACAGCTTGGTCTGGGGGTTGGCATCCTTGGACTTGTGTTCCATGAAGTTAAGAAAGTAGGCAGAAGCCCCCATCCCTCCCAACTGTCAAGGGTGATATGGGGTCCACAGTCACCATCCAGCAGAACCCCGAGGACGGGCTGGAAGTCTTCAGCCATCATCTGCCACAGTGCAAAGGCTTCCCGGGGTGTCTCAGGGAGTAGACGCACAAGGAAGACAATGGTGTGTTCTGGTGGCAGGGTTGATGGGTAGATGTCACTGGAGAGACAGGGGGTGGGGCAGATTTCAGAGGACTCAACAGAGGTATTCTTGGTTCAGTTTCTCAATAAGGAACATGGAAGTATAACAGAGCACACACACACACATACACACACACACACACACACACACACACACACACACACACACACACACACCCCAAGGGCCCTAAGCCAACAGACCCTCTGCTCTCTGAAGCCAGGCCAAGACTACAATGGAGGCCACTGTACAGGGTTGCTCTCACTGAGTACATGTGCTGAGTTATCTATCAGACCAGCAATGGGGGAGTCCATGTCCATGCGGATCCAGGCTAAGGGCAGAATAATGGCAAACCATGGAGCCTTGAGTAAAGAATAAAATCATTCTTATCATTCTGCATCTTGCTATTTGCCTTTCATCTGCTCTCAGGATAAAAGCCAAGAGCTGGAAAAATACCAGCTCAGCCGTGAGCCTTTATTTTCTTTTTTCTTTTGCTGGGGACAGGAACTCACCACATAGCCTAGGCTGGCATTAGAGTCATAGTAATCCTTTCTCAGCCTCCTGAGTTCTAGGATTTGAGATGCTACCATGCACAGAACAGTGCCACAGTTCTCTGAGCACAGTGGCTGTGATGGTCTCACAATCATTTCTGGGGCAGCTCTCCATTCCACCACAGAAAGGATTCCTGTGCTCTCAACAGCCAGAGTCTCCTTGTACAGCAGCTGGCATGATGGGGGCCACTTGTGTTAAGTGGGCACTCTGAGGAAATTAGTCATCTGTCCTGCCCTCTTTTGAAGCCCAGAAAGGCAAATAGATAGACAGGAAAGGATTTGAGGAAAGGATCAATGAAGGCAAATCACTACTGGGAATGTAGGCAGCTTTGATTCAGTTTTGTGGTTAAGAGTAGAGACAGGGACAGTGAGGGAGATAAGAGAGGCAGAAATAAGACCACTCAACTGCCTACACTCCAGGTAAAGTGGTTTTGCCTCATGAGTTTAGTCCCCTGACCAGTTGAACCACCAGACTAGATCTTGGACTTGAAGGATGAACCTCCTGCTCTGTGGTAGAACCTCCCCACCATCAATGAAGGGGCATGTTGTAAAACATGGTCCTTCAAACAAAACAGCTGCCATCTTCATCAGATCAGCTATGCCTTCTAACAAGAGGTCATGTAACTGGACCTACTCATTGTAGATATCCCTCAGAGGAAGGGGTGGGGAATCACTGGAGTCTCGCCTGAGATTCTGGCTACTCCCTCCTGCACAGTTATTTGCCTGTACTTCGGCCCTAACTGCATGCTGCCTTAGAGTCTCTAGAGTCTATACATTGGGAGAAATTAACTGAAGGAGAGCACCATTTATGTGGCTATGTGATAGTCACCATTCACGCTGGGTAAAGTCTTCTGGTAGAGCTTGCTTTAGGCTCCTGTAAATAGCCTCTCACCCATGCTCTGTAACTGAGCCTAATTAATTCATTGGTTCCTGTGGGGCTTATAAGGAAGGGGTAGATGTCGCTTAGGTCTACCCAAGTTGGAAACAAGCACAAGTCTCACAACAGCACAAAAGTGGGGCAAAGTGGGAAAGAAGGACGTTTGTAGCAAAGATAAAGAAGGAAAGAAGAGGCTGGTGAAGGAATCCAAAAGATAGTCATTAAGGTGAGGGAAAGCCTTGTACGCCAAGCCTGACATGAGGGCCACGGACACATGAAAGCTGGATGACAAGGTCAAGCACAAGGTACATGTGTCAATGGCCATGCCTGCCTCAAAGGACACTTCTCACAGCAAAGTGTGCAAGGAGGTGATACAGATGGAAAAGTTCTCAATATCACTGTCACTGAGAAAGTGTAAAACCATATTGAGATACTGCCTTGTAGTCAGAAAGACAAAACCTACTGAGTGTTGGTGGAGAGAGGAGAGCCTTGCACAGTGTTAGGAGGGTAAATTAGTACAGGCACTATGGGAATAAAGGATCCACACAAAAACAAAAGAACTACCAGATGGTGTGGCAAGTCCACACCTGGGTACAAAGGAAATGAAATCAGACTTTGTGGTCACTATACTCCACTCAGCAGAGGCAAGAAATGGAGCCAATCAACATGACCATTAAATTCTGAGTGAGAAATGAAGCTAGGTTTTGAGGACGGAGAGGTAGGCGTGCACCTCAGGGTAGGAACAGTAGTGAATGCTGAATGGTAAAAGCCACTGACATGTGAAGTTCAGGGAAGGAAGGGCATAAAGAACTGGAGTGTGGGTTCATCAAGGACGACCGCAGACAGTCACCAGCCATGCAGTTCATAAGACAGGAAGAGAAAACTTGGCTTGCACAGTAATAAAATAATAAGTGTTGGAATGAATAGCTATGCTTACCCTTATATAACCATTAACTAAGTTACATATCTATAGGAAAGATGGTAAGCCTGTGTGGGTCTCAGATGAGCACACAGGAAGGGCATTCCCCAAACCTCTCTCTTGCTTGACCAGGAGGCTTCTGCATGCACCTGCCCAAAATTTCTAACTGTTCTCATGGAGGGGCATAAACAGGGATGAGAGTCCCCAGTGTGCTGCTTGGGCCTGGACCCCAAGTTGTTGTGGGGGCCCATGGTGCCATGCTCGGTCCACTTGGGGGACTCCTTTTTTGCTCGTGGGAGCACCTGGTAGTGCTGTAAAGGTCAGGGCTTTTACATCTGTGAGGCTTATTTATATTTTTATTACATGCCCAGGCCTCAGTTCTTCCAGGTTTGGGAAGTGAGCCTGATACTCAACCATACTGTGTGGTTCAAAGTTCAGGCTAAAAACATGAGACACAGAGATATGGGTGCCTTCTAGATACTATGGGCTTTTTGGGCCTTCTCATGGCTTCTTGGGAAGCACCCACTTCTTACAAACCTAGGATGGTGATAGATTTGCCAGTCAGGATACAGAGCAAATACAGAACCTCTTAGAGGGAACAGTGCCATGGCTTCTATGCAGAATTTTGTGAATCTGAATGATCTCTGGGCCACATAGGAAAAAGTCCCATGCATGACTTCAAGTCATGCTGGCTATGGAGCCTAATTCCACACACAAGACTTTATTAATCTGTCAAATAAGCATTTCTGGAGTGCACTGAGCTGAAGCCAGTCTATGGCCTGCTGACATGGTATCAGAAGCTAGTCAATTCTGGGACAGGGTCATGGCAGTTATGTGGCAGGCCCACACCAACTCTTCCCACCCAAATTACATAGCCCCCTCTTGCTCCCCCATTTCCCTTGGCTCCCTCGCACCTGACCCGACGCATCAGTTGAGCATCCTTGAAGAGAGTGAAGGTTGGGACCACACCCAAGGCTGAGGGCTCCATGGCCACTCCTCGAATAGAGGCATACTCCTTTGCCACGAGGCCAAAGGCCACCATCAGGTCAAACCCTGGTGGAACAGGGAATGGTGACCAGGAATAATTCAGCACTGCTGAATTTCCCTCTGGCCAACACAGAAGCCTCAGGCAGCCCCTTTTGCTCCCTGTAGCCTGAGGATTCTATGGTCCTGACCCCAGCTACAGGCTGAGGCTGTCTTATGAGCCATTGGGGTGATCAGTGTCATGGTGGATTCCTCCAGTTCCCCCCTCAAGTGTCAGCTCCTTTTACAGAATTAATTGGCACAAATAAGAGAGTGAAATCATGCCGGGCGTGGTGGCGCATGCCTTTAATCCCAGCACTCAGGAGGCAGAGGCAGGCGGATTTCTGAGTTCGAGGCCAGCCTGGTCTACAGAATGAGTTACAGGACAGCCAGGGATATACAGAGAAACCCTGTCTTGAAAAACCAAGAGAGAGAGAGAGAGAGAGGGAGAGAGAGAGAGAGAGAGAGAGAGAGTGAGTTTGTAACTGGTGCTTAACTGTGCACCAGCAGGTGTAGAGGCTCAGCTCTTCTGAGGCCTATTTCAAGGAAGCAGCCATGTCTACCCATCCCTGCTTCAGGGCAGTGGCAGCCCCAGGCAGGCTCTCTTACTGGAAATGGATGAGGTATAGCTTCATACTACAGAGCCTACCTACCTACCCTGTATTTTAAGACCCTCCCTTGCTGGACAGAACCATGCCTCATGCTAAGCATCTGTTCTCACCCTCTTGCATAGTACTTATGAGGACTCCAGGCTTTGTATCAGACACCCAAGACACCTGGCAACAGGGAGACACCTAGGGCCTGGACATGCCTAGACAGCTCAGCCTCTGCCCTGCACATGCAGATGCTAACTTTGGAACTCTTAGTTCCCCCACTGTGAGACAGGAATAAAACTCCCCTGCCAGCCTTGTGGACCCTGTAGTTGATCCTGCCCCAACCTTGGAAGAGTCAAGAAAACAGAGCAAGCAAACAATAGAACACAGCTGGCACAAATATACAGGACCTACCTGAGAGTGAACTGTCCGGGTGCAGGGCTGGGCAGGCTGCTGAGAGGACATGAAGGGTCTGGTGAGTCACAGCAAAGCTAGCCCAACTACCAGAAGGACCACTTCATGGGCAATGTCAGGCCTCGGGTGAGCACAGGTGGACCTATGCTGAGGTAGGCGCCTGCTCCCCTTGCTTCCCTTTGTCACACCCTGCAGTCTCTGTTCCTCACTGCCATCCTGGGATCACACTAAGTGGGCGGATGCTCCTGCCTACCCTGTACACCCCAGGCCAAAACCAAGGTTCCATTGGGGACTCTGCCTAAACACGTTATGGGCTCCAAATGAACTGTAGGCACCAGATGGTAGGGTCAGGGAGATGACTGGAAGCAGCGCAGGTCTGGAGGTAAGGAAGGGTACAGGCTGGCCCTGTAGCCAGTAGAAGGCAGATGATGTCACAGTCAGGGCTGCAGGCCTGGTGGTCATCCACTGAGCAGTGAGGGACTGGTTGTATAGGCACTTGGATTGTAAGTGGATGACCCCAAAGGGGGCACTACAGCTGAGGTAGTAGGTGTGGCAGCCTCTGAAGGCCCTTTGACTTCAGCAGCTGTGGCTCCTAGGTAATTGTTCACAGCTAAGCTTGGCCTTGTGGGTTGGAGGATACCAGGCCACTAGAGACCTACCTGCCATGTCCTGTGGCATCAAGAGCAGGTCTTTTCTGGGCAGAACTCTCCATACTCTCTAGACATTTCCCAGTCACTCTGATCCAGCTTGCTCTATTTGCTTTAGGCACCCTGCTGTCCATGGCATCTCTACATTCTGTGTTGTCACTGGGGCTTCCCTGGGTATGAGGTCTCACTAGCTCCGGGGTGTCACTGGTTCTGGTGCCTCACTGAATCTGGGGTCTCACTGAATCTAGTATCTGGCCTACTCTGGAGTATGACCAGTTCTGAAGCCTGACTTGGCCTAGCATCTAGCTGGACCTTGAGTCTGGCTTGGGCTTGGTATTTAGAAAGAGCTGCAGCATTGGTGACCACTAACCTGTGCGGTATGTGGCAGACACTGCCATGCTCTCCCCTGCTCCGTAGACAGCTGAGACCAGGACCCTGTACTTGGTGGCAGACATCAGATCACGAAGCACAACATGGCTCCTGGTGCCTGGTACAGAGATCTGTGGAAGGAGGAGGCCCCTAAGCCTCTCCTCTTAGACTTCCTTCTCCTTTCAAGGCTATACTCCCTCTTCCCATCTTTCCCTCCACAAAGAAGCTGCTGCTACCCTCAGTAGACAGGTAAGATCCACACCTAAATCCCTGGATGGCTCCTAGCTCTTTATACAGACTCACTGATTTCTCTGGTCCAGAGCCTGAGGCCAGTGTGTAGTTGAGCCGGTAATGGAGGACATGGCCACTTGGTGGTGTCCAGTTGACCTGCAGGCTGTTGGGGGTCTTCGAGGACAAGGCCAGGCTGGATGGGGGGCTTCTGCTTGCTGCAGCTATCCAGTGGCAAGGCAATGTGGAATTCAACACTTTCCAGAATAGAGGTACCCACTCCCAGAAGGCCAGATACCCAAATGGTCTTGCACTATGTCTAGTGCCCTGACCTGCCCAACCCTGCGCATTGCCCCTGCTGAGTTCCCCAGCACCCGTAGAAGGTCTTGCATGGAGAGCTGTGCCACCCGTGCTGGGGAATTTGGACCTCAGCCACCCCAAGATTTGTTTCCCTTGTGGGCTCAGATCCAATGGTCTAGCCCAGAGTCTCAGGGACTCAGGTAACCTGCTTGTTAGTGGGTCTGAGAGTACGAGGTCCTGGGCATATGGATCAAGGAAGGCCTGGGTCCCCTCTGTGCTGCTCCTGTCCCAAGACCATATGAATGGAGGATAGGCCACCTACAGGGGGTGTAGCGGAGGGACACGGGGTCGCTGCGAGTGCCATCCCTGTAGTAGGCAAGGATGGTGATCTCATATTCCACATGTTTCATCAGGCCAGGCAAGATGGCTGTGCCAAGGGTCCCTGGGACAGAGATCTAGAGAAAGGCAGGGGTCCACCTGGGTCATAGGAAGCCTCACCTCCAAGAGACAGATTCACAGGCTATGGGCAGACAGATCGTCTCAAGATACAGGACTGGGATGGGCACAGAGTCTAAGCCTCACTTGGCCTTGGGATCTGGGGTCATAGGATTTTCTCTGAAAGGTCACCTGCCCCACGTCCTTACCTCATGGGCCTTCCCTTCTCCCAAGGGCATCCACTTGATCTGATAAACAAGTACACCAGACAAGGCAGTGGCCAGCCATGACAGCTTTACTGCATCTCCCGGGAGCTCCATCACAGACAGCTGGCCAGGGCTAGGAGCTTTCTCTGGAAGATGGGGTGTATAAATGGAGCATAGAGTGCTGACCTTAGCGTTTACTTTTAGACAAGGGTCGGCCACATGGAGGAATGTCCCTGGCCCCTTGTCCAGACACTTGTCCCCACCTGCCCTAACACAGCCAGAACAGACACCCAACATAGGCCCTTCAGTAGGACATAGGGGCACAGTCCAGCTGCACCCCAGCCTTGACTTCGCAGACTCACGTGTGGTTACATGGCCAGTCAGCACGGAGGAACCACCCCCAAGGTAAAAACAGGTGACTCTGATGGTGTACATGGTAGAGGAAGAAAGTGGGCCCAGAGTAGCTGAAGTAATGTTCCCAGGAACCTGAGTCTGAGGGAGGGATACAGGCAAATCCGTCAGGAACCTGAGCTCAGAGTGGGGACCCAAGCTCAGGACCTATAGCCAGGGCTAGCCTGTGAGATGCCCAAAATGGGAAAACTGCAATCAGCCATGGATCTCCAGCATGGCCCATGAGTGGGAACTCCTCTGCCTGTCTCACCTTTAAATCCCACAAAACATTCTGCCTCTAAATTGAGTGAAGCCACAGCCTCAGCATGAACATTCTGCATCTAAACACAGCCTCAGCATGAAATCACTATGTATGTATATGTGCACACACACAGGTATGTGTGCATATGCATGTGTGTGTCTTTGCTTCGAACCTAAGGATGCTAGGCTCCCCATGTCTGTGTGGATGCTGCATCTACCTAGGATTCTGAGTCCTCTAGGAAGCCCTTGAAACTTTTGGGCCCCTGCTCTTACCTGCCCAGAGTGGCTGCCATCGCTAGAGACGTAGCTGACCTTGACCAGGCGCATGGGCCTCTGGGCTTCCCAGGACACACAGGTTGAGTTGTAGCGAACATCTGAGAAAGTCAGGTGTCTTGGAGGCCCCAGGGCAGCTGTAAGACACAGCGAGGCCTCAGGGGCTGGCACCCTACCCTTGGGACTAAGAGAAGAGTGGGCGGTACTGGGCCTGAGGGCATATGGGTCATCCAGGGTTATCTGTGCTCTCCCACATAGAGCAAAGTAAACAACAGAATAGGGGAACGGCTATGTCAGAGGTTCTCAACCTGTGGGTCCCAAACCCCTTGGGAGTTGAACGACTCCCCCTTTCATAGGGGTCACCTAAAGCCATCCAAAACCACAGATATTTACATTATAATTCCTAACAGTAGCAAAATCACAGTTATGGGGTAATGACAAAAAATAATTGTATGGTTGGAGGGGGGCGTCACCTCAATATGAGGAACTGTGTTAAAGGGTCACAGCATTAGGAAGGTTGAGAATGCTGGGCTGTGTGACCAGATACTCACAGGTCCTGGCACGGATGCTCTGGGCCTCGCTGGCCTCTGGTCCCCGAAGGCTCTGCACTGAGACAGCATAGTCCTGGCCAGGCTCCAGACCATCCAGCAGTACCTCAGGCTGTCCCACATGTACCTGGCAGGGACATGGTGACACAGTACTCTCTCTCTACACTGAGCCTCACCATCTGCCCCACCCCATCTCTCTCTCCCTGCCTCTCACCTCTCTCTTTTGCTCCTCCCCAGTGGAGGTAGCCAGCAAGTACTGCACCAAGTATTGAGTGACCCCAGCAGAGGGCGGCCAGGTGACGCGGAGAGTTCTGGGTGTCACTGCAGCTAGGGTCAGTGGCCCAGGTGGAGGCAGGGGTGCTGAGGAGGGGATGATCATCAGGAGAATCTCAGGGGAATTGTGGCACATGCAGAACTCATATACATGGACAACAAAGCCCTTTTTCCAGGGACAAGACTTTGAGTAGGTAGGGTTGTACAGATGGCCAGGTAGGCAACCACCATGCAGAGTACAGAACTCTAAGTCACGTGTCTCAAATGTCAGTGGGCTGTGTTTTTGGCTCACAGTCCTGGGGGAGCCAGATCACCCTGCTAGCCTAAGGCAATTTGCTACAAAGGTGATAAGGGATGTTGTATCCAGGCTCACACACACAAATCCTCACGTACTTCACGAAGGTGTCTCTCTCTGTGAATGACTGGAAGAGGCAGATCCAGAGGCATAGAGCAGAGCAGAGGTTGCAAGGGCTGGGTGAAGGTGTCTATGAAATGTGCAGTTTTCGTTGGGAAATGAGTATGATCTATGATAGTCTTGGTACAAATAGCCCTTAATATACTGTCCTTGTTTGTTTGTTTGTTTGTTTGTTTGTTTGTTTAGGTTTCTGTCTTTTGAGACATGGTTTCTCTATCTAACTCTAGTTGTCTTGGAACTCACAGAGATTCACCTACCCCTCCAATGCTGGGATTAAAGGTGTGTGCTACCACAACTGGCAAAGCCCTGGATATACTAACAGCTATCCATTGTCTCCTGTAAGTGGGTGAGTGTGGGCGCATGAGCCCTGTCTCAATGGAGCTGTTAACCAGAGATCATTATAGGTCCAGCAGAAGGCTGAGAGACAGTGGCCTCGACCATGTGCTGTCACCAGACAGGATAGGAGCCTTAAGAAAGACATCCTGGCAGCAGCAGTATTGAGCCATGGCGTGATACAGGGTCAGAGAGTCTAGATCCCAAGCCTCTTGTGGCTTGTGGGAACACTTCTGACCCAGAGCTGCCTGTAGTCATGCTCTGCTGGTACTATCCCCAAAAGGCAGGACTACTCAAAGGCCACCCTTTTACCTGTGGTTGCCCGGCCTTGCAGGCTCTTGCCAACCCCACTCTCATAGACAGGAAGCACAGAGACCAAGTATTCTGTGTTGGAGGTCAGGTTTCCAAGCTCCATGGATGAGACAGGCCCCTCCACCACCACCTGAGCAGGAAAACTTCATCAACAGGGTATAGACTTGGGAGACATGACACTGCCACCCTGGGAGATTGGATCCCCACATGGAGCAGAGCAGCACCAGGCACCATGGAGACAAGTGAGACTGTAAAACAATCCACTCATCTATCAGTGTCATCAAAACCAATCTGTTGTCTGTAGTCACAGCCCAGCACTCCACATTCTGACTCTGTCCGATGGGCCGTATCTGTGTGTAGCTACTCACTCCCTGCGCTACCCTGGATCTCCTCTCATGCAGACTTTACTCATCTCTAGGCCCTCATTCCGGTGTTCAGCCACAGCTCAGCAGAACCCACCTGAACCATGCCGGTTGAATCCTGCCAGCTGCCCCAACTCCCAAGGATGGTCTCAGCAGAGGCTGAACCAGGGGACCCCCTCTTACCTCCTTGGGGGCACCACCCCTAGAAGGCTGCCATACAATTAGATACTTGAGGGGTGGGTATAAGGCTGGAGTCCAAGACAGGTGGATACTGGATGAGGTGGCGTGGGTCAGGGTCAGTCTGGTGGGCGTGGGGAGGGGGTCCAGGACCCGAGTACCTGCTGCTGGTTTGACTGTGAGGAAAGGCAATCAGGGACCAAGCAAGCACACCCACATACTCCCTCTGGTGGCCATGTACAGGAAGGACAGGAAAATCCTCCTACCCCAGCCCACAACATATCCAAGGAGGAATCCCTCTGGTCAGGGCTACACTCCCTTATGGGTCATGAAATTGGCCCAGTATAGCTTCAATCTCCCTGTCCCTCTGCCACCGTGGTGCTGTGTCCTTACCTGGGCCTCTGCCCTGAATTTTTTGGCAAATGAGTCGGCTGAGCAGAGGAGCTAGGGTGGCCAGCTGAGGGAAGTCCAGCACGTTGTGGACAGTGATGTCCAGTGGCTGGGACGCCAGGAGCTTCAGCTCAGCCTCATCGACATTCTTCACACCTGCTTTAAGGAAGTGTGTATCAACATGCCACTCTGAGACTCTCTTTCTATTTACAGACAAGACCACAAGGGAGGGACCTACCAGAGTTCCCATCATGGGGGAGGGCAAAACTGAAGCCGTATGTCCTAGATTTCACGGGGTCTCAGTGGAACACAGGAATGGGCCAGGGGAGGCCAGTGTGCTTAGCTCTGGGAACTGGGAAGCAGGCCAGACTATGTGGATGCTGGTGTCAGGTACCCACCCATAAGGGGGGGGGGTTCCTGGAAGAGAGGGGCTCCTAGAACAACCCCCTACACTTGGAGTTTCCTTCCCATTAAACAGTGCAGTAAATGTGGTTGACATCCCAGAGAGCACTGGGGACACTCCTTGCTTGAGGAGCAAACGGGGATGGGGGAAGACCTGTCAGGCACAATGGCAGCTGCCAGGCAGGGTACCAGTTTGAAGGTTACTTGCAGTATGAGTTGGAGGGTGGCAGGGAGTTGGGGAGTGTCACGGCAAGGGAGGCAGGGACAAATTTTGCAGATGTTGCTGCAAGGTGTAGCCATGCACCTCTATGGAGCAGGGCTCACCCTCTGGCCCCTATGGGTGTGGATGCTGCAGGCCAGCAGTTATCATGTACCCAAGTTTCTAGCCAGAGATGGTAAAGCCAGAGTGCAGATGTGTCTGTGATCTGGAGCCTACCCTGGCCATGTGCATCCAAACCCAGGGCCCAGGCACTGTGCTGGCTCACCCACAACAAAGACATCAATGTCCTGATCCTTAAGGATCCTGGCAGCTGTGCGCACATCATCCTGCGACTTGCCATCTGTCACCAGAATCAACACTTTGGCTGCCTCTGGACGGACACCGGCTGCTGGCTTCAGGTTCTGCTCCAGCACATGGGTTAGGGCGAGGCCTTGGGAATATAAGGGATAAAGTGATGGGCAGCCACTAGGACCTCCTCCTCAGGTGCCCTCTCAACCACAGCTGACACACTCGATCCGAAGGCTCTCTGTTCATGTTTCATCAGTCCTGCCTCGCCAGGCTAAAGGCACTTGGGATCGGGGACAGCTCCTCCTGTGAAGAATACCCATAGCCCAGCAAGACCATGCCTAAGAAGCTGCCTCAAGGCTGACCATCCAGCTGAGTAGGACCAAGGAAGAAGCTACCCATAATCAGTGCAGACTCTTGCTCAACAAGGTGCCCAAAGTTCCACACTTTTACCAAGGTTGGGGTGTGGAGGGGTGGTCGATTTTGCCCTGTAAAGTGTGAAGTGGGCTCAGCACCCACTCATCACACAAATGTTCAGGGGCAGAGGGGGCAGGAAAAGTTTGGCAAGAGGCTTCAGAACAGGTAAACCTCAAGGCCCAGGACATACCTGTGAATGTGTTTCCTCCCTTGTAGTGGAGGTGGTGTACGGCTGCTAGCACTTGCTCCTTGGTTTGGAAGGAGTTGAGGTCCCACTCGGTCTGGGGGTCTCCACTGTACTGTGTCAGACCTAGGGGTGGGCTTTGGTTGCTGGGTTGAGGTTTTGGGGGAGGGGGTCTTTCTTTTTTGCATCACTGTGGGGTGGGCAAGCACCCTAGCGACATGTTGTATGCTACTGCATCCTCAGTGTCAAGGCTCAGTTTTGAAAACCTGATCCTCAGAATCACCTGCTATGGGTACAACCTCTGGGAGTCCCACTCTCAGGAGATGACACATTTTCAGGGCCCAAGGCTCACATAGAGATATCATCAGAGGGACTAACTGGGAGCTAGCCATTCCTGCAGACCATAACGACAGCCCAGACTCACAGAGAAAGGCTCACAGGACCTGACCCAGACCAAGAAGGCTTCTATCAGCCAGGTTTCTTAACTTTCTTGGCAGTTGATGGACCTTGAGAGGCTGTAGCAGTCACTATCCTTTTCTGAGGGCAGCTGCTGTCCTTCTGCTAGTGAGAACTCAAGAAATCCAATCTCACCACCACCCACCCACCCATCCCCGCAAGGGCAGGGCAAAGGAGACAGTACCTACCTACTAGGACTTTATCTGGTCCTATTGCAAATTGTGTGATGATGCTGGCCAGGAAGTCTTTCACCTGCTGGAAGTGGTTGTGGCCGATGCTCCAGGACCCGTCCACCAGGAAGATTATATCAGCAGGTGTTGGGGGTGTGCATTGGAACTGGGGGTGATCTGAGGCAGGTAATAAGGAGTGGGGTACTGGGTGGGGCCTATGGCATCCTCAGGATACCTCAAGTATTGGAGAACTGCCAGGGATCTTGGGGTATCAGGATTTCCAAGGACATTGTGTCTCCCCAGGCTTAGAAAAACCCTCTTGCATCCTAGTTTGGGGTTTCAGCTTTTCTAAATCCCTTCACAGAGGGCTGATTACAGCCTCAGGTCTAGGGGTCACTTCTACCTTCTTTAGAAGTGCCCATGGCAGCACTATGTGTGAACCTGACAGTTTAGTCCCTAGGCTGAGCAGGCTTCAGCACCCACATTTCCAGGCCCATCTGCCTATAGGTGACCAGCTGGTATGGCTGGGACTGACAGTACCACAGACAGTCCAAACCTGGGCAAATTGACAGGAAGATCAGACAGGAATAGTAGCAACCAGAGACATCTGTGGGTGGCCTCAGGACCTTCCATTTCCCTAAAGTTCTTTGTAGATAAAATGTTCCTACCTGGGGCCCCTGATAATTTGACAAAGATGACACCTGACAGGCCTCAAGAGATTTCTGAACACAGCCAGGTGATTCCTTTGTGGCTTCTGATCCTTAGACTAAAGGCGGGGTCCAGGCCTGCCTGTAAGACTCTCAGTGGAGGGGTAACAGTGTACCAGAAGACCCTATCCATAGTAATAGAATAGAAGAGAGCACAGGGCCTGGACATGAGGGAGTAATACCCAAGTCTGGGGACAGAAGCCTTTCTACGGCTCTGTGCTGCTGGAGCAAGGAGTGTCCTGATGTGATGGGAGAACGATGAGGACATAGCTCAACTCCATCTGGCCCCACTGGACAGAGCTTACCTAGCTCCCCTTGCTTTCCCACTGAGGCTGCAGTGTGGCTCTGCCTCTCCAGGTCTGTGGTTGTCTGAGCAGAGTCTTGTACTCCAAGGCCCTGCTTGAGTTTCTTCTGATCCTTACTGGCCACTCCTGGAGGCAGAGGGAGGGGTCATAGCTGCTACCATGCACCTCCCAGACCTAAGCTAGGGTTCTAGAACAAAGACTATCTGGCCCCTGTACATGAGATTAGTGAGTCCAGGAACACAACGGGTAAAGAACATGTGGTCAAATATAAACAAGAACTTCTGGTCATATGACAAGACCCAGGAAGCTTCACAGGGCTCTCCCCTCCCCCAGGGTTTACTCTCAGTCCACTCTGACCTACCAAGAATGGGCAGGTCCCTGCTTAAGGTAAAGCCAATGCTGGGCTCAGATTTTTTCTCAGAGTCTGGGCCCCTCAGAGGGAAGGAGGTAGGCTCCAGGGTGGCTCCAGCCAGCCTCCGGCTGCCTCTGCCCAAAGATTGGCTCTTCAGATCTTCAACTGCAGAGAGAGGAAGGACTGTCAGGTCCAGGACACCAGCCCAAAGTAGGAGCAGGGGCTTGGAGCTTAGGGGTCTGTACACTTCCTGGAAGGCAAACCCACAGTCTTGCTGTCTGCCTCATGGAAGATGAGCAGCAATGTCAGAAACAGGTAAAAAAGACCCAAGCACTTCACAGGCAAAGTGCTTCAGGGCACAAGCCAGAGGCCTTCCAACCAAATCCACCCCTGTCTGGGTGCAGGAGGACTTACTCACAAACTCCCTTCGTGCCAGCAGGACAGGCCCCGAGTCAGTGAGCTCGAAGATCTGCAAGGTGTAGCTCTTGGAAGGGTTCAGGCCACCCACAGTGGCCTTGGGGGTCTTGGTGGTCAGTATCAGCTCCTGCTCCAAGTCCCCTAGGTGGGGGTGGAGAGTTGTTGAGGCTGCCAAATTTACTATACATGTGAGTGCATACACGTGGGTTGATGTGTATCCACTAATGTGTGTGTACTGAACATGCTTGTACAAGAACCTGTCTTGTGGGAGAACAGCCACCTTTCCTTCTTTGGAATGCTGTCGTCTAAGATAGGAACAGATTCCAGCATTAAAAAACAGACATAGCCAGGCCTAGCAGTTCAGTCCTCTCATTCTATCACTCTAGAGACAGAGGCGGGCAGATTTCTGTGAGTTCAAGGCTAGTCTTGTCAACAAAGCAACCTCCAGGATGGCCAGGGATAGACAATGAAACTCTGTCTCGGAACAGAACAAAACAAAAATCATGCGATTCCAAAGGATCCCTGTTCTATCTGGTGGTGGGTGGGGTAGAGTCAGAAGTGACCTTGTAATGGATCGAGGAGAGATACCTAGACTCATGGACATACGCACATCGCCCATGTCTCAAACAACAGGGAATAAAAACGATTCCTACCTGGGAGGAACAGAACACTGTTTCTACACAGTGGGCAGTCCCCAGACCTGCACCCAATCCGACAGTAGGCAGTGGCCAGGCAGGGACCCCCAGACCAACAAGCTTCTATCATTTAAAATAATTTGTTATAGCAGCAGAAGATGGGCTCAAGCTGCGTGTGCTGGCATGGGCCTGAAATCTAAGCATACAGTGGGCTGAGGCAGGAGAATTACTGAGTTCAAGTCTAGCCTGAGCTATGCATCAATTAAAAAGAAAAAAAGACCATGTTTAAAAAAGACAGAATGTCACACTGACTAAAAAGGATGCTTTGGTCAATATCCCTCTAGAAGCCTTTCTATTGTATGAGTATTTTATAACTTTTGGCTTTATGGATTCTCTGTGCTTTATGTTCATTTTATTTTTATAATTTATTCTTTTTTTCTTCTACCTGAATTTGCTTTTCTGTTCTATATAACTTAGTATGGATGCTTAACTTCTTAGGTCTTTTTTTTTTTTCCTTTTTCAATACTAAGACTCTCACACATGCTGGGCAAGCATTACCACGGAGCTACTACAGCCTCAACCCTACTACTGTTTGTTCTTTAACTTACAGAGTTAAAGCTATTAATCTTCCTCTAAGCAACAGAAAAAAAAAATCGCATCTATGTAGCTCAGGTTGGGGACCCTCTTGCCTCAGCTTCTGCCTTGCCACGCCCAGCTTGTCATCATGGCCCTGTCCCTGTAACTGGAGGGCTGACTGGGATTCGGGCACTCTCCCTTTTCACATGTTCACTGCATGCAGGATCCAGGCACTCTTCACCTTCTGTGTGTGTTCCTGCTGGTTACAGGAGAATTCAGAGGCCTCTCCAACTACATCTGCTCCATGTGATTGAGGAAAGGAACCCAGAAATGATAGAAATAGCTCTGCCAAGGACGGTGTGGGGAGCAGCTGGCTGGAGCAGGCTCAGTGAATCCTACAGACAGTGTGAACTCATTACCACAATTTTATTCAAGTAGAAAGCCTTGGTCCTGAGAAAGATGGAAATGAGATGCACTATCTTTTATATCAACGTGTTAAGTCGACAAAGGGGATTCCATTTTTAAAGAATTTGCTTTTTTAAAAAAAGGCATATGAGGGTGGGGGTGGGGAGCCCCTGTCTACACCGTCAGCATTTTTCTAAGATCTAGGTTTGTGCTCAACATTACATCCTGCTCTCAAAAGTTGCACTTGGCTCATCAACTATGTTGCTTTAAATTAGCCAATATGTAAGAATGTGAGACCTAGCTCTGACCATTCAGGATGAAGTACCAGACTTCCTCTTCTTCTTTTTTTTTTTTTTTGGTCAGTTATTCTTTTTTTATTATTAGGTATTTATTTCATTTACATTTCTAATGCTATCCCAAAAGTCCCCCACCCACTCCCCAACCCACTCACTCTCACTTCTTGGCCCTGGCATTCCCCTGTACTGAGGCATATAAAGTTTGCACAACCAATGGGCCTCTCTTTCCACTGATGGCCGACTAGGCCATCTTCTGATACATATGCAGCTAGAGACATGAGCTCCGGGGGGTACTGATTAGTTCATATTATTGTTCCACCTATAGGGTTGCAGATCCCCCCCCCCGCTCCTTGGGTACTTTCTGTAGCTCTTCCATTGGGGCCCCTGTGATCCATCCAATAGCTGACTGTGAGCATCCACTTCTGTGTTTGCTAGGCCCCGGCATAGTCTCACAAGAGACAGCTATATCTGGGTCCTTTCAGCAAAATCTTGCTAGTGTATGCAATGGTGTCAGCGTTTGGAAGCTGATTATGGGATGGATCCCCAGATATGGCCGTCTCTAGATGGTCCATCCTTTCATCTCAGCTCCAAACTTTGTCTCTGTAACTCCTACCAGACTTCTTTAATTAGGAATGAAAACACACTGGGATCTCTGATTGGGTGTGCCTACTTACTTGCTTACTTAAGCTTAGCCACACACCATTCTCCAGAAGTAAAACTTTGTGCTTTGCCAAAATCCAAAATAACAAACTCCGGATTGTGTGCTCATTTTCTTGAGACCCTAGTCCCATTTCTAACCATCCTAACAGGAAAGAGGAAAGAAAGCCTAGCAGGGAGACATGAGCTCTCCATACCTGCCATAGGTGTCACCTGCACCAAGAAGCCAAGGCCACTTCCCTCTGCTTCCCTCCACTTCATCTGCAGCTGGTCCTCAGGCAGTACTGCCAGCCTCAGACGGCTACTTACTGTAACAACAGGATTGGAAGTTGGGGTGTAAGGCAGACTTACCAGTGACCAACTGACTACCTCCTGCAACCAGAAGGTGGCTTTCCCTAAGAGGCATGGAGGGATATAGCCCCACCTAGGTTTCTTTAGAGTCTGTGGCCTCATGAAGATCCCACAACCTGTGATATTCCATGACAAGGCCACACTGGTAGCTTTAGGAGGGAGTCTAATTCCACCACTGCACCCAGGAGGGCAGTGTCTGTCCTGTGATGACTGGAGGTGCAGAGATAAAGCCCAGGGCCTTGGCAGCTGCCTTGGGTCTCCTAGACTCAAGAGGAATATAGAAGCAGCTGTGTAGCTGCGCACGCGCACACATGCACACGCACACACACACTGAAGCTGCCAAAGTCATGCTAGGTTGATGTGTCCCTTGTGGGCAGAATGGATGTAGGACCTCAGCTGGAACTATGGTGATGGCTGTCTGCTTATGTGCACATGGTATGTCTGCGTACACCTGTGCCTACATGTGGGCATGTGTGGGATGCATGCTTCAGCTCTCAAAATAGGAATGGCATTATGATAGATAGCTAGTACTATCAGCTTTAGAGAATCTAAAATCACCTGGGATATCAGACTCTGAGGATGCCTGTGGGGGATTATCTTGGTTTTGTTAACTGATGTCAGCAATGTGGAGAGACACATTTTAATTGACAATGGGGCTATTCCCTCAGCAGGGGCTATAAGAAACTAGGGTAGTGAGTTGTTCACTCCGTTTTGCTTTCTGACGGTAGATTTGGTGTGACTGGTGAACCTTGGCTTCCCTGCCATGAATATTATACCCTGACCCATGAACTAAAGTAACTAACCCCTTTCCCCATAAGTTGCTTTTATCCACATTTTGCCACAGCAAAGGGAAAAGAAACAAAGACAGGGTAATCCTGTCATGAAGGAGGGAGAACCCGTGGTCAATGGGGGGTGGAGGGACCATAGGGCCTGTGCTGACCTCCCAAGAAGCTTCCGGACTCTGTTGCAGACAGCTATTTTTGGAAAATGGGGACAGAGGCCTCTTCTAGTCTCCTCACCATGTGCTGGGGCACAGAGAGATAGGCAAAGACTGAGAGTGCCTGGGATAGATACAATGACCCATTCAGAATGAACTCTTTCCGGATGGGCTTGGCTGCTCTGACCGTGACCTATTGAAAGGCAGGAATGTGTCAGGATGAGGTGGGGGTTCTGAAAGGCCAGCTGTGAGCATGGGTCCCCACTCTTGCCCATAAAGAGCCTTCTGTTTTTTTTCCCCCCTCAGTGTGTTAGGAGCTTTTAGAACCATCTCAGACAGTACAGGCACATGTTCCCCTCCCTAACCTCAGCTCACCTCTCAGCTGGTCTCTAAGGTCCCAGCCCACCCCAGCCATGCATGGGCAGCCTGTCAGCTGGTCTCTGAGGTCTCAGCCCACCCCAGCCATGCATGGGCAGCCTGTCATGCTTGTTCCAGGCAAACACTGAGTTGGAAGCACCAACAGTGCTGTGGATAGTAGTGGTGGGAAGATATGTTTTTAACTTGGATGAGAAACAGATCCAGACCAGTCAGGTATCATGAGGAATATACTATATTGTTCCTGGGAGCTAGATGTAGTCATGAGTGTGAAGGCTATGGGCACACAGAAACATGCCCACCTGAGCCAGCAGCTCCACAGGAAGGAGTCTGCAACACAGATCCTCCCCAAGTCCTGTGCACATCCCTTGGAGGTCATAGAAATACTACGAGAGACTTTCCCAGGGGGAGCCTGCCTGGAATAGCCAAATAGGAAGGGACCAGATGGAAACTCTTGCCCCAAGACATGTACAGAGAAGAGAGATACACTACCCTTCTAAGACAGAATAGGAAGGCTTTTTTTCCTTGGGAGGGAAGAGGCAGGAATATTGATCTCTATTAAGCCATTTGTGTAGTATATGAAACCAGATTGAAAATTTTACAGAATAACTATGCAAGGCATAAAGGATCAAATTTGGAGAATGCCAGTAATCTTGAAATAACTTAGGCAAAAAAGCCTCCCTAAGTAAGGCTGAAGTACCACAAGGTCAAGGCAAGAGCAAGGGTTTTCTTCTCTGCTCTACCAGCTTGCCTGTTGCTACAACAGCTCTCAGGCTGGCATTTACTACAGGAAAATGCCTGTGATGGCAAGTCAGAGGCTTGTAGCAGAGTTCCTCTTGCAGGCAGTGGGGGCATTGCCTCCTTACCTTGTCCCTGCCCCAGTGCCAACGTGGTACCCAAGAACATCCAGAGGCAGAAGCGGAGGTAGGAGCCTTGGAGGCTCATACTGCATAGCCTGTGGGAGGAGAGGTCAAAGCCCTTCACCACTTAAAGAACTCTTACCCTCCTCCCTGACAAGAGAGCTAGTTCTGCATCCATTCCCATGGACCAGCAGGATGTCCCTACAGACAAAAGCAAAGCCCAAAGGCCTATAACTTGTCATTATGGAGATGTTGATGAAGACTGAAGCCATACTGAGGCATCTCACTGAACAAAAGACCCTCAGCTACAAAATCTCCTTGTGTGCTCAAGTACCCTCTGCAGGGAGCCAATTCTTCCATGCCCCTTCTGGTATTTACACCCACAATAGATAAGACACAGTGGGGATCGCCAGAGTAACAAACCTTGAGGCCCCAGAAGCCCCACATGGTGTCTGAGATTGGCTTGGATAGATTCATACTATCAAGGTCATCACATTTGGTGGCTTGCTCTCAAGCAGAAGGGACATGTGAGGTCAAATTCTGATTATAGCAGAAGTAGGCACAATAGGGATGAAAAGTATTGGGGAACCCTTGAGTCCTCTCCGAAGTTGGGAGACAATGCTTGAAAGAGAGGCCAATGGGGTAGAGTCCACCACCTCAGGGTAGCACTTTGGAGGAGGGAACACAAGCATGACCCAGCCTGGAATTCGTGAGCCTGAGGAACCCAGATCCCCACCCCAGCCCTGAACAAAGCACCTGCATTCCTGTATACTCAAGGGTTACCTCTGCAGAGAAGCCAGCTCTGTGAGCAGAGCCAAGACCAGTAGGAAGGCTACAGGCTGATACACCCTAGAACAGTAGTTAACCTTGTGTGTGTGTTGGGGTGGGGGTAGGGACATCTAATGACCCTTTCATAGGGATTACCAAAGATGATTGGAAAACACAGATTTTTTTTACATTATCATTCATAATAGTAGTAAAACCATAGTTATGAGGTAGCAACAAAAATAATTTCATGACTGAGGGTCACCACAACATGCGGAACTTTTTAAAGGGCCACAGCATTAGGAAAATTGAGGACTACTGCTCTAGAGTGTATATATGCATCCATCCAGAAAATTTAAACTAAGGTGTCAGTGCTATGGACCACTGTTCCATCTGCCTACGAAGTGCCACAGAAATGGCCCTGCCTTCTGGACTCACTCTGAAGCCAGACCCCTCCCTACTTCATGGCCAGGGAGGTCACAGCTGATGGACATTAAGTTCCCTTCTGCTGCCCACCAGCCCTTTTTGCATGTCCTTAGTTCCAAGTGTCATCTAAAACCCTCATAGGATCTGGAGAAGATGCTCAGGTCTCCAGGCTGCACTTGAGTCCCTCAACTTGTGGGGCCTTATCAATTTTCCCAGTCTCTCCCCAGTGGATTCTCTGGTAGCCCCCTCATGCACCCAGCCCCAGGGCCATAAATGAGTCACTAACCTCCTGCTCCAAGGATAGTGTTCCTCACTTTCCAATGCCTCTTGGTCTTGCTGTGACAAGGCTGGAACTTAGAAAAGGTTCCCTTCCCTGATGTCACTAGGCCCGCCCTAAAGTCTTTTCCCCTCCCTTTTATCTTCTGCTGCTTGGGGCTTGTTTTCAAGAATGAGATGGTGGTCCCAGCACAAAGGACTCATTTCACACTCTTCTGGGAATCCCACCAGGGGTAGTGGGGGACTGCAAGTCTGTCCCACAGAGGAGGTCCCAGAGGCTTCTTGAGAATAAAGGCCAGTGTGTGTAGTCCTGGGTGCTGGGCATTGAGAGCCTCTGACCAGCCTATTTGGGGGAAGGACCATTTAGACTACCAATCACTAGGGGCTGGGGTCTGCAACCTCCATTCCCTTCTTTCTTGTTCACACTAGAACTAGGAGCAGGCCCATGCCCACACCACTTACACCTTCCTGAGCCGCTCCTGCCTGTGTAGGTTGGGAAAGCTCTGCTCTCAATGAAGCTCTCGTGATCCATCTTGAACACCCCATGGTCTCACCTTGTAACTCTCGGCAAGGTGGCCCAGTAGACCAGGTCAGGGATAAAAGGCCCCCTACTCCCACTTGAAAGCATGGCTCATGACCCAGCCACTCTAGGGTTCCCATGGGTCTAGTGGAGCGTCAGTTTGGTCTTCAACTACACATGGGCTCCAAACCATGATGTGAGATCTAGGGTCACAGTCCCTACAGACCCTCCCACAGTCAGATAAAGGTTGTAATCTCTGAGTACATGCATCTGTGGCCGTAGCTCACAGGAATCTTGAAATACCTGTGTGTATCCACACACAGCTCAGGTCTCCTCTCTGCACTGAGTCTCGGGTGGACTACCCTGTACTTTCTACCTCCTACTACCTAGAAATGCCCTGGCAGCCCCTGTACCAGCCCCGCGGTTCTGCTTTCCCTGTACCTAGCAATGGCATGTGTACACCCATTACCACACTCTGAGATCCATGTCATAACCCCTGCAAACTAAGTCAGAACAGAGTGCCCTGGAGCCTGCTCACCTTTCTCCTGACCACAGCCCTGACAGTAGGAATACTAACATGGGAGTAACAATTTCAGTGGGCAAATGTGATGATGGGGGCGCAGACACTCAGGATATTGTCTTAATGGTTTCAAAGGAAAGGGGCTGACCTCTGTGTCTTGTCTGGCCATTTGGGGCAGGAAATCTGGAGTGAAGCCTGACTTGAGACTGATAACCTTGCCTGCCCAGAATCCCTTGATGCTAAAACCCACACTTCCAACAGCTGGCCAGAGGCCCAGATCAATTTCAGCCAAACAAGCACTAACTCCACCCAGGACACTTGGGAGACAGAGCTTGCCTGACCCATGCAGGCTGGAAAGGCTCAAGAAGTAGTGGTGATATAGGCCTGCCCCTAGAAAATCCTGCCATTGCTAGGTACAGAGGAAGCAGACTGTTGGGCTGGTACAAGGGCTCCCAGGGCATTTCCAGGCAGCATAAAGTATCAGAACTCCTTGGTCCTTTAGTGCTGCCCACAGACAAACTCCTCTGCAGGCCACATACAGGAGGGTCCATACTATCCCACTGGACATCCCTGGGCCAAAGCCAGGATAGGAGACAAGAGGCCAAGCTATAACTTGCCCCAAGGATGTGGAGTCTCTGGAGACAAGCCTACCACCCAGGCCACTAACATGGCCCAGGAAAGGCTATCCACTCAAGCCACAAGCCGAGAGCCAGCCCAAGATACCACTCCTTTCTCCTTCCTCACCTTCCTAGCTACATGACTAACCACAGACATCCAAGGCTGCTCAGCCTCTTGCCAGGTCACCTAGGCCGACAATGTCTGACTTAAGTCTAACCAGGCCTCCCTGAAGCCCAAGCTGTCCCTGCCATGTGTTTGTTTACATATATCCAAGAGAAGGGCCCTCCAGACCTTGTTTATAGAATATAGTCTGACAAGTTCTCTACATACAGGCTGCAAGCAGCAGCCAAAGGCCATACCTAGAACCTTGCCCTGGGCTTTACTTACGCTGTCCTTTAAGGCATTAGACATGTGGTATAGAGGTCTCTGGATTATGTTAAAACAAGCCTCAAAACGTGCAGCTCCTGTACTCAACATAGCACCAGGAACCTGTCAGTAGCTAGGGCTGTTTGCCACTCCCAAACGATCTGAGGCAGGCAGCTTCCTGGACCAGAACCAATAGATGTCATTCCTCTTATATCACCTTATGTCCAGCAAATCAAGGACTCCTTCATTCTGGGGATATTCCAGTTTCAGTGAGGTTCTTCCTCCGTGTTCAGACTTCCTTGACTTCTTTCTGTGTACTCAACAACCCCATGTCTTCTCACCCCAAGTCTCTGACCTCTGATGTCATCTATTAGTGGTTACTCTATCAGGCACAAGTCCTGGGTATCTTCCCTAGCTCGGAGATGTCCTGTTACATGACTACTGAGTAGTGTCATGTCCACTTGAGGACAAAGCAATCCCAGAGGATTCCCCAAACTTCAGCCCTATCAGTTCTGCGGAGAACCATGAATCCCCATGGGGGGAGGGGGTGTGAAGCAAGCACTAGAAACTTAGGGCCCAGACAGAAAGTAGGAGCAAACATGACAGACACACAAACCACAGAACTTCAGGTCATGCACTGCTGGTCAAACTGAGGGTCAGACAGGAGTGGGTATAAGGAGACAGAGACCCCAGCTGGTCTCTCCAGCCACAGCACACAGCAGTCACAGAATCCTAGGAGGGGACGGCTGTCACACCAACCACTGATAACACATGGGTCTCAACTGCAGTGTTCCACAAAATCCACAGGGCAATAAGTGGGGTCATCTGGAAGGACAGCTGCATGCTGAGGGAGACATGACCAAGTGTGCTCTGAGCAGCCTGAGCAGGCTGGGAGAAGGCCTGGGCTGTCACAGACACAATACATGGCAAATACTAACAGGTGCTCTGCCCGGATGGAGGGTCCCCATTAAGATGCCTGACCCTGGCAGTGGCAGCTGGCCCCTGAGCATCCCCTCCATGCTCAGGCTCCCCTGTACCAGGTGGGAGCGGCAAATATGTGGGAAATGCTCCTGGCCCCTTTTCTCTCCTTTCCTCATTTCTGAGCTGTCGAGGGCTGGCCAAGTTCAAATCAGGTGTCCAAGGAGGACCAGAGCCCAGTCTGCTTTGTGTGGCCATCTGTGGAGAGTTTGTCCCATTTAACTGAGGGCTGGACAGGCTGATGCAGGAAAGGCAGAGGGTCACAAGGTGAGTTTCACAGCACAGGCCACAGGCTGTGGACTTAGGTGAGGGTGTCGGTGGCAGTGTGAGCTCCAGTATTGCTTTTGTCATCTCATTTCCAGCTTTAAGGCTCCAGGCACTTTCTTCAAGAAGAAAGAACTAGCAGACCTTTCAAATTTAAAAAGACATTTCAACGAAAGCAGATGTCTGACTTGGCTGACATTGCACAGGGCTGCAGTCCCAGGCTGTGCTAGGGCTGCAGAGACAGTGCCTGGGTCCCAAGAACCCAGAGTCCAGGAGGGCTGCTCAGAGGACCCAAGAGGCAGGTGGATGACATGTCCCCTGAGGTCTAAGAGAAAGCCAACCCACACCAGGCAGGCAGCACCAACTCGAGTCCTGCCTGAGCCACTGTCTTCACACTGAGGTCAAATGCAGGAGGAAGAAGAAGGGCGAAGTGCAAACACAGCGGTCCCCAGCAGGGCTGGGCTAGGGTGCTAGGCTCCTACCAGTTCTGGTTGTCCCAGCCCTCATCAGCCGTGGATGGGGCTGCCTTCTTGGTGGCCTTTGCCCTGCCCTCCCCACTGGCTCCCTCCCAGCTCTCCCAGCCATCGCTATTGCTGTTCTTGTTGTTGGATGCGGAACCTGAGCCCCAAACGTCCCAGCTGTCCGAGCTCCTCCTTCCTGTTGAGGCGTCTGCACAGGTCCAGCTGTCACTGCTTGGGGACTTGGCCTTGGGAGGCTCAGCACTCCCAAAGGTCTCCCAGAAGCTCTGGTCTATGTTGCTGTTCTGAGAGTTGTCTCCGCTGCTGTTCTGGTAGCTGTGGCCCTCTAAGGGTCTATTACAGAAAGGACAAAATCTCAATAGTTGTCACAGAAAGACACTTGTGCTGTTTGTATTCCTCAAGCTGCCCAATCTGCTCAAGTCTCAGGGCTCTTTAGAACAAGACCCACTCACTGCTTCACATGCCCAGCCTACATTTGACCAAGGTGTGGCCAAATGCCTGTAACAGCTCTATGCCCTCTTCCTGGCCAGGAGGAGGCTGCTGCCTTTCCTGGTGCTTCGTAGCCACCCTGGCAGAGTCAGAGCAGCCCAGCAGGTGAGGGACCGAGACTTGGCCTTGTAAGGTACTGAGGACAAGCAGCTTCTTGGAAGGGAGGGATTGTCTCTTGCTACCCTCACTCCCATCTATCACTCAAACTACAGCGTGTTTGCTAGGGTGCTAGGAAAGAAGATGCAGCCTTCTGCTCATGATCCAGGGGCCCTGGTAGTGGGGGTAAGAGGGCAGTCACTGTGCCTCTAGTAAAGAACTGTGTGTACCACACTGGGCAGAGGGTGATGGGCCAGGCCACCAGCTCTCTCTCATGGAGCCCAAGGGACCCAGGGCCTTGGGTGAGGACGTGGACTACCTGTCTGAAGTGTCTTCAGCTTTCCCAGAGAAGAAAGTGGTGACATCACGCCATCCCTTACTGCCAACTCCCTGGACCTGGAAGGAGACATGAAACAAAGTTGGGGCCCCACTCTACACAGCACCTCTGGCTCTAAAACATCAACAAAAATGGATGCTGCTCTGCTAAGACAAAACTTGGAGGAGTGTCACATACAGATAC
This sequence comes from Mus caroli, assembly GCF_978045245.1. NCBI lineage: Eukaryota > Metazoa > Chordata > Mammalia > Rodentia > Muridae > Mus > Mus caroli. The sequence continues at coordinate 933,640 of NW_028227257.1, forward strand.
ACACACACTTGTGTACAGTAACACAGCAGCAGTGCTGAAGAACACTAGTTGTTGGCTGTTTAGTTTGCTGTGAACATCTCTCTCTGCCTTCTTCGCAGACATTTCTGTGATAGCTGGGAAAATGCCACATAGATAATGAAAGGCATGGCCTTCCTGATGTCACAACACTTGAGACACTTTCAGAGCTGTGGGCCACTACAGGCCTTGTCTTTACTACAATGCAATGAAAGTCTTCAGGAGATATTCTCTATTGCCGTTGTGTTGTGAAAGCTGATGACCTCACTCCCATCCCACCAGGCCCCGAGGTCACAGGACCAGCAATAGCTGACAATGGCACTTACCAAGGGACAGGCCAATGGCAGCAAGACAGAGAAGAAACACAGGTTAGTGGCTGGCAAGTCCCCAACAACCAAGCTGTTTCCATATTCCTTAAGCCCTCAGAAACCAGAGGGCAGTGGCCACTGCCTCAGCTGGCCCAGGACCCTGTGGGGCTCCGTGCCTGGAATATGGAGACTGGCTTGGGCTGTGCTGCAGTCAGCAGGGTAGCCCTACCTTGGATGCCAACTGAGAGACCCCACTGGACACATCATCAAAAATCCTTCCCTCCTTCACCTGTGCAATTTAAAGGGCATCGTTAGGAAGACTGCAAGTCCAGACTGCACAAAGACCTGTCACATTAAGCTCCCAAAGTTCTACCAGGAGCCCATCTGGCTTCAGCTCCATAAAACCTCATCAAACCACACGACTCTGGGACGTCTGGAGAAGCCAACTGCTGCCCAGACTCCTGCTGTGAGGAAGGTTGGGGACTACTCACTCCTACTTCTGCAGATAGTCAACACCACTGCCTATGGCCTGGCCGCTGAAGTAAAACAGAAGGAAGAGAAGGACACCCTTGGGATGTCCTTGGGAACTGACTAGGAAGACTAAGAAAAAGAAGCCCAAGACCATCTGGACCAGAGAAAATTAGAGGCAAGATTTTGTTGATCCCCAGTGTACCCATTTCCCAGATAAGTAAAGAGCCTCAGTGGGACACACCAGCACCTTGATTTTTGGTGCCACCCATACCTTCTCCTGTGCAGGCTTGAGAACATTCTCATTCAGGCTGTGGCCCAACTCCGAAGCCTGTGGGAAGAGATGTCGTGTAAGCTCTGCATATAGCAACCATTAGCTGCTGGTCAGTAAGCACAGGACAGCACAAGCTTTGCCAACAGAGAGGGAGGCAGTGGGATGTGGGCCCACATGGGAAGCAATGTCACACAAGTGACACCAGAATGGAAGAGTCACGCTATGAAGGGAGCTCCCTCATACTGCTGGAAGCAGCTCTGGCTCTGGTCCACGAGTCAGGAGAATGGACACAGATCTAGCTGCAGGCAACTCTTCATCCATCTCCTGAAGGAGGCACTGAATGAAACTCATTTGGGAGAGAAGCGTATGGGAGGCGGGGTGGAGGGAAGGAAGAGAAACAGCAGAAAGGGCCACGAAGCTTTGAGCCAACCCAGGAAGTGACTTGCCTGGACCTCCACCTCAAGGCAAGACCAAATAAAAGCTTGAAGGGAGATAATTCATTAACCTAGGAAGGCTCTTTTCCAGTAGGGTATAATTCCAGCTGCTATTTGGTTTGGGATAATTAAACCATGAAATGAAAACTGAACCAAGCAGTCTTTCTCTCCAGAGCTCATTGGGCCCAGACGTGGGATGTTGATCTTGGGGAAGATGAGCTTCCAAGACCAACAGGCCAAGGTGTGAGTGCAGCACACACAGGTGACCCAAGCAGAAAGGAAGATACAGCCAGGAGCAATGCGCATGCTCAACAGACATAGGGCAGCATGCACCAGCACAAACAGGGTTTTACCGGCTCTGACTGCTGCTTGTAACCCCAAAACTTGACCCAGTAGGCACGAAGGCAGTTACAGAGAAAGAGCAGGTGTGGGAGTCGCATTAGCAACGCCCACAAGTGGCAGAGAACACACCCCTCACCATAGCCTTTTTCTTTTCTTTTTATTAATAAAAAGGGTCTCATGATGCAGTCCTTAACGGATCCTCGGCTGCCTGGTTCCTGGGACTGCAGTGGTTACCACACCAGCCTGAACTACTTTTTACCTGCAGCAGACCCGCGGCAGTCTGTTCTGGGCCCTGGCATAATTTTTTTCTCTGCTCCAAACTTAGAAGCTCTGAGGCAAAGCTAGGAAGACTTCTCCTAGGTGGTTACTAGGAGTGCGGGGCTGGAAGAGGCCCTGAGAAGCAGAAATGTACATGAATAGAGTGCTGCAGGACACAAGGACCTAAACTCCTGCCCATCTCACCATGGCGACCAGAGCTCTAAGCATGGCAACTATTATACTCAGCTTGGAATAAAAATAAACTGCCAAGCCAGAGACTGTAAGAGCCAGCCATACAATCCAAGCTGCCAAGTGAGGGTGTGGTGACACCTGTCCAGGTGAACAGACCGAGGCTGAGAGCCATGGCCTAGGCAATCCTTCCCATTTGAGACAGCTGTGGTACTATGGCTTCATGTCTTTCGGTGGCTATGGCAGACAGGGCTGAGGAAGCCCTGAAATGAGCACACTGCGAGGACAGAAGAGGACCTTCTTCAGGACTACAACTTTAGACCCCGAGCACCAGCCTAGCCCAGGGTGCTTCCAGACACTGCATATGATATAAGACTAAAGTTGCTGGGTTTTGCTTTTTGTTTTTATTTGTTTTTCCTTCCTTTTTGTTTTTTTGAGACAGGATTTCTCTGTGTAGCCCCGACTGTCCTGAAACTAGTTCTGTGGACCAAGCTAGCCTTCAACTCAGAGATCCACCTGCCCCTGCCTCCCAGGTGCTGGGATTAAAGGTGTGCGCCACCACCCGGCCAGACTAAGTGAGAGAGCTTCTCTTTACCTTCTGACTTGCTTGAGATCCAAATTTTGTAGCCTAGAAGGAAAACAAAAGCAGCACTTTGAAGTCAAATGTCGTGACCCTGACCATAGAGGCTTCATTTACATGGGGCCCAGGTGGAAGCCCTGGCAAGCACCCAGGAAGTAAGCACCAACCTGACAGCAGGTCTAAGGGCCAGGTTGCTGCTGCTTAGACTTGGGTAGATCTGGCTTAGCAGATATTGTAACAAGCCCACAAACTGGTGGTGGTAGGACATGTTTGGGTCCAGCAGTCACTCCTGCCCTACTGGTCCAACATGGAGGCCTAGCATATGAAAAGGTAGGCCCACCTAGAGAGGTCCAAGCTGGAAGGGATCCAGATCTCCCTAACACCAGCCTTTCTAGAGATGAGGAAAAATACCTTGTCAGCAGTCAGTAACTGCTGCATGGCAAATGGGCAGGGAGGATAGACAGAAGGCTTCCAGCTTGTTTGGACGGCCATGGGCACTGCTGGTCTGAGCCCTGTGGACCACTGGACCAACTTATCTCTACCCCTTTTCCTCTTTGTACTATTGCCACACAGCCCAACCCCAGGCCCAAAGCCTAGACACCTTCTGGCTTCTATCAGTGATTGCCAGGTCAGAGTCAGACATGCTCCCCACACGGCACGGTCTATCTCTATTCCATCTAGGACCCTCAAGTTCTCCTCTCATTTTAGGTAAAGGTGAGCCAGAGGAGCTAAACTATTTTAAGACTGAAGACCCAACGGCAGAAATTCAGGCATGGGCACTCATCAGCTATTCACCCACAAGAAATCAAGTCAACCTCTGCAAGCAGTTTGTCACACACACACACACACACACACACACACACACACACACACCTTCGCTATAGTTAGGGTTCCTAGGCCATCCTGTAGTGGACAAGGTCCATGCTTGTCTGCCTGAAGGACCCCAGGACCCGTCTCCCAGAGCCACAGGCCTGGAGTGGACAACATGCACCTCACAGTTACTTACACCCTCCTTTGCTGCAGATGCAAACTTGCTCGCCCCAGTGGTAAAACTGCTCCAGCCCTGAGAAAACAACAGGAAATGATGAGGCTTTTCTAGACCCTGTGCATGCCAGTCTCAACATTTTAGCACAGGAAGGTTCCACAGAAGGCACCTCCAATACCTCCACAGCTCTTGTGACCAGCCAAAAGCCACCAAGTGCTACAGTATCCACACTCCCCTTGCCAGCTGCAGCACACAGCACAGTCCTGCACAAAAGGAGGAACTCAAACACCAACCACAGCACAGGATGGCTACCAGGCCTCTTGAGCAGCCCTAAAAGGGAGTTGGTGAGCTTGTGCTCACGTCTGTCCTGCCTCCTTCCTGCCTCCCAGGGGAGCAGACCGTGCTGGGCAGAGGTTGCAGGTTTCCTCTAGGTTCAGTTGTCTCCTCACCAATACCTTCCAATGTAAATTAAAGCTTCTTCAATATAGAAACATCCCATTTAAACCAAAGCTGGCCTTCTCCCCTAGCCCTCGAGATAGTGCAGAAGAACCACTACCCTTCAGGAGACATCTATATTCAGGGATCTTCCTTTAAAAAGGTTATCAGCAGAAGACAGGGAGTACAGATGCCAAATGATGAGGGGCTTTAAATAAAACTCTACAGGGCCTAACATGGTGGAGCACACCTTTCATCCCCACACTTGGGAGGCAGACGCAGATGGGTCTCTGAGTTTGAAGACAGTCTGGTCTACAAAATGAGCTGTCAAAAAAACAAAGAACTCTACAACAGCCATAGGCCTTACGATAAAATCCTGCTTTTCTGCCCTAAAAACAACCTGTGTGAAAGCAGAAGAGTGACTGTAGCTGCTATGGTCCTGTAAGCAAATCTTTGGTTTTTCAGATAGGTTCTCACTGGGTAACCCAGGCTGGCTTCAGGCTCACTCAGTTTCCCTACTTGCTTCAGCTTCTCCAGACCTAGGGGTACAGGTATACACTACAATATTCAATTTCACTTTTAAAACAGTTTGAACCAGGCACAGTGATTCATGCTTGGAATCCCAATAAGCAGGAGGATGAAGCAGGAGAATCACTGCAAATTCAAGACCAGCCTGGTCTACACATAAGTTCACAGAGCTACAAACTAGACATGTCATTTAAAAAAAAAAAAAAAAGGAAAGAAAAAGGTTAAAAAAAATTCACTCATTAAGGAATAAACACTCAGGATACAAAAGACAAGGGTGATGTCAGTCTTCCATCTGTGCCATCTAGACTGCAGTGCGCATGTGCTGCAGCAACGCAGATGCTTGCCTTCTTCCCCTCTCACAGCATCTCATCTATTCCTTGCGCACCCTACTTAGTTATACGTATTTTGAAGATCTGGTATCATAAGCACAAAAAGCCTTTCCTCTTTTTTTATTAGGTTTGTTGTTGTTTTGTTTTTAGAGACAGAGTCTCTCTGTGTAGCCCTGGCTATCCTGGAACTCGCTGTGTAGACCAGGTTAGTCTTGAACTTAAGAGAACCCCCTGCCTCTGCCTCCTGAGTGTTGGGACTAATGGTGCATCCCACAATCTCTCTTTTCACTTTCAGCATTCAGCCCACTTAGTGCAGCCCCTGCCAGGCCTCCAGGGTGTGTGCATTTATGATTGCTACAGAACACAACACCGCAATGAACAAAAGTAGCTTAAACATTACTTTCCTCGGAAAAACAAGCCTAGGATGCCATACCCTGAACTTCAGACCCGGAGTTCCAAGTTGCCTTGAAAGCAGACAGATGCCCCCAAACCCTAACACTACACCACACCCCAGTAGAATGCCAAAAAACTTGAGCAGCCTCTGCTCAGGGCCTCACTTTCTGAGTCAGTCTACCCAACACAGGCCAGGAGGCTGGGTCAGCCTTCTGCTGGGCTCAGGATATACCCTGGAGATAAGAGGAAGACAGGCTCCATAGAAAACCTTTAGTTCTTTGAGGAAATCTACCTTGGCAAATTTGATGTGCGTGTTATGACCTGAAGTGGCTGAATACCTTTGGGATATGAATATAAGGCCTTTTTTTTTTTTTTTAAAGGAGGTAAACAAGAAGAGGCCTTTAATCAGATGAAAAGGTATGTGCCCAGGACCACCCACACTGCCAATATCTAGCCATTGGACAACCCCCTTAGCTATGTCTGGGGCAGCAGGCACTCTGCAGATCCTAGGCCTTCTTACCGAGTACAGAGATGACATGGCATTGTTGAGGAAGTCATCTTCTCTCTTCTGAGGTGGCACTGTGTTCCCAAACCCTACATAGCGATTCTCCTGAGCACTGAAGATAAACAGACATCACAACCACAGCCATGAACCTTGCCACTCCTCAACAGTGAGAGCTTGGTCACTCGGAGAGATGCCCCTCCCTCTCACAGGACACCCTGCATTCTGGACAACAGGCACAGGAGCTATACAGATACTTTCTACCACATGATCTGAGGTTCCACAGCAAGACCTATAACCCCTGGTAAGTGGGGTTACTGAAAACATCAAGCATCACTTACAGGCCAGGTGATTCCAGGAAGAAAATACATCATCTTTAATACTGGATTTCTCTCCACATTCAAAACCTCCACTCAAACCTAGGCCATCTTGGGGCCTGCCACAAGTGGACCCCAGATTACACATACTGTGGACACATACAGAAGGAGTGGGCCCAGCTTAACCTAAGGAAAGAGTCCAACCTAACGGAGTAAACCCTGCAGGGTGGCCTGTCAAAGATGCTCCCAACTGCCTTCTGCTACCCCCAGCTGGAGAGCCTTACCCCTGGTAGGAACCCAGGTCATCATTCAGCCAATCTTCAAAAGCCTTGTCCCCAGAGGCAGATGCATTCTGTGGCTGGCCAGAGGGTCTGAAGTAGAAGGTTAAAGGTCAGTAAGGCTTCAACACACCAAATGAAACCACACAGTCTGTGACAAGGACTTTTCATATCATATTTGGGGTCAAAGAGGTACCAGCTCTGACCCATAAGAAACTCAGGCACAGCTAAAGTCGAGTGGTTCTCTGTATCAATCTAACAGCTGACAATAAACTCTGGTCGTGCCAGGAATGGCAGTCAGGGTTCAGATTTGGGAAATACACTGGTGTTATGTCATCAGTGGTGCTATGACCTGGTTATGTTCTACGGGACCTGGAAGACGAGCTGTCATCCCGTGCCATCTTGGGGCCTACACTATAGTGTGACCAACAGCTCACTGAAGAGTGACCACATGAGGTAAAAGCATGGCCCACATCCCCACAGGCACTGTCCAAAGGGTTGTGTGACACACCTGCAAGAAGAGGAAGGAACCCTTCTGCAGAATAGGGCAAGATGCTACTTCTTATGGGGTAAATTTTTACTACAAGTTTACATCCTTTCAGAAATGTTAAAAAGCTACTTTTTTCTCTGACTTCTGGGAATGGCTCACAACTGAAGCTGTTCCCACAAGTGTAGTAAATGAGGTTTCTATGGAGTTCCTAAGCTACCACTAACGTGAGGGTGAAGCTGAGGTCTGACCAGCAGGCCAGAGGAGCTACCGGTGGGCAGTGAACTGCAGTGTCTTGGGCTGAGGTGGGGTCCAGTTCTGTGCAGGCGATGACTCCAGAGACCACTCTTTACCTTCTGCCAAAGTAGCCACCTAACAAGATGAGACAGGTCATGAGGAGATAGACCACCTACTCAAACACCATAAGCCAGTACCACCACGCTATGAACCAGGGCTCCCATGACAATGAAAGTAAGTGTCGGTGAGCTATGGATCCAACTTCAAATGCACAAGGACTCATTTATCTGACCCCCAGAGGGGCTCTAAGTTAAGACAGCCAAATCCTTAGAGCGTCTGCAGCTAAGCCATCCTTTTAAGGCACTTACTCCTCACTGTTCCTCTCCTCCTTGGATTGTAGACCATTTGCATTCCCTCTGGGCAGGAAGAGCCTGCCACAGGGTTAGTAGGGGCCACTTGTTCTGGCCTGTTCTTGGACAGTGCATGGCCTCCATAGACGTTCAAAGTGAGAAGAAAAACCTGCCTCCCAAAGCCGCTGAAGCCCCATCTGGCCACCAGCAAGGTGTGCTTTGTGTTCATCTCTCTATGTGGAGCCAGCCAGGCACTGAAGCCCCATCTGGCCCCTATCAGCGTGTGTGCTCAGTGTTCATCTGTGTGGCCAGCCAGGCAGGCCCTTACCTTATCCCTGAAGAGCGCGGCGGCTCTGCTGCTGTACTTGTCCTGCAGTGACCAGCTAGGCTCATAGTCGTCCTGTGTCTCCAGGAACTCTCGGAACTTAGCATTCCCACCAGCCTTCATCTTCTCCAGCTCAATGTCCTTCCATTTGTCCATTGTAACAGAGCGCACAAAGCTAGAAACCAGATGTCTGATCTGATTACCAAACCCAAGGAGACCCGACTAGCCTCCCAACCCAAGATCACATCCTGAGCTAGATACGGGTGCCTCCTGTATGGAGGTAAAAGCCGAAGCAGCTTCACAGAGGCAAGCCGGACAGCAGCTGATGCTTGTGGCCAGTGTTAGCGGAGCGAGGACCACCTTATGGTGGAGAACACCCCCTAACATCCTATCAGACAGCATCTGGGCAGCAGGCCCACAACGTGGAAAGTAGGATAGAGCAGGATGTGCAGGGCCGAGTGGTTCAACACTGACCTGAGGTGCACCCCAAGCCCACGGTGTCTCCCAGAGCATTCCAGGCAGATCCAGATGCCATAAGTCACGCTGACCCACTGAGGATTGAACGCACCACACTCAAAGCAAACCTGCAAAGGGGGTAGGGTGGCACACGCAACTCACCAAGCAGCTCAGGGCAGGATTAGGACCCCGAAGACATAAGAGACGCCCCAAAAGGATGCAGAAGAGTGGTGGACCACATGTGCACAGACTAACTAAAGGGCTCGTACCCATAAGCTTAATAAGGCTGCTCAGGTTGGTCAAAGGAGTTCAGACTGTTCTGGAGGTGGCAGTAGCTGCCCAGGAACTGGCATGAAGATACAGAACCTCTGATGAGAAATGTATTTAGAAAGCAGACCAAGCATCCTTAGCACAACCTGAGCGATGCGCCAGAAATCCCACTCCCCAAGCCACACTAGTGAGCACCAGGAACTACTAGCTGCTCCCCTGTGCCGTGGTCAGTCTCTCCAAGGAGGGACACAGCCACCGCTGCATGTGACACCAAGATGCTCATCAGCCCAGAGGTCATACTCACATTGTTCTCATCCTGTGCCCGGACTTCCTTAAGAACTTTCCTGGTTCTTGGGCTGGCCATGGTGCTGCAAGGAGGAAAACAAGCCCTTACAACGAGTTACTCTGCAAGGAAGAAAATGAACCAGCAGTGCAATAACATTATGTAATGCTTTCTTCCTAAGATCTAACAGCGGTAGCCTTGCACAGTGCAGGAGCCATTTACCAAGGAGGCTCTTCTCAGTGAGGAGGGACACCTTAGGGCACAACTAGCAGTCAAGTAGTGAGGAACAACACAGAGTACAAGTTTAGCCATTATGTGCCACCAGGCAGAATAACTGATAAAAAGCTGTCATTTGTAGTAAAACTCACAAGGAGTAGCCTTATTAAACCCATGAAGATTGACTGCTCAATCTTTTTCCCCCACACAAAAGAGCAGTGCCCTGATGAGAAGAGGGTACTCTGCACTTCCTCTCTCCCAGCGCTCCAAGTCGGGGTAGGAAGTAGGAAGCCCTCAGACTGCAGCAAGGGGCAAGGAAGTATTCCTGGCAATGGTGTTAAGATAGCCTATAAATGGGTCCTCTATGAGGACATCTGGACAGATAAACGTGAGTAATGCAGACATAGGACATAATAATAAATGCTGACCACCTGCCTAGGGCCATTGGTGAGGACAGCAATGAGGCTCAGCTAAAATGAAAATCTCATTTCCTGTACATGTCTCCCCCTTCCTTCTTTTCATGTGTACCTGTGTACACACGTGTGGAGTCCAGAGGAGGACATAGATTGTCTTCTATAGATTTCTAACCTATTCCCTTGGCATACTGAGGCTGGGAGCAAGCTCGCAGAATCTTCTTATCTCCATCTTCCAAAGTTGAGGTTTTAGACACATGTGCAGTTACGCCTGGCTTTTATGTAGGTACTAAAGATTTGAACACAGAAAGCGCTCTCACCTACAGAACTGTTTCCCTAAACCCTATTCATTTCTCTGTATCTGCCAGTTTCAGCAATGTTTGACTTTTAACTAACTGGTGGGCCATTTAATTCGGGACTAGGAAAATAAACCCAAAGGAACGGACTGTGCCAACCACAAGGTTGGACATAAACTAATCCCAGTGGTATGGCACACACCAGCACTGAGGGGACTGGATGCAGGACCTGGGCCTCTAGCCTACCAGTCAGGTGTGGTCACCCATCCCAATGGATTTATGCTGTTGCCTCTCATTCACAGGACAACACACACACAAACAACAGACTAACACTCTGTGTGATAGAAGCTACAGGTTTTCAGTGTTGTCACCTTGCTACTCGCTGTTAGACTGAAAGTGACCATTCTCTATTCATGAGGTAGGCAGAGTATTAATGTGAGGTTCACATAAAAGTCAAAACAAAATGCCTCCGCCGTATATCCTGTACTGCCGTATATCTGTATTTAACTTTAAATTTAAGTCTGCAGAAACACAGTGTTCAGTAAAGATCTTGACTCGACTCTCAACCCACCAACCCTCCTACATTCTTAAACTCTCTGTGTTTTAGCGTGACGCCTCCGTCTGTCTGACAGAAAATGTTAGAAAATAGTTGTTTACTGTAGCTGTCTAAAACAAAATCCTACTAGTTCACCTAGTTCATTCCACCTTCCCTTTTTTTTTTTTTTTTTTTGGTTTTTGGTTTTTGGTTTTTCCAGACAGGGTTTCTCTGGGTAGCCCTGGCTGTCCTGGAACTCACTTTGTAGACCAGGCTGGCCTCGAACTCAGAAATCTGCCTGCCTCTGCCTCCTGAGTGCTGGGATTAAAGGCATGCAGCACCACACCCGGTTCATTCTACCTTCCTTTTACTGCATTAATCACATGTTAGAATGGCATCCTACAACTGTGAGCACACAAATGCAGAGTTTTGCATGTAGGACTCCGTTACTGGTATGACTCATTCAGGCATAAGTTAGAAGCCCAGGCATCCACTCATGCACACAACTCCCCCAGACAGCTCAAGAGCATTTGGGGAGACACAGCTAGAGCTGAGTTCCAAAGCTCTCTGCATTCTTTTCTAGCTGCTACGTGAACAGCGTCACCAAGACCACAGCACGTTTCTGTACTGGATCCCAGTGTCCAAAGCTCCATGGCTGCCCTCAGAGGCTTACAACAACAAATGGAGGCAAACACAGGCGAGAAGCCAGCATCTCCTAAGGCAACTCTGGATCTCTGAGTAAAACCATGCAGAAGGACATTCTCAGCTACGGGCCTGGGACAGGCTCTCTACACATAGCTCACTGTGCAGACTAGGCTGGCCCCAAACTCACAGAGATCTGCCTGCCTCTGCCTCCCAAGTGCTGGGATTAAAGGTGGTGCCACAATGCCTGACTTGGTTTGGATTTAAGAAACTTTTCCTGTGTGGTAAACTTTGGGTATTGGAGAGAAGTTAGGGTTTTGTTTTGGTTTGGTTTGGGATTTTTTGCTTTTTCAAGATAGGGTTTCTCTGTGTAGCCCTGGCTGTCCTGGAACTTACTCTGTAGACCAGGCTAGCCTCGAACTCAGAAATCTGCCTGCCTCTGCCTCCCAAGTGCGGGGATCAAAGGCATGGGACACCACATCTCTGCTGAAATTAGTTGTCTTAAATGTTGCTTAATAACATAAAAATAAGTATCTCTTCAATTTAACCAGCCTAAAAAAGGCCTCAAGATTCCTTTTTTTTTTTTTTTTTTTTTTAAGATTTCTTTCTTGGGTGGCCTAGAAGCCTAGAAGGTGGGAGCTGGGTATCTCCTTCCACCAAGTGAGTTCCAGGATCAAACTCAGGTAGTCAGGCTTTGTGGCAAGCACCGCTACTTGGTAATCCATCTCACCCACCCTTAAGAATTCTTAGTAGCTGAAATTAAAAACAACCAACAACAACAAATACTCTTCCTTCAGGCAGACATACCTAGTAAATAATGAGGCAAATAAGGACTTCAAACTTTACTAAGCTACATGTCACACTAGAGAACATTTGCTTCTTAAATGGGACGTGATGAACATCTGAGGTCAAAGGGGACAGCTGGGGAAATAGCTTGGCCCTAAGGCTAAACAGTATGGGTGACCAAAAACCGTTCAGAGAACACAAAGAACCCATGTCTAAGTTATGCTTCTTCACTCTGAAGAACAGACAATATCAGATCATCACTTCGTCCAGAACTATAGTTAGGGCTTCAATGCTGCACAGCTATGGAACAGCGTATATTACTTCTGACTTGTGGGTGCCTTAAGAGTGCAAATACAGTATATTCTTCTATTGCCAGGTACAATTGAGAAAAAGTTTAGAAGCTTGATCCTGTGGGGGTCTGTTGTTGAGATGTTTTGTTTTTCCTCCTTCCGCAGAGGACTCACTTCAGAGGCCAAGAAGGGAAAAAAAAAAAAAAAAAAAATCAAACCAACTGAAGCTAGAAAACCTGGCTTACCGGCACCTCTGGACAGAATCTTCTTTCGAAGTGAAGGGCAGAGGCCCTTTCCCGGCCAAGTGGGCAGTGCAGAACCAGTCTGCGTCCAAGACTCCTCGGGACCAGAGGCTGAGGGGCCACGTAGGTCCGTGCAACCGCTAGGCTGAAGGGCGGCAAGGCTCACAGGCCGGGAGGCGGGGGTTGGGGGGGGGGCGGGGGTCTGGATGGCCGCACACTGGGATCCTGGAGTTTGGGGTCCGAGGAACAAGAACGTCACGGGTCGAAGGACTGGAGAACCCGGGGCCAGGAAGCTGGGGAATGGGAGGGACGCGGGAGGCACCGGGGAGTAAGTCAGGGCTGAAGACCGGGGGCGTCGGACAGTCATGGTATTGGGGACCAGGGGCCTAGGGCTGCAGAATCGAGGATTACAGGGCCAGGAACTGGGTAATCTGAGAGTCGGAAGGGCAAGGAACTGAGGGTCCGCGGATGCCCGGTGTCTTGGCCGCAAACTCACCTGCTGCCCCCAGGAGGTCGGGTCCCGCCGAGGTGCCAAGCTGGACTAGGCGTTCAGATCCCCCCACCAGCCGCCAGCAGCTTCCGGCTACGTCGCGCTTTGCAAGGACTCATGGGAGGCTTCCGAGGCGGTACTTCCGCCTCTGTGCGCGAGCCCGAGGCGAGGCTTCTTTTCCGGTCTGTCTAAGCCTTCGGCTGAGCGCCAGGTTTGCAGGGTTGCCTCAGCGTGGGCAGTGCGGCAGGGCAGCGCAGATGGATCCGAGCTGCGCTCTCTCCAGCGGGATTCTAGGGCGTCCACGGTTTCGACCAAGCCAGGGAACAAGGGACTTCCCGTGGATTCTGTCAACTCGAACTCCGACCCGTGGTTTAAAATAGACTTGGGCAAGCAGTTCTGGTCAAATCAATGGATTTAGTAGCCGGCGGGTTTTAGTTTTGTGTTCATTTTGGGCCTCTCTGTGTCACTAATTCCTTCCTCATCGGCCTTTTGACGGTTTTGTTTGGGCTTTTTATTTACTTGTTTGTTTATTTATTTTTTAAGAGACTGGGTTTCTCTGTGTAGCCCTGGCTGTCCTGGAGCTGGCTTCCAACTCTAAGATCCGCCTGCCTCGGCCTCCCGAGTGGATCAAAAGACGTGAGCCATCGCCGCCCGGCTCGTTTGACTTTCAAATTGGCCAAAAGTCAATGTTTTATTGAGGTCAAATCAAACGTACCTGCACCGAAACTTACCGTGAGGCATTTTGTCAAATTCAGATCCATACAGTTGGGACCTGCGTCACCTCAAGGGACAGTGGATCCCTTTCTCCATCCACTGTTAGAGTTTCTTTCACAGGTTTAGAGCTTTGTGTGAAGAGAGAAACAAAAAACGTCGCCTTAAGTCACTTATCCACAGCCTGATTTTGTTGTTTGAGATAGACTTTCACATCATAGCCTAATTTAGCCTGGAACTCGATTCAGCCTCCTGAGTTCTGGAATTATAGACACCCCACCTAGCTTCATAGCATGGCATTTCTGTTTTTGTGAGAAAGGCTCTTATGCATACCAGGATGTTCCAGAACTCATATCTGCCCTCTGCAGGCTAACGTAGTGGCCAAATGCAGGGGACAGGAAGCTTACTAAGAATGAAAGTGGCGAATACCTTAATCGCAGCACTGGGGAGGCAGACAGATCTCTGACTTCCAGGCCAGCCTGGTCTACAGAGTGAGTGCCATGCCAACCTGGGCTATACAGAGAAATCCTACCTTTACAAACAAAAGAACAAAATCTAAGCCAGATATAATGGCTCAACTTTCCACCTCCTATATACTTAAACACATACACACAACCATGTGAAGCCCAGGGCATAAGAAAATGGTGGCTGGAACCTCGGGGAAGGGTTCTGTGATTCCACTTTTATTATGAGGATATGTTAATGGCCTCACCACCTTTACCACACATCTAGCCATTGTTGGGCTGCTTTGCTTATTTTATTTTTCTGGCTGAGGGCAGCTATGGTGGCTGTGCCTCTCAGTGGTGATGATCATGTCATGCCCAGATGACACTACAATATAAATAACAGAAAACTAGTCAAGGCCTTGAGCTCAGGCCCTTGATGTGGCCCAGCATGGTCCAGACGGTTCGGTGGCTCCCAGGGAAGGTAGCAGGGAGGAAACAGCTAGACCCACACAAGCTAGGTGTGTTGAAGTACATTTTGTACATGTGAGCTTGTGAAGGTATGTATGTACTTGTTCATACATATGTACATGCCTGCATGTATATGCACTTGGTGTGTAGGTCAGTATTACATGTGTGTGGTGTGTGGGTGCTGTAAGTCTAATATCTCATTACCAGGCTCATAGGCCTCTGATTCACCACACTTCATCTATATAGAGATAATAGTTATGGCTTCTGCTGAGGGCAGACGCCTGTTCAGGACCATTGTGTAAAACAGGCCATGCTATCTATGTATACATTGCACAGCTACCGAAGACACAACCTAAGGCATGGGACTAACATTTCAGGGTTCTGTGGCAGACAGAAGTGCAGATCTGGGCTTCTCTCCCACCCATAGCCTTCAGGTCAGTCTGGCTGAAACACTGCTTGGCAGGTAAGAGCAAGCAGACCTGACCTATAGCTGGTCTGGAAGCATCTTGGCCAGTATAGTTTGTGGTTCTCAGCCTATACTCACCTTGATTAAGACATCTCAGCTGGGCAGTGGTGGCGCATGCCTTTAATCCCAGCACTTGGGAGGCAGAGGGAAGCAGATTTCTGAGTTCAAAGCCAGCCTGGTCTACAAAGTGAGTTCCAGGACAGCCAGGGCTATACAGAGAAACCCTGTCTCGAAAAAACCAAAAAAAAAAAAAAAAAAAAAAGGGACCCTCAATTGTAAAAATGCCTCTGGAGCAGCAATTGAGACCTTCCTAATGCTGTGACCCTTTAATACAGTTCCTCATGTTGTGGTGACCCCCCAACCATTAAATTACTTTTTTGCTACTTCATAACTAATTTTGACTCCCAGCACTCAGAGGCAGAGGCAGGCAGATTTCTGAGTTCGAGGCCAGCCTGGGCTACAGAGTGAGTTCCAAGACAGCCACGACTACACAGAGAAACCCTGTCTCGAAAAGCCAAAAAAAAAAAAAATTGTAATGTAGGGCTGGTGAGATGGCTCAGCAGTTAAGAGCATGGACTGCTCCTCCAGAGGTCCTGAATTCAATTCCCAGCAACCACATGGTGGCTCACAACCATCTGTAATGAGATTGAGTGCCCTCTTCTGGTGTGTTTGAAGATAGCGACAGTGTACAGTGTATTTATTTAATAATAAATAAATAAATCTTTTTTTAAAAAGAATCATAATGTAAACATCTGATATGTAACCCCTAAATTGTGGAATCTCAATCCACAGACTGAGAGCTGCTGCTCTAGAAAGATCAGGCTGTAAATCAAGCAAGCATGTAGCATGTTAATCAGTGACTGATGCGGAAGGGCTGAGCTCATCTTAAGAGATGGTCCTAGGTTCTATAAGAAGCAGGCTGAGCAAGCTACTGGGTGTAGGCTAGTCAGCAGCATCCTCCATAGCCTCTGCATCAGCTCCTGCCTCCACGTTCCTGCTGTTTGAGTTCTTGTTCTGATGTGGAAGCATAAGCCAAATAAACTCTTTCCTCCCCAAGTTATTTTTGGTCACTCTGGTGATCACAGCAGTAGTAACCCTGACCAACACACTGCTCCAGGAAGCACCAGTGCTTGGATCAACCAGCTCAGATGTGAAAGCCCTTGAGTTTAAGCTCACCCTGAGAACATTCTCCACAGAGCACTGGGCTCCATGACCTCAGATGTTAATCACCAACGTTCAGTCAGGGTGCTTCCCTGACTGGCCTCGAGGGGGCAGGCCAGCCTACTTGGGGGTTCATCAGAAACAGCCCCATCTTCCAGTCTCCTGAAAGTCTGTGAAGGAAACTATTGCCATGGAAGAGCTAGATAGTTCTGGCAGGCCACCCAGAAATGGGATGCAAAGAGCTGATGCAAGGAGGACTGGCTGGGTGCAAGTAACCTGGATTCCAGACCTGGAAGGAAAGCTCTTGCCTTGTGTGGTAATTGGAGTAAACCGTGATAAAGAAGTTCCTGGTAACAAGAGGCCATAGTAAGCAGCCTGCTTGGCCTGAGCTGAGCTGGCCTTCCAGTCAGAAGGCAGAGCTAAGCCCTCTGGTGTGAGGCCTGCTGAAGAATTCCGAGTTCACAAAAACAAAATGGTGGGTGATCCCTTACTACTGGACCTGTTATTTACTATCCCAAATTGCAAGCGTACCGTAACAGCTAACACCCTGAAATAGACAATACAGAAAACACAAGGCCTTTGTGGGTCATGGCCAGCCCTTGTGACGAGTTGGAAACCCAGTGCCCATATTCCATTCTCTATGGGCCTTCTGGGTGCTCATGGCATTTAGCACCTCTCTCCAGAGAACAGGCCTCTCTGGTCAGAGGAGCACACACACCAGACCTTAGCCGACGGCACGAGCACCCACTCCTCTGGTGAGCAGGGTTGAGTCGGTTGAGGTTGATATCCAGCTGACAACGTACCTACTGCATCAGCCCCTCCTTTCTCCTAGGAACTCCCTACATAGCCTAGAAATCCAGATTGTTCTCAGTGCCTAGTGCAGTTCCACTTCTTGTCATGTCTCCCTTTCTCTTTACTGTGTGCTCAGCAAAGCTGTGCCACCTTCCAGTGAAGACTTTGCTTTTTTTTTTTTTTTTTTAATGAAGCTGAGGCTAGGTAGCAGGGATTAGCCATTGTACACCCCCCATTGGAGACTTTGCTTTCCTGTTTTGTTTCTTCTGCCTACTACCTTCAGATCCTTCCTGAATCAGGAGAGAAGAATGTGAGCTGGCTCAGGTCCACCCAGATAAGGAAGGCTGCTGCAGTGTGATCTATGGCCCTTGGATGGTGGGAGGGGCCTTGATGTTGAGAAGGGCCTGGTAGAATCCAGTCTGTCAGCTGCAGTCTTGCAGTGTTCAGGGAGGCCTGGAGTTGGGATAGAGGGAACTAGAGGAATGTCAGAGCAGGCGACACCATAAGGTCAAGAAGCCACACAGGCTTCAGAAGTGCAACTGTCCTTGGAGGGGAGTCTTGGATCGTCCTTCCATCCTAACCCTCCAAGGATCTCGCAGCCATATTGAGTCACATCTGGTCGCTAAGAATGTGCCGGGGGGGGGGTGCGGGGGGCTGGAGAGATGGCTCAGTGGTTAAGAGCACCAACTGCTCTTCTGAAGGTTCCTGAGTTCAAATCCCAACAACCACATGGTGGCTTACAACCATCTGTAATGAGATCTGACACCCTCTTCTGGTGTCTGAAGACAGCTACAGTGTACTTACATATAATAAGTAA
This sequence comes from Mus caroli, assembly GCF_978045245.1. Classification (NCBI taxonomy): domain Eukaryota; kingdom Metazoa; phylum Chordata; class Mammalia; order Rodentia; family Muridae; genus Mus; species Mus caroli. The sequence goes on from NW_028227257.1 coordinate 951,454, forward strand.
ATAAATAAATAAATCTTTAAAAAAAAATGTGCCAGGACTGGCCATCTCCTCAGATTGCAGGCTTCGTGGCTCACATCTCCAGATTGTGATGGCCAGGACCCAAAGACTCCCTGTGCCTTAGCTCCTCCCGTTCCTGTCTTAGATGGGAGTTTTTCTTGATTCTAGTTGCTAGAGACAGAAACCCAATATTAAATGGTGGACACAGCAGAGAGAATGTATTAAATCCAGTGAAAGCCGCACACTGGAGAGCAGACAGTCCACAACCTGCAGTATAGAGAGCAAGCTGCCTCTGTGCTCCTTGGATACCAGGCACACTTTCCCTGCATTGTAAGGGTGTTTTTACTCTTTGTGTCCTTAGGTCCAGTGAAGCTAACAGCCTTCCTGAGGAAAATGCTGATGACAGACTAGTGAGACTTTGTTGGTCTTTTTTATTCTTTATAGGTTTCTTAGACTAGGCTGTCCCCTTTCAGAGCCAGCCATGGGAGGATATGTGATAGACACTAGCAGCTGGAGGTTTGTAGATCCAGATAACAGTAACACTGCATACACATATATGGGCTGGCTTGCATGAGTACAAGAGTCTCAGTGTGAGAGAAAGCCCAGGGAAGGACATTAGAATGAATCCTCCTGTCCCAGAGAGCCTGGGAGGAAGAATGGCTGAGGTGTGGTGACTGCACCTTTCCCTGTCTAGGAGCTGAGAGAGAAACAGGATGCCGGATCCCTGCTGAAGGGAGAGGAAAGATTGCTGAAGGTCAGGAGGATCAGGAAGGCTAATAGAGGCCCTACAGGATGAGACCCTGGGGGCTCTGGAGAGTCAGTGGGTAGAGGAGTTGGTGCCCATGGGAAAGCTGAGAAAAGAGTCAGTGGGGCCAGGGTGGGGCCTGGGATAGTCAGCAATGGACTCAAACCTACCCTAAAGGCAACAAGACACGTGGGTGGAGATTAGGCTATAAGAGGACCGCACAAGGCCATCTGACCAAGGCTGATCCCCACAGTGGTGCTGACCAGTTGAAGGCCTGCAAGCTGATAGACCCAGACAAATGGTAACTGTCCCCAAGGCAAAGTGTGGGCTGTGTACCACTCTTTTGGACATGTTCTAAGCTAGTCATGACACCTCCGGGCTACTCTCTGTCCTAGTCCTGCCTTCCAGGGCCTCGGAATGTTCTCTTTGTCACAAAAGTACAATCTATGTCCAACTCTGGAGTTGCAGAGACCTGTTATCAAGTCCTGCCTCTATCATTTACAGGTTCCAGGCCAGCCACTCAGGAAGAAGCTGCAGATTTCTTACCTTTAAGTGCAAGAACATCCAGTAACCCACAAGGGTTTTTATGAAATTAAAGGAGCTGGCAGGATGGCAGAAGCTGTGGGAACCACTACTATTGTTGCTGCTGGGGTGGGGACTTCCAGAGTGAGGTACCCTGTACAGAGAGATAAAACAGAGGACCTGGGAAGAGTGCCCTGTACACTGTCCAGCAAAATTAAAGTATGGCCCACAGTGAGAAATGCCCATGCTGGGCCTGTGAAGCTGAGTTTGCAGAAGAGATCATTTATACATCTTCCTGGGTTTTCCCTGCTATGATTTAATGATGGGGTCCCCTCTAGAATTCATGCCAGGCCTGAAACTTCAGGGCAAGAGCTTTCCAGTCGTGGTCATAGGGAGATGGATGAATTAGAAGGCTTTGACTTGAGAAATGCATTCCTATAGAAGGGTTCCTGGTCTCTCATCTTGCTACCTGCTCTCAGGCAAGGTTTCAACAAAGGGCCAGCTTGGAAGCCTAGTGGCCACACCAGACACCAAATCTGATGAAGCTAGATCTTAAACTTCCAGTTTTCTGAGCTGTGAAGAATAAGTTTCCGTTCTTTATAAACTACTCTAGTGTAGGCAGCCGGCGCCTAAAAGATGGCGCCGCTCTCACTGGTCTCCGCCAACACCACTGCGCAGGCACTAGCCCGAATCTGGCACCAACCCCTCCCGAGCAGGTGCATGCAAATTAAGGTGCTGGCAGACTGACCAATCCCAGGAGGACACATAGCCCTCCCCAGTGCTGGGGTGTATATAAGGAGTCCTCCCTGGGTTCCCGGGGTTCCCGTAGCATTGAGGCGTTCCTGCAATAAAGCTGTTGAGAAGAATCCGACCATGTTGCATTTTTCCTTGCCAGACTAGCTGGGCACAACACTCTAGCTCACATCTTTTGTCTCAAACACTGGTTTCTTGTTGACGTTTAAGAATCATGTTATGGGGCTGGCAAGATGGCTCAGCAGGTAAGAGCACTGACTGCTCTTCCGAAGGTCCTGAGTTCAAATCCCAGCAACCACATGGTGCCTTAGAACCATCCATAATGAGATCTGACGCCCTCTTCTGGTGAGTCTGAAGACAGCTACAGTGAACTTATGTATAATAATAAATCTTTGGGCCGGAGCAAGCAGGGATTCAGCAAGTGGAGTTGACCAGAGCGAGCAGAGGTCCTAAAATTCAATTCCCAACAACCACATGAAGGCTCACAACCATCTGTACAGCTACAGTGCACTCACATACATAAAATAAATAAATCTTAAAAAAAAAAAGAATCATGGTATGGACTCCGTCATGAAAGACAGTAACAGAGAAGAAAAGTGGGGGGAGAGGCCCACGGAATATACATAGGATACACTGAAAGAGAGCAGCTGCTAGCCTCAGGAGAGGGCAGAGGGAGCCAATGGGGCTTGCAGCTGGCTTTTGATCTCTTTGAGTTTTTCCAGTTTGTTTAATGAAACTAATGCTTGAAAGCTTGTGAGAAAAACATCAGCCCCGCCTGCCTCTGCTTTACTTGACTCTTTGATCCATGAGTTTCTGATGCTAAAGATGAGGTTCCAAGACATCCTGGTCTGACCCATGGCCTTGGGCTCTTATGGAGAGGGTCTCAGAAACCCATGTATGTAGTCAAGGGAAGAGTCTCTGCCCTCATACTGTTAGACTCCAGGCATGGGTCCTTCTTCTGCTACAGGGAGTTCTGCTCTCCTAGAGAACAGAGATTGAATTTTCCCAAGGGTACATGGGCAAGCATCTATTAACCCCCGATAAAACATCGACTATAGGCCAAAGAAACTTCTCCATCCAAGTATAGCTTAATAAATAAGTGTGTTTATCGGGATTGCTTACAGAAGCATAAATAAGGGATTGCTTACTGGCTGAGGGTGATTCAAATGCAGCTACATCACTGAAAAGTCCACGTCAGCATGAGAATTCCTGAGTGTTGCATCACTGCACAGCCTGCAGATAGACCCATGGGAGAGTCTTCTCCAGCCAGCCATTGGTGTTGCTTATATAACCTTGGGCAGTGCTTTGTGAGCCTGTGAACATTCTTAGCTTCCCGGGCCTGAAAACTCACATGTGCTTCTCTCTTCACTCCAGGAGAGAGTGTTTCAGTTTGGAGGAAATGGGTACCAGGCTTCATGCTTCCTGATCATGCTCTCTGACACCCGAGTGAACTATCAGAATGGACTGGACTCACCTCGCTTACCTTGCTCTGGTCTAGTGTTCATATTCACTCATTGGCCGGTATGGGCTCCATTCTACACTGAATGGTCTCAATACTTGTGCTTGAAATTCTCTCTCTGCCCTGGGACCCAGGGAGGCCCAGGCATGTTGCTCACCACTCAGCAATGTGAGAGATTCTGTAAGAGCAAATGTGAACTGCAAGATTCAGTCTATCAGGCTTAGTAATAGCCACTTTCTCTTCCTCCTTCTCCTCCTTCTCCTCCTCCTCCTCCTCCTCCTCCCCCTCCTTCTCCTCCTCCCCCTCTCAGCTGTGTGATCTTCCTCAAACAGCTTCCAAGTCTGAAGTGAGAATCAGGCTACCAGCTCAGAGGATCAAGAAAAGCAGATAAGCTGGTCTCCCAGCAAGGCCAGCCCACTTTATTCCATCTGTATTAGTCAGGATTCTCTAGACTCTAGGGTGGTGGTTCTCAGTCTTCCTAGTGCGCAACCCTTTAATACAGTTCTCCATTTCATGGTGAGCCCCAACCATAAAATTATTTTGTTGCTACTTTATAACTATAATTTTGCTACTGTTATGAATTGTAATGTAAATATCTGAATATCTGATATGCAGAATGTCTCGACCTACAGGTTGAGAACCACCATCTAGAGAATCAGAACTAACAAGCATATACATATATATATATATATATGCTAACATATATATATGTTAGCATAGATGTGTGTGTATATATGTATTTGTTCATATAGATGTGTGTATGTATGTATATATGTATGTACATATATATATGTACATATATATGTACCATCTAGAGAATCAGAACTAACAAGCATATATATATATATATATATATATATATATATATATGCTAACATATATATATATGTTAGCATAGATGTTAGCATATATATATATATATGCTAACATATATATATGTTAGCATAGATATGTGTGTGTATATATGTATTTGTGCATATAGATGTGTGTATGTATGTATATATGTATGTGTGTATATATGTGTATATGTATATAGGTATTAAATGGAGTGGCTTACAGGAGAATTGGTAGGCTAGTCCAACAATGGCTGCATACCAATGGAAAGTTCAAGAATCCCGTAGTTGTTCAGTACAGGAGGCTGGATGCCTCAGCTGGTCTTCAGTATAAGCCAGAATCCCAAATATGTAAGCTCTAATGTACTTGTGTAAAAGTACAGGGATTTTGTGCCCTTCCCCTTGAACTCAAATAATGACATGGTGACCTATTATTATTTTCAAGCACTATAGCTGGAGAGACATTCATCCATTCCACTATGCTACCTACTACCCAGTCACATGCCACGTTTCTTACTACCCAGCCATGTGCCCCATTTCCCATCTTAGTCTCTCCCTAGCTGTTCCTGCTCCATCCATCTCCTCATGACAACCCACTCATCATGACTCTCTTCTCTCCCTCCTTTCTCCACCTGGGACCCTCTCACTGGCCTCTAAAGGCCTGCTTCAACTCTCCTCCTCAGCTATAGGCCAGCCAATTTTTTATTAACCAATTAGAAGTGATGGAGAACACTTTTTACACAACATCAAGACAGGCAATGCTTTAGTAATAATGACAATACTAATGTCCAGACTGCAACCAGATCTGTGGGCACAGTAATCAGTGAGAATGAGGACAATCAAGTGTGTGTGGGGGGGAGGGGAGACGACAACGACAACCTTCTTCTGGGTTCTTTTCATAGGCTGCCGGCAGAAGGTGTGACCCACATTAAACGTGGACCTTCTGACCTCAAAAGATCCAGGTTAAAAATGGGTCTTCCTACTTCAAATGTTTTTTTTTTTTTTTTTTTTTTTTTTTGGTTTTTTGTGACAGGGTTTCTCTGTGTAGCCCCTGGCTGTCCTGGAACTCACTTTGTAGACCAGGTTGGCCTCGAACTCAGAAATCTGCCTGCCTCTGCCTCCTGAGTGCTGGGATTAAAGGCGTGCACCACCACGCCCGGCTACTTCAAATGATTTAATTAAGAAAAAAAAAATTTAACAGGTGTGCCCAGCTGCTTGGATTTTAGTTAATTCCAGATGTAGTCAAGTTGACAACCAAAAACAGCCATCAAAAGTTCACCTCTTGTTAACTTGACACACAATCATATCCTTATAACATGCTTAACTCCCAAATGAAACAATAACCAGTGTATAATTACACTGAACATGATACAACTATTCCATGAACAATTATAAACACATCATATATTTAACCAGGTCATAATTACATCTAACATGATATAACTATCTGTAGTACAACTGCAAATACATTATCAGTTTTAGAATAGGTGGCACTGTTCCTTGAGGAACATTCTTTCCTATTCATAAGAAAGACAGTCACGTGGATGCAGCAATAGATGCTAGTCTGTAAAGATGGAGCTTGGCACGGGGAGTAGACAGGGCTCTGGAGGGCAATGAGACTGAGCAGGTGCCTGGGTTGGCCATAAAGTCCAACTGTGAGGTAGATGAGCTGTGTGAATATCTGGTGTCTATATTCTACCTGCTCTTCCATGTACCCACACCAGCTTAGCTCCAGGTCAGGAAGTTGGGGTAGCCCAGAAACTTGATATGACATGGCCCTGCTCTGGATACAGAAAGGCAAGTTCCCACAGATAAACTAATCAGCCAAGGGAAGTCCTGGGGTCCTAGCCACCCCTGATTCACAGTGTATGTCAGGAAGAGTCCACAGCTCATGTCTGCTCTCTTATGAACAGGAACACCTCTCTGGTCTCAGAGAGTAGACTCTAAAGAAACTCAGACAGGCTATAGTCTGGACTCAAGAACTTGTAGGCACCAGAAACAAAATGTCTGCTGTCTACCAAGAGAACTGGAAAGAATACAGCCTGAGCACCCACCTAGTTGAAGGTATGGAGGGTTGGACCAAAAGTACTCAGGTAGTTTCATGCTAGGCTCAGTACTGCACTCTGATGTTGGCTACAATTTGGATACCATGGCAGCTGGAGACACACACTAGGCTGCAAAAAGTATGTGTGTGTCTGTATGCAAACCATGCTGTGGAGGCTGTGGCTCACGTACGTGGCCATGGTGAGGACATGCCCAGAGGTGTGCACAGTGTCGTGTGGTGGCCTGTGCCATCTGGCTATATGCATGGTGGGTATATGAGATGACATCAAACCCACACTGGAAAGAACTGAGTGATCAATATTGAAGACCATGTATAGCTGTCATGGCTAGAGAAGAGTGCCATTTCTCTGTTGAAGTTAAGGGACCACTAGTGCTCATCCTAGTCTGCTCAGGAGAGCCCCACCTGAGGAAATTATTCAGCCCCAAATGTCAGGCTCTCTCTTCCATGTAACATACATCACTGGTCTTTTTACAAAGTGACTTTCTATGAATACCTGCCCAAGAAGTTCTGCCATCTTCACACAGCTTGCTCTGATGGTTAGGACTTCTAAACACCACATGTGGTTCTACCCCTGCCCCACTCAGGGAACATCTGTTTAGTCTCTATCCTTGGTTAGAAGCCCCTTCCTGGGCCTCATTTCCCACCAAGGCTGCTCTGAGTGGGCAGGGAGTGATTGGGAGCTCCACCCTCTTGTCAATCTCTCCCTTCTCATTAGCCGGACCCTCCCCCCCCCCCCTCACACACACACACACTTCTCCTCTCTGAGCTTTATTTACTGGGCCTGAGACATGCACCTTCACCAGCTCAGATTAAGGATCTTGGCTGGCTTCCTCGCCAAGGCTGAAGGCCTTGACTTGCTTGCTATTAAATGGGCTGGTACAATTGGACCCTGCCAATGCTGCTTGTGACTGTCCACCAGGCTGAGGTAAGGGAAATTTGGTAATTCATAAAATAGTATGAGTGATTCAGGAATTAAGTAACCACAGGAAGTCACAGATCACTTCTCCATGAGAAGCCAGTGGTGGAGGAGTTCTCAGTGCACAACGGTTGTCACACAGAGGAAGGCTATCTATAGATACTCTGAGCATCCCCATGAAACTAGGTGATGCTGGCTTTGCTTCTCTGTCCCTGAGTTGCTCAAATCAAGGGCAAAGCTACCTAGACTTAGTTTCCCTCAAAAGCCTGTGGCCAAACCACCTTGTGTGAACTGGTTCTCCTGTCTACCTCCTTCTGCTGCTAGCACAAGATTCCTGCCCCAGGGACAGGCTTCTTATCGTTATTCACTAGGACCTGCACTACAGCCCAATGCTTCCCTCTGACCATGCTATCCATTCCTGCCTGAATACGAGGCTCCTCTACAACCTAGCTCAATCACATTTTCAAGCCTCCGGGAAGCAGGGTTTTCTGTGTACTAGTAGAGTGGCTAGTGATGTTCCTAAGCAGACCTGGACCCACACCTTCTGGACAAGAAAAGTACTTACTGGTGAGCCCGTCATTCCTCTTGCTCCTGAGTCCTAGCTCTCAGTACACACATAGAGCTCTGGACCAGGTTGGGGCTTCTAGAAGATGAGGCGTCTTAAAGACTTTCACGCTGAAAACACCTCTTTTCATGGGGTACCTCTGAACCTTCACAAGAAAGAAGTTTGAACTCAACAGAGCAGAGGTGTATGTCCCACCAGAGGGTTCGGATCAGGGACAGAAGCCAGGCCGAGAACTATCTGGGGTAGACACAGTTGCTAATTATTCTTTTATGAGCATTCTGGGACAGACTCCTTGACAGATCAAGTCTGTCCTGTGGCCACTGTTCAGCCCTGCGCTGCTCTATACTGCCAGAGAGTCCTGTCATCGCCGCTTTAAGAAGGGGTCCCGCGCCTCCTCTCCCCTAAGGGCTGCAAGGACTAGGGGTATCTAAGCGTGGAGACAGACGCAGCGCAGCTGTTATCCAGAGCAGGAGAGATGGGGGTGGGCGGAGTCTAAAGAGCCTGTGGGCAGGGGCAGGATCTGAGAGGAGGGGCAGATGAGGCTGGGGTCTGCTAGGCTTACCCTAGGCAAGATCCCGTTGGGGCGGGATCTGCAAGCTGGAAGGAGGCGGTGTTTTCAGGGCAATGCGGGGCGGAGGAATGGGGGTTGGGGGTGGGGAGACTGGACAGAAGGTTTCGTACGCGGAGGATTCCAGCCCACTCTGGCAGCAAAGGCTCCCACGGGCGAAGTGAATACCATGGGCTCTTGCTCCGGCCGCTGCACGCTTCTTGCGCTCTGCGCTCTGCAGCTGGTGAGTCCGGGTGTCCTGCGTGGCTTTCCGGACCCGCACCAGCCTCGGGTGGCTACTGGGATGACGGCTTGGACTTGGCTGTGGCTGCTTGCTGCAGCCGATTTTTCAGGCTGCCAGGCGTGCAAGGGGAGCTGTCACGGTGCCGGATCCTGTCTGTGCCCTGCTGCTTGCTTGGGGAGTAGCGTCCCTGCTGGCGGGGACAGGTGCTGAGGAGCGCCTCACACTCCCCCCCCTACCCCCCCCCCCCCCTGCAGACAGCAAGGAACAAAAGCCTTCGGGAGGGCTGCCTCGGAAGCTGTGCTCCGGTCCAGAGTGCCTAATCAGGGGGAGGATGTTGCGCTTGATGCCCAGGCGCCCCGAAGGCGCCTGTGGCCGGGAGAAGCAAGCACGGGTGTCTTACTACCGGCGGCACAAGGGACTGAGCCTACAGCAAAGTTCGGTGTCTGAGTGTGGACATTAGAATCAGGTGTTCTGGGGAGTATGATCACTTGACGTGCCCAGCTTGTGCGCAGGCACAGACTACCTTGGAGTCTCCCAATCTTCCTGGACCTGTAGAGGGATAGGGCTCTCAAGCCCAGATGCTTAGGGTTGAGCCCAGGTCCACTAGTAGAAAAGCCTTGTCGGATAACTTGAATGACACTGAACAACTTTGCAGCTCTCCCTGAGCTTGGAGCCTGGAATAAGGGTTCTGGGGTTGAAAAGGCTAAAACAAAGGTCGCTGGGGAAACTCCTTTGCTAAATGCTAATGAGTCCTAAGTATCTGGTCTTAAAAAGGAAATGTGGCTTTGTTGTTTCTGGGCTGGGTGTGGGCCTGAACCCAGCTAGACTGGGTGCCTCCTCCCCTGGCTGAAGCCGGAGGTCCCTGAGGAAGAAGTTATTTTAAAGACACTTTAAGGCATTTGGTGTTTTGTCCTCCCAGCAACACAGGGAGTGTTTTGTACCTCCAGGGACTGCCAGGCATAATGTGGGATTACAGGGAGGTCCACGGTCCAAGTTTTTACTGGTCTGCAGGTTTCTACGGGGCAAGTCCGACTTGCTGCCTCCAGCCTTGGAGCAGTGTTGAGCGTTGTCTTTCTGTGAAGGGGTCCCTCAAAGGGAAGATGGAGAAAAGTCCTGCAGGATGACCAGGTAAAGGGCAGGAATAAGTGTGCTGACTCGGGTTTAGAGCCTGCCCAAAGTGGGAGTCAAGAAACAAAGTCGCTTTGTGGGAGGGGGAAGACTGGTTTCCTTGCCTTGGATTTGGTATGACAGTGTTCTCTGATGTATGGCTGAGAGAAGCAGGTGCTTCCGCCACCTCTAGTTCAGAGATGTGGCCTTGGGGTGAAAGAGGGTGAGGCCCGGCCTGTTGCTTCCATTTGACTTCTGGTTGCAAGTAAGAGGAGAGGGGTCATTTTGTTGCCTGGGTTATAGAGCTTCCCTGGACAGAGCTTCTCAAAAGCCCAGTCTCCGCCAAGACAAGCCCCAAGGACTTTGCAGAGCTGTACCGAGCCCTGTACCCTTGCTTTGTCCAGCCGGGCCACAGCTGAACCGCCCCAGGGAACTGTCAAGGGTCTTTTGTCTTGTACTGGCTGGCAGTTGGGGGCGGGCCACCCTCCTCAGCCTCTGGGCAGAACAGGCCCAATACCACCCACTGCTCTAGTCTCTGCTTTTGGGGGGGGGGGGGGGAGCTGAGGAAGCTGGGAGTGGCATGAGGGTCCTGAGGCCTTCCTTTTTTTTTTTTTTTTTTTTTTTGACAAGCGTGAGAGTTTTCTTGTTACCAAGTTACTGGACAAAGGACCCAAACAACTCTCCCTTGAAGAACAGCAGGAACTTTGCAGGCTCTGAGCCAGCACTATGCTGAGACCATTCCCAGTCCTCGCTTTGCTGTGATGACAAGACAGGAAATTCGGGGCCCATGAAGGGGTCTGCAACTAGATTCTGCAGGGCTACTAGCTCTAAATTGCCTATCTCCATGCAATGGGAGACTTACATGTGGCCATAGAGCTTCTGGGCATGTTAGCTTAGAAGTGAAAGGACATGTCAGTACTCTCATGTCTTTCAAGGTTTGCCATTCCTGAGGCTACCAAGGGGCTGGCTACTCTTCAGGCTGAGGTCCTGTCTCAGACATGTACAGCTGATCCAGCATCCAGTTGGGGCCTTGGGTTTCTTAGTGGACCAAAGGAGGCATCTTCATCTCACCTTTCTTTTTCTTCCCAGATGAGATAAAAACCAGTCAGATCCAGTCATTCATAAAGAGGCTGGCCTTTGTCCCCAGGTGCTGGTTCCCCCACCCTCACCTACACCCCCATTTGTAATTTTATGTGCAGGGCCCCTGCAGAAACTAGAGGCCTGCTGGGATGGAGACAGCAGGCTCTGATTCTTTGGATCCATTCTAGATCACACATTTTCATATTGTGTGTGACTTTGGTCAGTGCCTCTAACAATTGAAAGAAACAAGCAAGCACACAGATCACTGTGTGACTCCTCAGGACAAGTACATTGTGGGGGGAGGGGAAATGCCATCACTATCTGCCTGGGCCCAGGGTAGGAACATGCAGCAGGGGTGGAGATCCTAAGTCCTTCCTAAAGAAGGGATGTTTCTGTTCCAGAAGTTGAGAGGGTGCACAGGGCTCTGAGATGGTGGATAGGGGCAAGAGAGGTGAAGGTGGATGATCACTTGAGTGAAGGACTTGGTGCCCAAAGGCTGGCTTCTGTTAGAGCCTCATTCTATGGGTCAAGAGCAGTCTGTAGCTACGGCTCCCTTAGTGGTCTCTGTCTTGACTATTCAAACAGCCCTCTGCTGTTGTCCATTTTATGGGGTTGGGGTGGACAGCCATCTGGTGCCTCCTTAAGGGAAAATCTCAATGTTAGTGGATGTTCTGTCAGAGTCTGGCTCATCTAGTGAAATGAGAGCAGAGGAAATACCCATCCAGGGCTTGTCCCGGCAGATCTGACATTGTGGAGAGTCCTGAGTGCCTTCTCAACAGTTATGTGTCCAGTGAAACTAGGAATTCAACAGTGAGCTAGGGGTGCAGCTTAGTGGACCAGTGCTTGCTTAACAAGTGCAAGGTCCTGGGTTTGATTCCAACACTGGAATAATCTATCTTCCCCTCTCCCTTTTCTTCCTCTCCCTTCTCTCCCCCCCCCCCTCTCTCCTCTCTCCTCTCCTCTCTCTCTCTCTCTCTCTCTCTCTCTCTCTCTCTCTCTCTCTCTCACACACACACACACACACACACACACACACACACACAACTTGGAAGAGTTGGAAACATTCCATACCTTATGTTTCCTGGCCCTGCTGACGCTTAAAGACTGTCTTCTGAGCTATGTTACAGATGTATGCTGCATTCTGTTGCCTTCTAGGAAGCTGAGGGTAGAAAGGACATGCAAAGTAAGGACCTGCAATTCCCAAGCCACTTCTTACCCATATGAATGCCCCAGGGTGGCCTCTCCATCATTTTGACACAAGATTGAACTGAAGTTTAGAATCTGGACATGTCTTGGGACACAGATCCAGGACCCAGCAGCTTTGGGAACTTGGACAGAGGAAGTGGGGAGGAGCAGGAGTTTCCAACATGCCAGAGAATCAGACACCAGAGGTCTCCATAGGATAATTGGAGCTGTTGATTTCCTAGGGTCACAGCAGCTCTGTAGACTCCCTTGTGGTGCAAGGTACTAGGTAGGCAGAATCCAAACAACATATGGGAGGGGTAGTATGTTAGACCTGTTCAGAAGGTTGTGCTGGTGGGTACCAGTCATTCTGCAGGTGTACTGTGGCCTTCATATGTTATGCTTGACTACTGTGCTTGGCTTGTATCCCACATCAGAAGCATTGTAGGGAGGGTCAGCAAATGCTGGGCATACAATAGAAAGGAGTTGGCTGTGATGTAGGTGACTGGGGGAGAGAGGGGAGGATATGAATGGGTTCTCAGATCAACAGGGAAGAAGGGACCTTGCCTGCCAGGTAAACTCTGGTTGAAGGATTAGAGAATCAGGCACCTGGGGTCAAGGCCTTCCTAGCGGAACACTGGGCCCATTGGACCAGGGCAGTTTGTGACAGCCAGAATAAGTGCAAGCTTTAGATAACAGAGGAACAAAGCTGATAAAGGGTTAAGTGTGTCTGAGACACCAGGTAAGTAATAAAAGGGGTGCTGGGCATAGAAATTGCAGAGATATGGGGTACAGATATAATTCAATCATGGGCTCTGAGGTCTTGGACTCAACCTGACTACTGAGAGCCCATCTTGCAAGGGCCCTAGGTGGAGGTGAGGCAGGGCTGACACCTTACCTTGGAGGCTTAAGCTACTCCTCAGGAAAGGTCTCCAGTGCATATTCTCTTCCTGGGGACAGGAGAATGGCATGCTAGGTAACTAACTCCCTTCTTGAATAACCCTCCTCATTCCCTGCTCGGGGAACAGGCCATGACTGACAGTCACTGTGTTGTTGCTGAGAGCCTGAGTCAAGCCCACTGAGTCTCAGTGACCCCACATTCCAGGCCTAGAGCCACCAGGGTGTGTCTGAGTTGAGGGAGAGGCAGGTTCTGAAAGGAATTTGGCAGATCACAGAAAGAATCTCCCTCCTCAAAAAAGTTATAAAATCACCCCCACAGGACAGCAAGTCTGAGAACAGCAAGACAGGAAACACTATAGACTTTCAGTCATACTGACAGGGTCTGTCATTTAGCTTCTCCCTAACTGCTGCTGCATAATACACATGTGCTCACACATGCATGTGCAGGTAGATGCACACAACCGCATGAGGACATGCGTACACTTGGCTCTGTATTTTATATGGACATGGGGTGCACGTGGGGCCCCACCTGCCAGCATCCCAGGTTACTTCTGGGGTCAGATGCAGAGGGACTGTTTCTGCCATGTGTTGGAAGTCCAGGCAGCCTGAGGAGATGAGGCCTCGTCCCTCCTATCAGTTGTGTATAGCCCTGGGCTTGACTGTTTACTTGTCCAACAGAGCAGACCTCTGGGAGAAAAAGAGGCCAAGGACCCTGTGAGCAGCCACAGAGATTCTCCTAAATTCAAGCTGAGAATAGAAGAGGCTTGGACCTCCCCTAGAATGGGGTGCAGAGACACAATAACCCACACTCAAGGGTTGTGGAACTTGGCTGTGCAACAACTGCAATGGGGTGGACAAGGCCTGGCCAGGGATGCTGTTACTATGGTTATAATCCTCACTTCAAATGCTGTGCTCAGTGAGTATTGGCATTTGTTGACCCCTGAGCTCCAGTGCCCTCCAGGGAAGTCAGCAAGACTGTCTTCTTGTTCCTGAGACTGTTGTCTTCTTGTTGGGTTGTAAGCTTCTGTCCTTTCCACCCTGGGTCTTACTTGCTTAGTTAGGACCCATCTGTAGCTGATTCTCCTACACAAAGGCTTTTGGGCTGGTCATCCTTCTCTGATGTTTCTCTAGTGTCTTAGTTAGGGTTTTACTGCCGTGAATAGACACCATGATCAAGGCAACTCTTATAAGGACATTTAATTGGAGGTGGCTTACAGGTTCAGAGGTTCAGTCCATTATCATCAAGTCAGGAACATGGCAGCACTCAGGCAGGCATGGTGTAGGCAGAGCTGAGAGTTCAACATCTTCATCTGAAAGCTACTAGTGGAAGACTGACTTCTAGGCAGCTAGGATGAGGGTCTTAAACCCACACCCACAGTGACGCACCTACTCCAACAAGGCCACTCCCTGGGCCAAACATATACAAACCATTACATCTGACGTACCATGGGATGTACAATGCCTCTGGTGGCACAAGGTCTCTTGGGAAGGTACAAGTGTCTTAGGCAGTGTGACTTCCTAAGGTCTTATTGACTTCTACTCAAAGGGAATTAGTTTATGTTTGAAGAGGTTTTTTTTGTTCTTTTTTTTTTTTTGGTGGGGGGACTTCATCTGCTTATTGCTCTATCCCCTCAGATTAATGAAGGTTTTAGGACGGCTGCAGATGGTTTGATTAGGAGGCCAGACTTAACCTGGAGTCTAAGTTACTTTCCTCATTGAATGTGACAAAATGCTTGGCATGAACAACTTCAGGGAAGAAGGGGTTTATTCTGGTTCATAGCTTCAAGTTCGGATCATAACTGGTAAGTTAAGGCACAGCATTGGCTCCCTTTTGTGTTGAGAGCAAGTCACAATGGCTGTTCACGTGGCTCTGACCAGGAAACAAAACACAGGTGGGAACCTGGGAACCAGGGGTGAGCACAGCCTTCAAAGTCCTGCCCCTGGTGATTTGCTTGTACCAGTCAGGTCTGACCTCCTGAGAACCTTCAGGACACTGGCTCCTAAACCAGTGTCACTAACCAGGGAACAAACATTTTAACATGAGGCTGTAGGGAACTTCCAGATTAACCTGGGTTACTGACTGTCTCTATGCTGTTTTCCTGAGTCATTTGAAAGTCACACAAATGGGTTTCTTCCACACTCTGGTATGTGTATTTCTCTGTGTATGCTCCTGTGCTATTCTTGTCTTTGGCCTCTTAAGACTGGCTGCAGCTTTTGCTGTACACAGTGTGGTAGCTACAGCATCTGACATGCTTATGTGGGGCCAGCACCTATAAGCACCTGCTGTATATACTGTATAGGTCAAGCAGGGTCTGGTACCCCTGTGGGAGTGGAAAAATTCCCAGCTCATATTCATGGTCCAGAAAGGACCAGAGAGGGCAGTCCTCATCTCAGGCAAAGCCCCCAGAAGCTCAGGGAGATCCTGAGACCAGCTACGTTTGTATCACTACAACACCAGCCTGCAGGCAGAGCAGACTCTTAACCAACCCTGGAAGAATTCTTGGCATATTCCAATGAGAAGAGTGTCCTGGTTGACACAGCGACTCCCAATTCCTTAGAGATGATGTAGTTCCAAGGCAGACAAATTATTTCTTGTAAAAATAAGCAAAGCTCTTACAGAGCTCTCCAGTCAACCCTTCATGCTTGGCTTCCATGAGAAAGGCACATGAATGAAGAGGTGAGAGCCATCAGCTAGATCAACGGTGTCTGCCCATGCAGGGTTAGTGATGGCCCATCCTCTTCCTCAGTGTAAACAGCCTGTCCAGACTAACAGGAGCCAAAAGTTTGGCCAAGCAGCTCTCTGTCCACCCTGTGAAAGGACAGAACTGAGAGCTGATCCTTGAGAACTGTCAGATGTGAAATTCTTCCATAGGGAACTGCTCCAGCCTCCAAAGGGTGTACTCATGTATAAAGGAGACACCTACTCCAGGGGGCTAGCATCATGAAGGGCTAATATTAGAAAGGATCTTTGGAGATGGGAACTTGGCTAAGCAGAGGCTTCCTCCACCAACACACCCACAAGGGGCAAACAGGCATGAGTGCTTTGTGACCCGAGAGAAGACAGGATATTTTAACAGAAGAGGGACATTTGAGCATGAGTGTTCTGTGACAGGAACAGGGGCAGTGGGAACTCTGACAGGAGCTGGGAACAACCGATGTGAGCACCCTGATGGGAGATGGGGCAGAGGGTGTGAATTCTCAGTGCAGGATGAGTGGATGAGAACTCTGTGATTGGTTAGGGGGCAGTAGGTATGAGCACTTAGTGGTTTTTGTGGGGCCGTTCTTAAACTAATTCTGCTGGATCGTTCTTGGTGTTGATAGAAGGTCTGCCCTTACCTCTCCACTTAGCAGACTAAATCATCCAGAGAAACCTAGACTCCTGTAGAACATGCTTGCTAACAGTCCTCTTTTGAGACTTCTTTGGACATACCCACACTTCTGGTTCATTCACAGCTATCAAGGCGACTCCAAGGCATGCCCAATTAAAGATGTTTCCTGGGTACTGTCAGCATGCTTTGGGGGTCAGTCCTATCATACAGACCCCAAGAAGCAAAGAGAAACCGGAGTACTTCCACTGAAGTCAGTGTCTGTAGTTATCCAACCTCGTAGCCAAATTATTCAACTCAAACTTGACCCAAGGGATGAGGTCATGTGGGGATGGATGGAGTCTGTGCCCCCAAGGCAGTCTCTCAGCCTTGCCTTTCTCTTGATTTCAACTTTTTCAGCCTTGGAGGGGACTTCACCACTGTGAGCAGACCTGCCTTAGGGTTTCTATTGCTGAGATAAAATACCATGACCATAAACAACTTGAGGAGAAAAGACTTTGTTTTAATTTAAAATTCCCAAGTCACACTCCATCACTGAGGGAAGTCAGAGCAAGAATTCAAACAGGGAAGGAGGCCAAAGAGAACGCAGAGGCCATGGAGGAGTGCTGCTTACTGGCTTGCTCCCCATGGCTTGCTCACCAGGTTTTCTTACTGCTCCCAGGACCACCAGCCTATAGTGACTGCCTACAATGAGCTAGGTCCTCCCACATCAATCATCAATTGAGAAAATGCACCACAGGCTTTCCCACAGGTCAGTCTGGTGGGAACATTTTCTCAGTTGAAGTTTTCTCTTCTCAATAGACTCTTGCTTGTGTCAAGTTGACAGAAAACTAGCTAGTGGATGTCAAACTCAGAGACCTGCCTCCATCTGGTGTTCAGATCAAAGGCATGCACCATCATCACCCGGTCTGGAAGCCAGTCTTGGTCAGGGAATGCCTTAGCTTTTCCAGTGCTGATCTGATTGCTGGTACACAGAGATATAGTGAATGTCACAGGCTCAGCCAATGTGCTGTCCCTTTAACACTGCTTCTCTTCCAGAGGTAGCCCAAACTTTTCAGTCCTTCCTGGACAAACTTTTGTCATCCCAAACACAGTGGCTCCAGAGAAGGTGTTAGAACATGGTAGAATTATCCGTACTTTCTCTTCCTTCTCCTAAACCTGCCCAGTACATGGCAGGAATGGAGCCTGGTGAAGGATAGATGGGGCGGGGGGTAAATGAAGGATGGAGAAATGGATGGAAACAGAAAGGGATGTGTAGGTAGATGGAGGAATGGGAAGATGAAGGGATGGTGGGTGGATGGATAGATGATGGATATGCAGGTGGTTGGGTACCCACCTAGCCTTAGAGTCTTGATCCTTCTGGGGTTAAGTTTGTTTCCCACAAGTATAAATCATGTTCCTTGTATATAATCCATTCTTTCCCATTGATCTCTCTGTCTACTTGAATAGAGTGTAGTATCTTCAGAGCTACAGCATCTCAGAAGTGTCCCCAGAGTAGAAGTGTGGCCAGCTCATCAGGATAAGAGCCATCTTATCCACAACGGTCTCCAGGACAACCGTAGAGAGATCAGTTACCAGGAGACATGGATTCTCTGGGCTTTTCATCCAGCACCCTGTGTAGGCTCAGATCTCATCTGCTACCAAAGCAGTTGGACAGCACTTTAGGTTCTGTACTTCTTATTTATGTCATCCCCAACCTCCGGGTCGAATAGCCATGGGTATGGGCCAGTCATGATGGAGCATGCCTTTAATCATAGCACATGGAAGGCAGAGGCAGGGGGATCTCTGTGAGTGCAAGGCTGTTGTAAATAATGAGTTCTAAATTTAAAAAAAGAAATAAAAAGGAAAGGGCATGACCAGTCCTAGGTATAGTGGAAGAGAAGGTTTGCTGTAAATAAAAGGGAGAGAATACCCAGAGGCAGGGACATCTGGGAATATTCAGAGTGGACCTGACCCTGAGCCATGTGAGGAGAGAGGAGAAGAGAGAGCCAGCCCAAGAGGCCAGGAGGGTAAAAGGCAGACAAAAAGGCCAGGTAACCAAAACGGCTGCGGGAAGGGCACCCCAGGCCCTGGGTTAGGGAGTTCAGGGTGCGGGGTAGAGAATGCCCGCCAGTAGAGCCCTGTAACAGGTAGGGACCAAGGAATTCTGGAAGAACCTGGGGTCCACTTTGATATGTTAAATAGGCACCTCAGTTGTTAGTCAGGGTTTGAGACCTAACAAGTTCCAAGATAGCCAGGATGATGTAGAGAGACCCTGTCTCAAACAAACAAACAAACAAACAAAAAAACAAAAACAAACAAACAAACAAAAAACAAACCAACAAAACAGAAACAAAAAATAAACCTCAGAGTTTTGGGTCTGTGGACAAGGAAGGAGCCTGGCTTCTCAAGGCAGGGAGTGCTCCATGCTCCAGTGGTGACATTTGTACTTATCAAACTATTTTTTTATTTATTTTGTTGGAAAGCACACTGTACTGCTCAGGGTTATGGCCAAGAAAGAGTTTGTGGCCCACCTGGAATAGATGTTAAAATATATGTGAAGGATACTTAGGAGGGAGGCAGAACCTGAGGTGACCCACTAGTGTCCACTGTTCCTCACGGGCCACCTGTTCTTAGGTCACAGCTCTGGAACGGCAAGTCTTTGACTTCCTGGGTTACCAGTGGGCACCCATCCTGGCCAACTTCACCCACATCATCGTGGTCATCTTGGGGCTCTTCGGCACCATTCAATACCGGCCACGCTACATCGTGGTGGTGAGTCCATTGTGCTTGGCTACCTCTATGCAAGTAGTATTGGTAGTAGCTTAGGCAGAATGTCTTAGGTGGACACCTGTCCAGGGTGGGCTTAAGGAAGCTTTTCCAAGCTCAGCATTGGGAAGGTCAGACACAGGGAGTCCTGACACTACAACAAGTTCAAGGGCTTTCTTCTAAGAGGTTGGAGAAAATCAGATATTCATATTCTGAAGCTGCTGGGCTCAACTTCTACCCTGTCCTTCTTGGTCTCCCTAGTATGTCGTATGGGCAGCTGTCTGGGTTACCTGGAATGTCTTCATTATCTGCTTCTACCTGGAAGTGGGGGGCCTCTCAAAGGTGAGTAAAGATGGGAAGGGGATTATCCCCTGGGTCTTGGCAGGATCACCACTGTAACACTTGGTGCAGTTCATTGCATGTCCCTATGCTGATGGGCACTTGATGCATAGCGCTGGCCACAGCACCAGGACAATTTTGGCTGTGATCAGTGCCTCAGAAGTTCGGGAAGACTGTTTGGTGGGTGGTGAGGTTTCTGGTAACGCACTGTGGGTGTCAGTGTGCCAGGACCTCAGGCCCTGTAGCACAAAGGGCGGGTCTTCTGGAAGAGGGCCCTGGAACCAGGCAGTACCAGGGAGGAGTTGGGACTGCGTAGACATCTAGCAGAGATGTGTAGGTGGCTCCTTTTCAGGGATGGTGGGATTGGGGAATAAGCAGAGACCTTCCTCTTGTGGCTGAACCCTTCATTTTTCCCCACTTCAGCCTGTGATTGGTAGAGACTGACTGTCTCTTGATACTAATTTTTTTTCTGTTCCTTTGTTTCCAGGACAGTGCACTCTTGACCTTCAATCTCTCTGGGCATCGTTCCTGGTGGGAAGAGCATGGGCCAGGCTGTCTTCACGATGAGATAGCCACAGCTGGCCTGGGTGCACTGCATGGACAGTCCTTGGTGGTGGGTGCTGGCTGTGCCATGGTGCACAGCTATGTGGAAGCCCTGCACAGTGGCCTGCAGATCCTGCTAGCGGTGAGTGTGGGGTCAGGTTTGTTCTACCTGGGGCAGAGTCGGGGCTTTTCCTTCACACAGAGGAACCAGATTTCCTCCTTGTTAAGCATAATTGCCTCCATGACCTGTAAGGAATAAAGGGGTCAGGGTAGACTTTGAACCTGGAGCTTGTCTTAGTCACTGTTCTATTGCTGTGAAGGGACACCATGACCAGTGCAACTCTTATGAAAGAAAGTATTGAATTGGGGATTTGCTTATAGTTTCAGAGGTTTGGTCCATTATCATCATGGTGGGGAGTGTGGCAGCAGGCAGGAAGGCATGGTGCTGGAGAAGTAGCTGAGAGCTACATTCTGATCTATAGACAGACAGAGAGAAAGAGACTGGGCCTGGCATGGGCTTTTGGAACCTCAAGGCTTTCGGAGCCTAACCCTTGTGACACACTTCCTCTGACAAGGTCCCACCTTCTAATTCTTACAGTCCCTTAGAAATAGTGCCACTCCCTGGTGACTAAGCATTCAGACATATGAGCCTGTGGGGGCCATTCTTATTCCAACCACCACAGAACATCACTGATCTTGCAAGACAGGCTCAGAAGCATAATCAAACCTTAGCCTTTGATGGCACTGTGGCAACAAGGAACAGCAATGGCAAAGGTGAAGATGGATGTTTCTCTGTCTACCTAGCCCAGGAGTAGAACAGGCAAGGCTGGAGGCTGATCTCAACAGGACTGTGAAGGGGAGCTAGAAGCCTCAGACTGTCCAATAAGGCTGCAGATGGGCCCCACTCATGACATTGTTTAGTCCCAACAGGTCTGGTCATTAGGGTAACACTTCAATGCTTTTTCATGAGTCTCGGGGCCCTTGGGAATATTTCACAGCTCTCATCTCCCAGGAGAGAAAGCAGGAGAGGGGACATACTCCCTGGCACACAGTGGGCTGCCTGGACTGGCTATGAGCCCACAGCTCTGAGAAGTCTGCCACAAAACAGATGCTGTGAAACAGGGAACAGTGTGGAGATCTGGCAAATTTCCCAGCACTGTGAGATACCACTGCTCTCCAGGAGTCCTGCTCTGTGAGCAGCCATTTTCTGTAAAAGTCTGCAATAACAACTGACCAGATGGGAGGTATAGTGACACAAGTCTGCCATCCCAGCATGTGAGAAACAGAGAGGAGGACCAATTACTCAAAGGAGGACCACCTACTCAAAGGAGGACCACCAACTCAAAGGAGAGCCACCTACTCTAAAGAAGACCACCTACCCAAGGCCAGCCTGGGTACAGAGCCAAACCATCTCTGGAAAATAAACTAGAACTGGGCTGTGGTGACAGATCAGTTAGTAAGATGCTTGCTTTGCAAGCATGGGACCTGAGTTCAGTCTCCTCAGAACCCATGTAAAAGATGCTGGGCACCTGGAGAGATGGCTCAGTGGGCAAATGTGTGTGTTGACCTGGTACCATCACCATGTCTCAAGGCAGAGGGTACTAGTGCAGGCCACTTGAAGTTCTCTTCTGGCTCCACATGCACTCATGGGTGCACACCACTGAGCAAATGTGTATGTGAATCATACATGCACACACACATAAAACAAGTAATTATAACATAGCCCTGGCTGTCCTGGAACTCTGTAGATCTGGCGGGCCTCAAACTTGTAGAGATCTTCCTGCCTCTACCTCCCAAGTGCTGGGATTAAAGACACAAATTGCCATACCTGGTTCATTAAATGTAATAAATTGTATTTAAAAATAGGAATGGTGGTATGTGTACTTGTAATCTCAGCATTTGGAAGTTAAGGACCAGTCGATCTGTGAGGCTCACTGCCCAGCCAGTCTTGCCTGTGGTGAGTATCATGTCAGTGAGAGATGTCTTTAAAAAACAAAGATGAATAATGCCTAAGGAATGATATAAAAGGTTGTTCTTTTGCTTCCAAGTGTACACGCACACACACATACACACACACATAAACACACACACACACATCCATACACACACACACCCATAAATACACACATACACACACACCCATACACACACACACCCATAAACACACACACACACACATAAACACACACACATAAACACACACACACACACACACACACACACACATACACACACACACACACACACTCAGCCAAAGGGGCTTAGAAAAGATCACAAGCTCCAAGATCACAGTTCAATGTTAAGGAATTAGTGGGGCTGGTTCTCTCTGGGGCTCTGAGGAAAGGGATGCAGGTGTCCTCTAACCATGGGCCACAGCATTCTCTGGTCTAGGGAAGTACCTGCATCTCCACCTGTCATACAGCCCTTTCCCTACATGGCTGTCTCAGCACCCTCCCTCTGGTAAGAACACCAGACTTTGGCTTAGGGCCATTTCACCTTATCTAACCACATGCTGGTGGTTTGTGGAACCTATTTTAAAAATGAACAAATTCCAAGGCACCAGAGATGAGCTTTGAGGTATATGTTTGGCCATTTTTTTTTTACAAATAATTATTTATTTTATGTATGTGAGTACACTGTCGCTATCTTCAGACACACCAGAAAAGGGCATTATATCCTGTTATAAATAGTTGTGAGCCACCATGTGGTTGCAGGGATTTGAACTCAGGACCTCTGGAAGAGCAGTCAGTGCTCTTAATTGCTGAGCCATCTCTCCAGCCCTGGCCATTGTCTAACATACCACTAAACACGTCTCTAGCCTCTCACCTGGGCTCTGGCCCCTGAGGAATGGATGTTGCAAGCCACTACCTTCGAGGACTACCTCAGACTCTTTCCAAAGTTGTGTCCTACTTGCAGAGAGGAGGAACATCTAGTCTTAGAGACCCACCCTGCCCTAGGTGGTTGGTTCATCATGAAATAGGAGCATGCATCCTTCTGAGAAGTACTCCAGTGGGTCCTATCCACTCCAGTCCTGCCGGCTTCCTTCACTGTTCCCAAGCCTGTGATGATCACAGAAACCAATAGGTGGCTCTTTCCAAAACCTCATCATGACCTTGGTGAGGATACCACCTCCCAAACATGTCCCACCTAACCGTGGATTCACTGGTGTTACATGAAACTAAAGAACCGCTATAGCGGGTGAACATGACATTGACTCCATAGACCTCTCTAGCACTGCTCAAGTTAGTGAAGAACAGTGGGGAGAGAGACAGCTCCTGGGCCCAGGAACCAGGTGCCACCTTTTGGTCCTAGAGAACCATTTGAGCTTTCTGCCTCAATTATCACTTCTTAAAGTCGAGGTCATTTTGATCAATGGACTCAAAGGAGTGGGAAGGAGAGGTTTAGGAAACTGTGGAACAGCAGCCACAGCCGCACAGCCCATAGGATTGTGGGTGCCACATCTTGGACACAACCAGGTTAGTCCATGGAGAAGCCTGGTCACATCTTGAGGCCTCCAACCTTCCCAGTGCCTACAATGCTTGGTAGAGGTCAAGTTCACAGGACAATCAGCAACTTCCATGGAAGAAATTGAATTCTACACCTGAGGACATCCGAGATATAGGAAAGCCTGCAGCAGACAGTGCAGGTAGCCTTGCAGTTCACACTACACCTCCACTACTCCCCTGGGCATCTTGTCTAAGTTCATCCTTCACAACAGGAAGCTGAAGTTATGTTTCACCCCAGTATAACTTGTGCAGAGGCAAGAGAGGATCCCAGTCGAACCCCAAACATGAAAAATACAAGCATGGTCCTCATAAAAGAAAGAACTGATGAGTCAAGGGTCTCTGTCAAGAGTTCTAAAATTGAAGACTCTGAAAAGACAGTAACTGGGAACTAGAAAGACAAATGAAGGTCTTCTTGCAGGGTACAGAATGATTTTGGTGAAAATGGTGCTGGAGGAACAGAATTTTGCATGTCAGTGGGGAGACAGCCTTCAGCCATACTTTCTCAAATGGGAATGCCAGTTCTCATGTCTGGTCGCTTGTACTTGTTTTTTCTGTAGAAAGTGCCATCTGTTGTCCACTCTGGATAGTAGGAGAGAAAGTAAGACAAGGCCAAGGAGAGGGAAAGCTTCTGAAAGAGACAGAGTAGAAAGGTGTTCAGGGAAGATCTGGGTGAACAGGGTGGGCAGAAGTGGTGGGAAAAGAAGGCAAGAATGTGCAGTTAAGATGCCATGAACCACCAGGG
Source organism: Mus caroli (assembly GCF_978045245.1). Taxonomy (NCBI): domain Eukaryota; kingdom Metazoa; phylum Chordata; class Mammalia; order Rodentia; family Muridae; genus Mus; species Mus caroli. The sequence goes on from NW_028227257.1 coordinate 975,573, forward strand.
GTGGCTTTAGATGCCAACTCGGACAGAGCCTCTTCCCCAGGAGAACCTGTCCCTGTTTCAGCACTGTGGTCAGCTCCCTGGGGGGTGGCAATTCTGGGCTGTGACCCTCCACCTCAGAATGTCCCAGGGGATCACAAAATGCCATGTGAGAGACACCTTAGGCTTTCTTCTCAGTGAGGACAATGACTTCCAGGCTTGGTTCTGGACTCATTCTTAGAGTGCTGGAGTCTTAGAGGGACCACGGCCTGCGCCTGAGCTGGGTAGGGTCTCACAGGCATTGAGCTCATGCATTTCCAACTCTAGTCTGATAAAATGCTGTCTGTCTCCTTTGACAGGAGGGTGTGGTGGCCTCTTGGGAGGCTGCTGGGTCAGGTCAGTGGGGAACCATGGCCTAGAGGGCAAGTGAATCCCTCAAGGCTTCCTGGCTGCTTTTGCAGAGGGACTTGCTGCACATCTGGAAAGTTCTGCTTCTTTCCAGTCACACCCACAAACACTGGACACTAACCTGTCTCCTCTATAGTAGCTTCCAGTGCTTTCCCTGGCCAGGCCACTCCCAGCTGAGGTGAGGTGAGAAATCTCTACTCTGGCTTTCAGAGAACCCACTATAGCTCCTGCTTAGCTGTACCTTTTGAAATATTCAGGTGCACCCAATCACCCAGGGTTCCGGCAAGACAGAGACTTCCCCCTAAGACCAAGCTGTTGCTAGGGCTGGGGTATACATCATGTAGATGAACAGAGGCTAAATGTGGGAGGAGGGACTGTACCCTGGAACTGAGTAGAAGGGACCCACAGGACATTGCGTGGTGACATGAAGAATACAGACCTGAACATATGGGTTCAGAGGACACTGGGCATGACCTTGCCCCCTCCAAATGACTTCTCAGGTGTCCATGTTCCATGGGAAAGTTCAGCTCTGGTTTTCCATGTTTAGTCATCCAAGCCCTGAAGTGGGAAATGGCTACCACTCTTCAGACTGGCTCCATCATCCTCTTCACCCACGTGGTGCCCACTGAGTAGTGTGTCAAGGGAGAACTGAGATATCTGGACTGTGGGAGCTTGGGAAGCAATGCAGATCAGTGCCACAGTTCCATTTTATAGGGGAGGAAGTGGAGGCTTGCAAGATGCAGGGATTTTGTCAGGTATACCTGGAGTCATCTGCACAGTCCTCAAATCACTGCTACAGTGAGAGGGCTTGACATGTCTGGCCTATTGGTGTCTTTCAGCTCCTGGGTTTTGTCTATGGTTGCTACGTGGTCAGCATGCTCACAGAAGAAGAGGACAGCTGTAAGTGTACAGCTAACGGGTGTGCCAACTTTGAGTGCTATGTAAACCGGGATAGGGCCTGAAGATGCCCCTTAGTGATGCCCCATGCCTATTGGGTATCCATTTCCTGCCACAGGCCTGACCATAGTCGTGGCAGTACAAAGATCTGAGAATTGGGAGGAGGGGCCTGTCTATGAAGAAGATGTCCTTCAGGTCCAGGGACACCTATCTCCATAATACCTACAGTGGCCCCAGGAAGGTTTGAGTCTTCAGTAGCAAGGTCCATTCTGCCTGCCTGGCACCCATATTGATTGGCTCTTAGTATTAGGTAGGACCCATTTGGGCAGATTATCATTTCCCCACTGCATGAAGACCCTTTCCAACTTAACTTTGATTTGCACCATAACACAGTAATGACTCAAGCCATCCCTTTGTGACTCCCAATCCTAACATAGTCTCGTGGGAAGTCCCTGCAGAGGAAGGATTGACAGTGTGTGGGTGGGCAGTCAGGTGTCTTGTGGATAGAACCTTCCCCAGAGTCAGAATTGAAATTCAAAGCCATCTGCCCCAGAGAGTTGGCCCATGGTGTCAGCTGTCACCATTAAGAGACTTGATTCTCCAGTCTGGTGAGGGAGGGATGGTCTCATGAGTCTGGGATCAAGGCCCTGGTGCTGCCTGATCACTGACCTCAGTTGACAATGAAGCAGCGGCTCCACCTGCTCTTTGAATTCAGAACTGCAGCCAGCCCTGAGCTTCAGAAATGTCTTCTTCATTTTGCCCAACAAGCCTAGTGTGTGGGAGGCTTTACGGGGCAGGGGCTTGATGTTAGTGAAGGCTACAGGTTTAGTTTTTGGAGAGCTAGTGGTTTGTAGAGTCTGGCTGGGTGGGGTGCAGTTTCCCAACCTTGACCCTTCTTCTAGCAAGATCCATTCAGATCACAGAGCCATAAAACTGTGCACAGTGCTCCAGAGAGATCCCAGCAAGGTTTGAGACACAACAGGGACTGATTTGGGTTTGTGCCCACAACCTTCACAAGCTCTGGCAACATCCCTCTTGTTGGGAATCTGCCACGGGGAATGTTTTCCATTCTGCCATCTTTTCCATCATTTGGGTTTTATTTTATTTGGGCTTGATTTCTTTCAGTTGATTTCATTGGTGGATTTGACCCATTCCCTCTGTACCATGTCAATGAAAAGCCGTCCAGCCTCTTGTCCAAGCAGGCATATTTGTAAGTATGGCCTACTCAGCCTGCTTTAGAGTGCTCACAACACAAGGCTTTTCTCTTTGGAAACTTTATCTGTCTGTCAATCCATCTATCCATCTATCACTCCCTTAAGATCATGCTCTGGTTAGGTGTCATGGGTTCAGTAGCCCCACATATTAAGCTCAAAGCTCAGCATGGGTAGATTCTGTAATAACCGGGTCCCAGAGTCTCAGGAATGGGAGAGATACCAACAGGCCACTGCCTGCCCAGGGGCTTCACTGTTCAATAAGTGTAGAGGCTGTGGGTGTTTGTTTCCAATATTTGGCTGATCATATTTCCTTCTCCAAATCAGTGCCACAGCCTTACAGATCCCATGGCTGTTCCTGGGCTTCCTGGTGACACTGGAATTGCATTCAGAAGGGGCATCTAGGGGTTCTCTTGATGACCCGATTCAAGAGATTCCTGATGCCTGACCTCAGAGTGTCCTAGGCTATCACAGATAATGGGTATCAGCAGTAGCAGGACTTCAGCTCCCAGGATGAATAATGGAGGAAATACAGACTTAGGAGGGGGAGGAGCCTCTGCAGGCCACCAGCTGCAAAGTCCTCAGAGTCTTGATAAATTTGTTCCTAAGATAAGCCTGGGCTCAATAAATCTCCATGAATAGAGGAGGGCAGCAGCCCTCGTGAGATTTCTTTTCAATGGAGAATCTGACCAGGGTGAAACCCTTACTCCACTTCCAGTCTCATAGGAATGGGTCAGAGCCATCAGAGTACAAAACCAGTACCTGCCCTGTCCGTGGAGAAGCCTAGCCCCTGGCATATATTTGCTATACCCTGAGCAACTATCACTTTCTTGGTTTGTGAGTTTTGCTTTTGAAGTTCTCCAAGAGAAAGGACACTGTTCTGTCTCTCTCAGGTTCCTCTGACCTCTGCCTTCTCCACAGGCCTGCATAAGTGAGGGAATGGCTGACCCTGCTCCTGCAACCCAGCCTCAGCCACGGAAACAATGAGGAGACCCCAGTCCTGGAGTCGCAGCTCTGCTTCCCTGCCTGCCTAGCATTTTTTTCCACGTTCACCTTGGATACCAATGAGGGGCGGGGAACACTGCAGGACAGGGTGGCTACAACTGTGAGTTTGTAATATCTTTTCTTTCTTTCTTTTTTTTTTTCTAAAAATAAATACTATGAAAAGGCAAGAGAGACTATGGAAACAAACAATTTGCATCCCTGGTCTTCTTGGATAGCCGCAGCAAATCTGGGCAATTTCCCCCAGAGTCCTCTGGGTGCTCTGTTCTGGGGTTACAAGACCTGCAGACCACACACTGCTTCCAGGGAAAGGGCTTATCAGAGGACAGTAAGAAGGCCCAGCTCTACTAGCAGGTCCCTGTTATGAGCTACCGAGATCCAAGAGTGACTAAGGCCTTAAATAAATACTACAGTACCCCAGCCACAGGTCTTATTCAGGCAAAGGCCCTGGCCCCACTGAGGCCAGTGGAATCCCTGGAGCTGATCCAGGAGCCCTGTCACTCCTAAGCTAGGAGAGTACCATGGGTAAAGCATAGAACCTGGGGCTACCACATGCATTCCTCTCGAGTCCCCAGGAGCTGGGGATGAGCAGGAATACCATTCCTCACACCGTTCAGAGAAAGTAGATGATACCATTCAGAAGAGAGACACTGGGCAGATACCCTAAGAACACCTGCCATATGAGGAAATACACAAGGTTATTCTGTAACTGGAAGTGAGGGTTTCGAGAGTCCCTCAAGGCCAGTCTATTCTCTAAGTATAAAATCCAGTGTAAAGTCTCTGAGATCAGAAAGGGTGTTTCCTCCAAAGTGGGAAAGAGTTTGCATACAGTGACTAGAGGTGGCTGGACACCTGGCAGGTGCTGCTCTGCCATTGAGAAGCAACGGAAACCGATTTCACATGGACTAAGGGACATGGCTGTGGGTGTCTGGAATAGAGAGAGCCTAGCTGAGCACTAGGGTGAGAACTTCTGCTTTATTATCTTCAAGTAGATCCAAAAGGCTACAGCAGAACACTCCTCACACAAACCAGGAACTCTTCCTCCATGCTGTACCGTTTGTGGGGGACACTGGGTGTCCCCAGCAGACTCACTGTATGATCTGGGACAGGCTGAAGCAGGTAGGGTACCCACTCTGCAGTGTAGTTCCTGGAGTGAGAAGGGGAAGCATATGAGGTTTTTTCTCATCAGACTTGTCCGAGCCAGGGGCCATTGGTTTCAGAGACTTCCTTGACCTACCACTCTGTTTAGAAAATTCTCAGACACATTTTAGGGACATAGTGATCTCTGAGCACCCAAGAAGGTCATAAGTACTACCTCTCAGCAGGGACAGGGGTGTGACACATTTATGTAACAATTGAGGTTCCCCTGTCCCTCCCAATCCCAAATCTAGCCCACATGCCTCTGAAGCTGGCCTCTCCATGCTCGGTTTAAGCCCTGATGTCCAGCTAAAACTAGAGGTGTCCCCCAGCCCTCTTTCCCTCTGACTCCACCTATGAAGGATTCAAAATAGTGGGTGGTGTTGATCCGAGGAGGAGGTAAGAAGAGTGGCCTGGCCATCTCTAGAGCTGCTAGAAGCAAGACACTCAGGTTACACCTAGGCTGCAGGAAAGATGCTGGGGGTACCCTGGCCTCACCTGGTTTAGGACAGGAATGTGCGTACACAGCTACAGATAGGCACCCTGCAGATAGGGCACAGCTGCAGGTTGGGGGCACACTCGGTGCAGACGAAGTGGCCACAGGGCACGAAGACTATGGAGACGGCTCGGTCCAGGCACACCTTGCATCTCCTCTCTTCCTGCAGCTGTCGCAGCTGTTCCTGAACATCCTCAGCTCCTGGGGACTCAAGAAGCAAGGCAGCACCCTCAGGGACTAGGAGACTGGTTCCTCATCGGGGAATGAGCTTGCCACACACACCCACCCTCTGCACCCCTTCCATGAAAGAGGGCGGCCCATTCAATTTATGTGGATCTCAGCTATACCTGGCTCACTGACATCTTCAGGCTGGGTCTCTCTTCTGGATCTGAGTAACTCAGGGCTTCCATGGGCAGGAGCTGTAGACAAGTTAGTAGGAATGGATTAAAGGCCTCACTTCTGTGGGGAAGGGAGAGATAACCCAAAGAAGGTCTAGCAGCCACTGAGTTTCAGATCTGACCTAGAGAGCAGAAGGATTTATATGGCGCTCAGCTGCTCATGAGCTTAAGGCCAGAGGTTTAGTTGAGGATACCAAGGACCCTGGCTTCCACTGGCGTATTCTACCTGCCTGGCCCCTTAGATTAGGTGGTTACAGGCTGTATGTACTTGGCACTTTGGGAGGAACAGGAAACAGATGGTGATGGATGCCCAGAGGACTTGAGACAGGGGAAGGCAGGCAATTGCCTAGAAGGGGTGGAGGTATCTCTGGCCTTTGCCATCTGGCCCTCCTCCTGGAGCAAGGCAGCCACCATTTGTGAAGGGTATGTGCTGGGCACACTTGGGCTTTGGGTCTATGCTAACCATTCCCAGTTGCCCCTGGGGGTGGGGAGAGACAGAGTCAGACAGAGACAGAGAACCCAAGGTCTCAGGGTTGTGGAGAAAGGCTGGTGGTCTGGGGTATGCTCACCTATATACTCATGGATCTGTGTTGCCAGAAGGCATAGGTAAAGGTCTAACTCTCTTACACTGAGGATACTAAATCATCAAAGTTTCTATATAGAGGTGCTACCATCACTGAGAAGGACAGTAAACAAAACCCTGCCAAGCACCAGAGTGTCCCACAGACTCATGTGCTTTTGAAATGGGTTACTGTTGTGTCACATCTCAAAGCAAGGAGGCTGGGGAGGAAAGCCTCTTGCCTGTGACCACAAGGTTGGCAAGAACATCATGTGGTCCCTGAAGTCAGAAGTCTGCTTAGGAGCCCCTGAAGAACCTCAAACCCCTGACCCTGAAGGAAAGGATTTGGAAAGCTGTGTCCTCCGTATCACTATTCAACAGGCTTCTGTTTGCAGCCCAATTGGCTTTAAGAAGCTGTGGCTTACTGGGCAGTGGTGGCTCAAGCATTCAATCCCAGTACTTGGGAGGCAGAGGCAGGGGGATTTCTGAGGTCGAGGCCAGCCTGGTCTACAGAGTGAGTTCCAGGAAAGCCAGGACTACTTAGAGAAATCTTGTCTCAAAAAACCAAAAGGAGGAGGAGGAGGAGGAGGGGGAGGGGGAGGGGGAGGAGGAGAGGGAGGGGGAGGAGGAGAAGGAGAAGAGAGAAGGAGAAGCAGCAGCTGCTGCTGTGGCTCGTACCCAGCAGAACCACAGCCTAGCACACACACAGCTACATGCCCAGGTTTGGCTGGTGTCTTCTTTAGCAGCCTTCTCATTAGGAGCAAGGGGATTCAGTACCTTGAACACAACATGTGGGCACAGACCCCGCCCTCTCTGCTGACTGGCAGGTGGAGACATTCAGCAGACTTACCCACCTGCAGGCTGCAAACACTAACTAAACAGCAAAGGCTATTAGGCTCTCTCACCTGAGGGAGTGGCAGAGACTGCATCTTCTGGTTCTTCTCGCTGATCCTGTTAGAGAGCCATTGGTGCCTTAAGTAAGCAAAGCAGAGACTGCCAGCCCACCTGAGTCCTGAGGACAGATGGACTTACCCAGGATCCCAGCAAGGGGGTGTAGGCCTGGATTCTTTCCACAAAGTCCCTTCCTTTTGACCGTAGCAGGAACTGACACCTGGAGAAGAGAGCTCAGAAGACAGGACTGGACTCTTAGAGCCCCACTGTCACATTCGAGCCCTGCAAGCCTTTGGGATTCAGCCATGCCTTCTGTGCCCATGGAACCCATTACTTCCTGTGACAGGTAGTCAGGGCTGTATCCCCATGGGTACCTGCTAGTAAGGCTATTCTGGAGTTGGGCTCTGAATACCTAGGTGTGCACCTGGAAAGGATAGCAGCAACAGGGGAGTGCCTACCCTAGCAGCCCTAGAGAGATCCTGATGTCTCAGAAACATGGGAGGTGGGGAGGCTATACAGAGTTCTTTGGGACCCTTCTCATTAGTCAGAACTGCAGTAGCCCACAGGGCCCTTACCTGGGGAACCATCGGGCATGCTCTGTCCAGGGGTCATCCCCACGCTCCCAGCTCTGTAGACCCCCATAGCAGAAGAAACATCTCACCTTGTCCTGCTGGCCTGGGTATGGCAGAGACACATAGCTGGTAGCCCCACCTAGCTGGCAACCCCAGGGTGTCCCTCCATGACCATCAAAGCTTGCACAGGCAGGACTAGAATCTGCCAGCAGGTTAACAAGAAGGGAGCAAGGCACATGGACACCTCTCTTGCCTCAAAGGCAAATAAAGACAATGGCCCTGGGGCATGTGTCAGGAGGGCTCCAGAATATTCCGGAAAGGTCGAGCTAGCATTTGTGTTGTTCTCAGAGCATGTGGGTAGGGTTGAGCCAAAGGCTTGGAGCATCTGTAGCCTGGAGTGTCAGGGCCTCCAAGAAGGACTCCTAGTTACAGGATAAGGAGGTGACCCCTTCCATACCACTTTATAGATAGACTTGGTTTTAGTGGCTCAGGCCTCAATCATCTCTGTTCTGTGCCCTCCCCCCCAGCCATAGGAATATGTGTCCTTCATGACCTTGAGCAGAAGTTCCAAACAGGATTGCTTACAGGCATATCCCACAGCAGGTACCCATGGTTCACAAAATACCCATGACATCTGTTGGCCTCAAAGAGACTCCTTTTCAAGGGGGCTCGAACTGTTCCAGACATTGACCCTTCATAACCAGTGTCAGATTGTCCTAAATCAGTATGGACTCTTGCCTGGCCGTTGCTAGGAGAACGACTGTTTCCTCCCCTGCTAGGCCCACTGGTGACAATTTCTCAGGCTATGCTGGTGCTTACAAAGCTCCTCGGCTGGGCTCACTGACTCCTTTTCCCTCAGCCAGGAAGAGTCAGAGCCAGAACCTGAGCCCTACTGGGAATGAGAGCAGACCAAGCTCAAGGAGTAGTCTACATTTGTAACTAGAACAGGTATTCAAAGGATTTGTCTGGAGTTGGTCCCTGCACTAACCAGGTACTTGGGAAGCCTGGGAGATTACCTACAAGATAGGCACTGGATGCTTAAGCTGGTCCCTGCCCCAGTAGAATAGATTCTGTTTTTGTAGCTATGGACTAAGGGATGAAAGGGATTAATCAGCTCTATCTACCAAACCTGAAAGGCATTGATGACTGGGAATCCCTGAAGAAATCCTCAGAACTGTGTAAGTCAGGTGAAACCACCAAGCGAGCAGACACCTGAAGGGCCCTCAGAACAAGGCCAGCATAAGCCCAGAATTTCACAGTGGCTTTGAATGGGTATAGCCCTGACCAGGCAAGGATGACAGGAGTACCTTTTATTAGTTCCTCCCTCAGGGCAGGAATGGGCAAAACGGTTTGCCTGGAAGAGTGCTAAGTAGCATCCAGACCACAGCAAAAAGACCCCAACATTTACCTGTGTGGAAGAATCCAGCAGCAGCCAATGGCTCAGGCTGAATCCCCGCAGTAGATGGCCAGTCGTAGAAGGAGGCTAGACGGAGATCCTCTGAGTCCATCTCAGGGAAAGCGGGCTCCCCAAGGAAGGTAGCCCCAGAGGATTCTTCCTCTTCTGACAGAGGCCGCAACTGGCCTAAGATCTGCCCATCTAGGCAGTCCTGGCCCAGGACATGGTTACACGGACAGTGGGGTTTATCCTGCTCCTGTGTGCAGCCATTGCCATCTTCCCTGTGGCTTAGCTCTGGGCCACAGACCGAGTCCCTGGCCCTACTCTCAGGCCCCGTGGGAAAGACAGCAGCTCTGAACAAGTCTGCAGGTGAGAACATCACCAGCCCTGGAATGTGCCTGGTGACGTACCGTTCCAGTGCCTGCCTCTAGTCCTTCCCAGAAGCTGTGGTGTTCCTGCTTCTAACTGCAAGCTGCTAGATGCTCAGAGGCAGCGGCAGTATCCAGGAATGAGCCACTTTCTGAGAGAGGCCAGGGCAGCCACGTGCTTTTTGCAGCGTGTCATGGGGCCTGCTGGCAGGCACATAACAAAGGCAGTACTCCACCAGGCAAAAAACATCTCTCAATAAGGGGAGGGACCAAGCTTGGGAACCCTCCAATGGCATCCCCTAAGCCTCAGGAAACAGGTCATGAACATGGACAAATTAGAGGAGAGGGAGTCCAGACACTCAGGGTCTAGTTCTGGGTGGAGATAGACCCAGACAGGGGCCTGCAAGGTAGGGAGCTAGGCTGTCCAGGACACTATGCAACCCCACCATTCCTTCCTTACCAAGCCTGTGCTGATTGATGTTCAGGGATGACCTCATCACCGACTCATCTTGTCCCTAGCACTGAGGAGAGGTCCCTGCTTGGCTCAGCCCTGAGTCAGGGTCAGTCTGCCCATCTGGTCTCAGGTTGCTCTTTATCTGTATGGACAGTCTAGAGGCAAATCAAGAGTAGGGTGTGTCTCAAAAAAAAAAAAAAGCAATCCATTCCAACTTCATGTCCTTTTATTTATTTATTTTTTAATGTATAGCCCACTGAGGCTGGTTTGTGGTGTCCATATACTTACGGGTGTGGGGATGTCCACAGGAGCATGGTCAACCTACCAGGGGCCACAACCTTAAAGAGAACTGACACTCCCTTTTCCAGAAGCTGCCAACTGTCAATAGTCCCTCAGTTAGAGGTTGAGTCTTGGGAGGCAGGGTGAGGGATTGGAGCTTGCGAGACATTGTGAGGTAGGCATGGCTGTTCATGCATGCGGTCCTAAGCACTCATGGGGATAAAGCAGGAAGATTTTTGTGAGTTCAAGACCAACCTGAGCTAGATAGTAAGTTCTGTGCTAGCCTGTGCTAGAGAGAGCCCCTGTCTCAAAAATAAGAAATAATAGTTTGTAAGGAACAGAGAGAGCAGAACAGATGGGGCAGGTCTCCTACCTTCTCTGCTGTAGGGGAGACCATACTAGGATTCTGCTTCCTGGAGCATAAGGAGGCACCTGGCTTGGAAGGGAAATCTGGGTCCCAGCCTGTCTATACATCTTACCCTGCTTTCTCGCCACAGCAGAGGTCCTGTACACAGAGAGCCCACAGGCAGCTTTTTCAAGTTACTTGGCTTTAGAATGCCCTGAGAGGATTATGCTGCCCTTTGGGGTAGGCATGGGGTTGTCACCATTTCAGAGATGTGGAAGCTGAGGCAAAGCTAGCAGGTTCACCAAGAGCTGAGGTATGAGAGGTCAGCCTAGGAGATGGTGGCCTATCCTATTCCTGTTCCATACCAGGTCAAGCTCCACAGGGCTAGAATCCCAGGAGTATCCACCATCACTAGCTCAGCTGATGTAGCACCGCATGGCACTTCAGGGATTTAGGACTCTGTCTCATTCCCTGCTGGGCCCACATGCTAAGTATATGCCCATCTGTGGCAATAGAACCTTCTAGGGTATCCCACGGAATGTCCAACCTTTGCCTTTCTCTTTGCTTGCAAGTGAAAGGGAAGAATCACAGCTCTAGTATTTGAACCTGGAGTCCTGCCTCTCCAGGCCCCTTGCTGGACTTGGTTCCCCTGGATTGAGGCCAGATGGGCTGATAGAGGGGGACAGGGGCAGCTGGACCAAGTTTCTTCTCTGTGCAGACCCAGGTCCCTGGAGGTCTGAGCACTGGACTTTGGGTCTATTGCCTTGGCCTTGGGGTCTATGAAAAGGGACAGTCTCTCCCAGCTATGACCACAAGCATTCCTGTTGTCCTTGTCTGAAGCAGCTGAGCCAGCCCTTCTCTCTTGTTTGGAGATTTGAAAGCTCTCCTGGAAGACAGGAACGTCCTGTACCTGTGAGCACAGAATGGAGACCTCAGGGCTCTCAGCAGCGCACAAGGCCCAAGAGATTGTCGAGCAACAACATGGTGTGTACCTAAGGGGTTGAGAACAAAGCATCCAGGTGGCTGTTCCAGCTGCATCCATGCTGGGACTTCATAGACACAGCACCCATCTCTACAATGTCTTGCCTGATTCCAGTGTCCCTGCCATGAGCTTATACTACAAGCTGAGTCCCTTGCTAAAGCTGTACCTGGGTGGTGGTGACCAGTTGTAGTTGACAAGGCCCTGTAGCTCATAGCACAGCCATGATGTTACTTTGGGTCACCCAAGACCCACTGTGGGAGTGTAGGGACTGCTTGTGCTATCCTCTGTGTGGTTGAAGTCTAGGGGGAGGCCTGAGGCTTCCTGGTTGTGATGGAGAAAGGGATAAAAGGGAGGAAGGAAGACAGAGAAAGTTCAATGCCACCATCCCCCTCTACAGACCAATGGAATTCTCTTTTCTATATAGTTCTATAGATTGACTGTCCTACCCTGGGCTCTATAGAGCAGACCCTAAGCTGGATGAAGCTTGAGTGTCAGTATCAGCTGAGTATCATGTTGGCAAGGAGTAAATGTGTCGACATTGAACTTTCTCCTGCAGGCCATTCCCCTGGGCACTTCAAGGGTGTTTCTCAGAGCCTAGAGACCTTGAGGTGTCCAGCCAAGGAAGAATATCTAGGCATCATGGGCTAGCTGAGATGGCAACAGTCTTCTGTTCCCAAAGTCCAGAGAAACCCAAATGTCCCACAGGTTGACCCTTCAGACTGTGTACCTCTGGGCCCAGACTCCAGCCAACGAGGAATCCAGGGTAAAGTTAAGTTCAGCTTCAGAAAGGGATGGATCAGGGAGCTCCCGGGCCTGCAACATGAAAAATACAGTCCTTCGATTTGAAATACTCAGTAGCTGCACAAGGTCAATGGTTAAGCTGTGGGACAGAACAGCCTCCCAGCCCATGGGATGGAGTTGGGAGTCTCCAGGAGTTAGGAGGTGAGCCCAAGGACATATTAACTGGCTCACAGCACACCCTACTGGACATGAGGGGAATGACAGCACAGGGGTGGCGACCAGGTCCTGGAGAGTTAGGGAATTAGCCACACAAAGGTGGACCAAACCCTTCAGAAATGCTGTGAGATAGATGAGTTGCCAGTGTCATCTGGTTCTGAGGATATGAGAAAAACAAATGGCCAAATGCCAGGAAGAAGCAGAGGGACTTCTGGGGCTGTCAAGGCAGGAGGGATATCTGGCCAGCATCTGGGAACCACCAGAACACAAGGGAGTAACCAGGAGACTAGCTAACAGGTGCTGGAGGAATGGGCTGTGTATCTGGGCAGACCTTCCCCTGTGGAGCCCTGATTGGGGTAGGACTGAATATACTACATTGTCATCATGGCGACATAAACACAAGGTTACAGCAAAAATGAAATGCATTAGCTCACATGACCCAAGACCTTGGGGGACTGTCTCAGGCTTAGCCCAGTGGTGTTTAGATAATGACATTATTTGCATACCTTTCCCTCCCTGAGATAGCATCATTTCTTTCTTTCTTTCTTTCTTTTTTTTGTTTTGGTTTTTTGAGACAGGGTTTCTCTGTGTAGCCTTGGCTGTCCTGGAACTCACTTTGTAGACCAGGCTGGCCTCGAACTCAGAAATCCGCCTGCCTCTGCCTCCCAAGTACATCATTTCTTGATAAAGATGGCCGTGAATGGCCCCCTTGCAGGCAGCTTGGAGAAGTCAGGAAAAGGCATCTCGTTTCCCCAAAGGCACGAGCTTAGGACTGATAAGAACTTCCAGAGTCTGCATCAGCTTGGAGTTCCCAGATTGTTGTGCATCATGGAGGGCCACATCCACAGTAGGAGAGTCTCCTGCAGCCTTCCCGTTCCCTGGACAGTTCACTCTCATTCCCTGAGGAGGGCTTTGGTTGCATGTCTGGTCAGGTCCTCCCTCTGGGTTAACAGCTTCAGCGGCGCCTGGCGCTCACCCACCTACCACAAGCCTCTTCATACACTCCTTGTCTCAACCAGGCACCAAGCCCCTCTCCAGGGTTAGCCCTGCTCACTCTCTTTCCTGCCTTACCCTGCTGACCCTTGCAAACTCCATCTGGCTCTGGGCATCCCTGATTTGACTCCTATGATGCCAGCTTTGTGTATTTCTAACAGGGCCTCAGAATCCTCGGGGTTCCCAGGACCTGCTCAGACACCTTTCATGTCAGGATGCTGCTGTGGCTGCCTTCTGGACAATCTTTGAAATTGCTTTGTAAATGCCACCTGCTGAGATAATTGGGCCTGGGAAGGGCTTGGGCACTCAGCCTAGCCTAGCCTCCTTCTACCCCAGGATCAGTTCTTAAAGCAGGAATCTCTTCCACTCCCTTTACCAGCAAGAGCCTAGGTGTGGGCACAGTGTACTCAAGGTCCATGTATGGATGTTGCAGGGTGGAGTGGATGATTGACAGCACAATTCTACCTGGGGGAGCATGACATTGAATTTCAAATCAGTTGAGAACTAACCAACCAAGCAACCAAACAAACAACCAAACAAAAAAACCATCCTGACAAGTCTAGAGGGAGCTGGTGAGGACAGGAAGAGGAAGGCTTTCTTGCCTTGTTCCTAGTTTTTATCTTTGCCTGGGCGGACCCAGGCTGAGAGCCAAACTTGCCTCATGAATGAATATGCCTCTTAAAGCAACCTGTATTGTTTCAGCCTTGAAGTGGATCTCCTAGAGATGTCGGGATCCTGGGCCATCTGGTACTGTCCAGACAGACAAGCACCAACTATGGTAGCAGGAGCTAGCTACACTTCCTGGAAACATAGAGGCAGTCAGTAGGCCATGGCCTCCTCTATGGGCATCAGGTTTCTCATCCAAGTTAGACTGCTGATCTTTGTTGTGCTGTGTAGATGGAAAAGAGACAAGGTTCATGAGTAGGCTGAAGTTCAGACTGTTTGGCTGTGGCCTGGCATTTGCTCTAACTTCATGGAGGCTTGCTTTCTGATCCTGGACCACAGAGCTCCTTGGCTTTTGAGAGGTGCCTGCAGGATAGATCTGCCAGTGCTGGCCCAGGCAGCTGCACTCAGCCATGGGTGCAAGAGTGACTCTTGCTACAGAGAGCTGACCTTAGGGTTAGTGTCTGTGTTCTGGTTCCTGCCGTTCCTCTGTCCGGAGCACCCTGAGACAGTCAATACCCACTCACCTAGATTCTAGGTAAGAGACACCCTAGAGACCAATCCAAGAACATCATCTCTTCTTATTTCTCCCTAACCTGGCTGCCTGCCACATCACAGGCCTGATTTATGGCAACTTGGTTAAACTGTCCTTTTTGTATCTGGGTTGAAGGACAGCACCTGGCCTGTGAACATCTATACAGTAAGGCTGAGCAGATTGAATTATGTTTTAGAACCGTATAGCATCCCTCTCCAGGATGCTAGCAGGGTAGGGACCACTGGTACCCCATTCTATACTTCCCAGGCAAGGTGTAGGTACTCAACTAATGATTTGGGATGAGTGACTAATAGAGGCTTAAAGAGAGGCGTTGTAACTCACGGTTACTCAAGGTTGCTGTTGAGGGGCAGAGCAGAGCAGGAGCCCCGAGATCACAAGCTGGCTTCCTGGAAGATAAACTAGACACCCAGAAAGTATGGAAGGGCAGGGTATCCAGAAGGAGGTCTGCTGCAGGGAGGTTGTTCATTCTCAAGAGGGCATTCATAGAGAAGGGGCTGTCTCATTTGAGCATCTGTGGCTGTCTGCATGGATAGGTGTCCTCACGGCTGGCCTTCATAGGGCCAGCTGTTGAGTGAACCAAGCCCAGCACATAGCAAAAGCTTGTTCCAGCCAGGTGTTACTTGAATACAGAGCTTATAGCCTCTGGGCTCCATCCATCAGCTCTTCAACAGAAACTTCAACCCACCTTCCCTGGAGGACATTAACATCTAACATATAAAATGGCTGACAGCTGTGCCCTTCAACTCAGTGATCCACCTGCAGGTGCCTTGCTCTGGTGTCCTCCTATTGATGATGTGCATCAGAAGCTAGGACATTTACTACAACAAATCCAGGGACCAAACACGCCCCAGAAGGGATGTGTGGGTGCATCTGGGGTTTGGTCCCTAGCAATGTTCTTGCAATCACATGATAGGTCACAAATTTGCCTGTTATTCCAGTTCCAGGCTATCAGACACCTTTTCTGACCCTTCACATGCACCAAGCACACACATAGTGCACATATATGCATGCAAGCAAAACACTCATACAAATAACATTTATTTTACAGGGGCTGGAGAGATGGCTCAGGGTCAGGGTATAAGAGCATTTACTGCTCTTTTAGAGAATCTAGGTTCAATTCTCAGCATCCACTTTGGGGTCCGAACCATCTATAACTCCAGTTCTGGGGTATCTGACACCCTCCTCTGGCCTCCCTGAGCACCAGGCACACATGTAGTGCATAGACATACATGCAGGCAAAACACTCATACACATAAAATTAAAATTAATAAATCTTTTAAAAATTACATTCAAAAGATTTATTTTATGTGTGTGCGTGTGCCTGCTTGTCTATATATGCATCACGTGCATTCAATGCCAGAAAGAGTTCTGGAACCCCTGAGACTAAAGAATTGTAAGCCATCATGTGGGTGTTGGAACTAGCCCCAGGTCCTTTGTAAGAACAGCAAGTAGTCTTGAGCACTGAGCCATTGCTCTAAACCTCAAATAAAACTTTTTTAACGACGGGAACAGGGAGGAGGAGTCTGTGTGTGGTAGCAGGTTCACTAAGCAAAGAGCTTGCCTGAAAGTGAATGGCTAAATGGCTAATGGGGTGAGTTCTTTGTTGGAGACTCTTTGACGGATGAACTTTCCCCACGTGGAACCCAAAGGGGGCCGTCTAGCTTTCCTCAAAGTCCTCTTGTCTTTTACTCTGGGTGATGGAATCAGGTACTGAATCTAACGCGAATACTGGTCATTCTGGCACACTCCTGTCAGGCTCAGATTGTCACGGGGCAGGCTAGGAGGCCAGCCCAGCAGCCACAAAACTCCGGGACAGGTGTAGCTAAGTTATAACCTCCCACAGTCTCCCCAATAGGCGCCGCCCCAGGAACCCCACGTGACTCTCGAGTCGCCCCGCCCCATCCGGTCCGGTCCCGCCCCTCCAGCGCGAGACTGAGTCCCAAGCGCGAAATCCTGGGCGAGGAGCGACGGTGCGCAGGCGCAATGGTGGCGACTCGACGGCGCTCCCGGCCTGCCCCGCGCGCTGACGTCGCGTAGCTTCGTCCCAGCCGCCGCGGCCGCCATTGGAGTCGGCGCCCCCTCAGCCTGTCCGCTACCTTCCGCTGCTTCCCGCTGTTCCGGCCCGCGTGCCTACAGCTGCCGCCGCGCCCGGCCGCACCCGCGGAGTTGGCGGCGGGGCACGGGGCCGCGCGCGGCGTGACAGGCCCGGCCTCGTGGGAGGCCCGAGCCGGCGGCGCCCGGGTCCCGCGCCGCGCTGTTCATGAAGCATGTCGGCCACCAGCGTGGACCCCCAGGTAGGGGTGTCTCGGGACCACGGTCACGAGACCAGGCCGTGGACAGGGCAAGACAGGTTGCGGTCTGGGCCGCGCCGGGGACCTGGAGGCTGAGCTGGGGTTAGGGTGCGGGGTCCGGGCTGGGAACAGGGAGGCCGGGTCGAAGATCTGAATACCAGGCCGGGCCACGGTTCTGGGGTCCAATGGCGGGGTCGCTGGGCTTGGCTGTGATCAAAGTGTGGGAGATCTGGAGGCCCGGCCCGGGTTGCGTCGCCCTCCGGGTAGCGTTCTTTTCGGATAGTAACTTTGTGTTTCCTTTCCCGGGCTGGGTGGTGTCCACCCGCATATCCTGGCCTGCGGCGATGCAGAGAACAAAAGGACAAGATAATAAAGGTGAGGAGAGTTCCGGGAAGTTGTCCGGACTTTAGAGGAGAACGGGGCAGCGCCAGTCCGTGTGGACAGAGAAAGTCCACCAAGACAGCCTGGGATCTGAAACTTAGTTTCCTCCTGTAAGCTTGGAGGAGATGAAAGTTTCTATTTCCGGGGTATTTGACAGATTGGAGGGGAACTAGAAAAATAAAGGCGTACCCGGAGTAGTTCAGATAATATTTTGCAATTTCCCCCTTGACCCTGCCAGAACAGTTACCTGGTGGGGAAAGAAATGGTGATCAGACGGCCTTGCAGAGGTCTGAGTGACTGACTGGTCCTCTGTTGCTAGGTAGTGGATGGCTCTTGAGGAGAGTCAGCCAGCTAGCTGTGGATCCGGAGGCCCTGCTCTCCACCCTTAGCTATAGTCATTGTAAGTTTATTGTTATCTCCTGTGATATTCTGGCTTGTAGTAAACTTCCAAAACTCTTATGAGAACTCCAGAGTGACACTAAATCCTGGGAAGACTGTTTTTAACCAGTGCATGTTGTTGTTACTTGGGTGTAACCAAATATGGCTCATCGTGTTTTAAGATTGGAAAAGGCCCAACACTTTATTTACCATTCCTTTCCTTTCCTTTCCTGGCTGTGCACTGTAACAGTGGAAAGTAAGTGGAGAATCAGATGATAGTAAGCTTAGGTTACAGCCCTTTCCAGCTGAGCATCCTGCCCTCAGATCTCTGCATAACTGGGCTCTTAAAGCATGTGTCCGCTATTTGCCTGGAGTAGAGTATTGGATTGGAATAGGGAAACCCTGGGTTCGGGCCCCACCTTGGGGCGGGGATGGGGGGTGGGGGATCACAAAACTGGCTCCAAGTCTGGTTGCAACAAAATGACATCTGACCGAATTATAATTATATTTTTACTTAAAAAAAAAAGGAAATTAAGAAAAGTTGTGCGATGCCATTTAACTAGTCATGTAAACATCAGCTCTCTATAGGGAGTGTGCCCATTTTGAAAGATCATATCTGCTAAAAACTGATGAAAATAGACTTTACTAAGGTTTTCATGCTTAAAAGTAAATTTTTTTAAAGCTTGAAGGTAATATTTTGCAACTTTTTGTTCTAGTACAAAATGGTTCTTTGCATCAGAAGGATGCAGTTCATGACAATGACTTTGAGCCCTACCTTTCTGGACAGTCCAATCCGGTGAGTTTTATCTTATTAGCATATTTTTTATTTAAATACTTTGCTTGTAACACATTTACTGTAATATTTCTATTTTTCTATCCCAAACAGCAAAGAGACAGTCTCGAAAGTATTAGAAATGATAGAGTGGTCTTGAAGATTTGCTTCGTGCAGGTTTTCCTGCTGGGCCTGGGCCTGTGTGTTAAAGATAGTTTTCTCTGTAGATCAGCATCTCATGGAGGTTGGGTACAGGCAGACTTTTAGCATTTGTGGGCTGGGGATGGAGTGCTTTTTTTTAATGGTGTTATAGGACTGTATGGTTCCCTGAAGCTTTGTGCCATCTTTGTTTTGTCTCTGGAGGGTTGGAGGAGCTAGGAGAGTAGGTAAGTTCTGGACAGTGCAGCAGACTCCTACCTGCATCAGGAGACTTGCCATCCTTGAATCTTAGTTTCCTTTTGTATGAATCAAAGAATCCTGCTCGCAGGACTGTTGGGGAGATTGGCATTAGAGAGGGTATGTGTAAAGCACAGAATAGTACCTTATGGTCAGGATTTCTTACCTTTGGAACTGTAGAGCCCCTTCTGTTTTCATGTGTATGTATGTGCATAGGTCTGTGTGTCCAGGGAGGTGTGTGAGTGGGGTGGGGATGTCAGGAATGATCCTCTGTCACCTTCTGCTTTATTCAGTGATGCAGGGTCTCTTGGACCCAGAGCTTGCCAGTATGGCTAAGTCTCAATTATTTCGGGACTCTCCAGTCTTTTCAAGTAGCCACCACACTCATCTGGTATTTACATGGGTTTGAGGGGATCTAAACTCTGTTCCAAAAGCTTGAGTGGCTATCACATCAAACTGAGCCATCTCCCCAGTCAGTACTTTTATTTTTTAAGTGTAAGTGTGTGTGTACATGCACAGGTGACCTCAGAGTCTAGAAGAGGGTGTAAGAGCCTCTGGAATTAGAGTTACAGGTGGTTGTGAACTGCCTCTTGCAGCAGACCACAGTTCAGTTGCCATATAGGGTGCTGGTAACTGAACTGTGGTCCTCTGCAAGAGCAGCAAGTACTCAAAATCTGAGCCATTTCTCCAGCCCAGACAATTAAACATTGTTTTAATGAGTCCTTTTTGCATGTCATGTGTATGTGCAATGTATGTTGATCATAGCAGCCTCACATTTCCCCAAGGTGCCCCTCCTACCTTCGTGTCTTTTTCCTCTAACCTACTGGGGCCATGGGCATTTTATGCCTAAGCATTTTTTGGCTGTTCCCTGCACACCCTGGCTTCCACCCACTAGATTCCCTGTGCAGCTACCATGAAAATTGTCTGCAAGGTGTTTCCTGGTAACAAAATTGCCCTGCTTAAAAGCCATAGGCAATCTGGGCATGGTGGTACACACTTTTAATTCTAGTATTCAAGGGTAGAGACAAAGGAATTCAAGGCCAGCCAGGGTTAAGTAGTAGTAAGACCTATCTCAAAATAAACAAACAGAAAGCCATATGCAATTTGAAATTTAGATTTAACCATAGTGTCTGCCACTTTTTTTTTTAAGATTTTATTTATTTTATGTACATGATAAGTACACTGTAGCTGTCTTCAGACACACAAGAAGAGGGCATCAGATCCCATTACAGATGGTTGTGAGCTACCATGTGGTTGCTGGGAATTGAACTCAGGACCTCTGGAAGAGCAGTCAGTGCTCTTAACCACTAAGCCATCTTTCCAGCCCATGTCTCTGCCACTTTTAAATGCATGCTGCATATTTAGAGTCAAGCAAGACTTTTTGCCTGGTTGTTGTACCAGAAGGAAATAGATTACCTGCCCCCCCCCCCCATTTTTTATTTTTTGCTCATCTGACCTTCTAGGTCATCTTAGAGCATTTTATATAACTTTCCTCCATGTTTCTTCCCACCACATTGAGATATCAGAAGCCTAAGAGTCTGAGGGAGCCTTAACCTATAGGATTACATGGTTGTCCCTGAATATCTGGGCAGTCAGTATAGGGTTGCAGAACTGACTTGGCTTTAGTCATGGGCTATTGGCTATGACAAGAACAAGATGTTAAACAAAACTATTCTTTTGAATAGCATATTTCCTGGTTTTCTTTTTTATTTGGTTTTTCAAGACAGGATTTCTCTGTGTAGCCCTGGCTGTCTTGGAACTTCCTCTGTAGACTAAGCTGGGCCTCAAGAGTCAGAGATCTGCCTACCTCTGCTTCCTGAGTGCTGGAATTAAAAGCTTTCACCACCACTGCCTGGCTCCTGGTTCTCTTATAGCCGTGGTATATATTAAATATTAAAACAAGGAACAAGGGTTACTTTACTATGTTTGAAATGTTTTTATAAAATAGGAACTCATGGAATACTTGGGAGGTGTTTCTTAAAAGTAGAGTCAATTTTCCCCCTTCCTGTCAATTGCATGTCCTTGAAGTCTTGGGGAAAGTGTGAAAAGGAGTGTTCTTCAAGATAGCACCCTTAGTACATAGCTTTAAAGTGGCACCTCATGTCTATGTTCAGATGTACTTTTTAGTAAAGTACTTTCAGCATATTGCTTAAGAATACATTTCCTAGAAATGCCCAGCTTTATTAGGAGGTTCGTAGAAAGTAGCAGCACAGGAGGCTTTCAGGCCTTCCCTTAGGCATGAAACAGCTGAGGACCAGCATAACAGCCTTTACCTGTGTGGAGCAGTAGAGTCTCCAGTCACTTAGCAGGTGCCTGCTCTCTTAGTGTTGCTTGTTTCTTCATATGGGGCCAAAAATGCCATTCTGCCCCCCTACTTTTCTGTAGTATATCCTTGTGCCTAAAGGTTATTTAAGATGCTGGGTGGACACTGCCACTCATGTTCCACGGGGCCACGCTGAAGGTTGTACTTCTGCTCATTTGTGAGGAACTGCTGGCCTTGGGAGCTCTTAGCTTATCTTGAAAATTGAGCCTCCTCAACCACGAAAGGTTTTTATCAGAGTTTATGTGGGGTTTTTTGCCTGCAGCCAGAGTTAAATTAAATAATGCTGTGCCTTGTTTGAGCATACGCAGCCTCTGTTGTTTGTGAATGTCTGGGAGAAACTTGACACTTGGGTTACTGCCATGTCTATGCAGTTCTAGTAGGCTTGGATTAGCACTTATGTGTATGGCCATTCAGCCTGTGTCTGGCTTGGATTTTTGTGGTTACATGTACATCTATAAATGTCCTTAAAAGTTCCAGTGGTGGTACCCAGTAAGGAGGGATTTGCTACCACTACAGCTTCCCAGAGGGGAGAGGGAAGGATGCTCCTTGCTTAAACAGATGTAAAAATTCTTGTCAGAAACTGCTGTCTCTGCTTATCAGTCAGATAAGGGGTTCACACCACAGTCTCAGAGGGATCAGCCCTGAGGAAAGACCTGGAAAGTGCCTGGCTGAGTGAGCGTGGTGTCAGGGTTCTCTAACATTTCCTTTGTCTGTCGTTTCCTCCTGAAGCCAGTGTGTGCGTGATGACTGACAGCAGTCCCAGGAGTCCTAGACACTTGCTCACCTTTCTCCAGCCTTGCTTTTAGTGCTTTCTTAAACATAATGGATTTGATTTGATGAAGAGCATGTGTCTCGGCATGGTCCAGAGATGATCTGTAGGGCTGGGAAGAGACTGTCCTGCATCTCCTTCCAGTTTCAGTCACCTCATTGTTCAAATAGTCTCAGAGTTTTTTCCTTCTCAGAAAAAAAAGTGTAGAAGTATTCTAGTCATTTAAAATCTATCCCCCTTGTCATTCAATGTGATTAAACTTGGATTAATAATAAATGAACAAAAACTCTTAATTCTAGAACAGATTTATGGCTTTGTTATTCTTTACTGTTTCCAAATGATGTAGGGATAACAGCCGACATGGTTATTTAAATTTATTTAAATTCTCTTTAATTTTTTGGAGTCTCTACTTTGTTTATCTGATTTTCTAGTTATCAGGATCAGGAAGAGGCCTAAGAGCTCCAAGTTGTATTTTCAACTGTCAGTGGTCTCTGGCTTTGCCTGGAAGATGTGTTTGCCTTCCTTGTGTGGTCTTGTACACCAGCTTTGATTAGAAATCTTAAATATGGTACTACCCAGTCATCTGATGAGCTGTGGGAACCCAAGTGTTGTACTTAGAGGTGTGTTTCATATGTGAAGAGCAACTTTTGAGTTTGGTTGCATAACAGTTTATTCAGCTGTGTCTCTGGTAAACCACTTTCATACTATACCTTCGATGATACTGTGGAGCTACCAAGCCAGAAGGGACCGTTTGCTTGGGTTATTTACAAGTGAGCATAAATCCACAAGCCTGTGCCTGACCATACAGAGGGAGGTGGATAGCTTGGACAGGTTCTGCATGCTTTACCAGCAGCACCAGTGTATTTATTTCCAGGTCATACTTGAGCTAAGTAGTTACACATCTCAACCAGAATAGGCACCATGTACTACAGACTGATGGGAACCACTTCCTTCCCAGAAAAGTTGTATATCATGGACTGGCAGTCAGCGTGGCTTACAGAGTTGTGGGAGCAGCTGCTACAGGTTTCTTCTGCATAAAATAGCCTGGTTGAGATAGCTTTACAAAGTAGCTTGATGCTTCTACTTCAGCAACTGAAAGGAAATAGGGAGGTAATAGAAATTGGTGTATCCGTGGGGTTGAGGTAAAAACTGGAGTTGGCCTAAAGCACAGTTTGACAGTGCTGTGGGCCTCCCGGGTTGGAGAGAATTAGGAGAGGTGTGGCTGCTGGTTCAGAAGCAAAGGGAGGGTGTGGCTAGGTGTTTGGATTTCTGGAGGATGCCTGCAGCACTTTTCAGGAGATCTTAGTAAACAATGACCTTTTAATCTGGGATTTCCATGGGGTTTAATTTTATCTTTGCTTACTCCATCTCCATTCTACAACTCCTGAGAAGCAGTGAGGTTTCCCCAAGGCTGTATCTTGCAGGCAGGCATTGCCAATGCTTTTCTTCTTTGGTGTCTCTGTCCTACAAGTGTGTTTCTACATGTACATTTTTAGTTGAAGCATCACACCCTGGTCTTGAGGTGTGGTGATTTTTTTTTTTTTTTTTTTGGTTTTTTGAGACAGGGTTTCTCTTAATAGCTCTGGCTGTCCTGGAGCTCACTTTGTAGACCAGGCTGGCCTCGAACTCAGAAATCCGCCTGCCTCTGCCTCCCAAGTGCTGGGATTAAAGGCGTGCGCCACCACGCCCGGCTGGTGTGGTGATTTTTGTAGAGAAAGTTAGCTGGAATCTTTGTATTAGGATCTGAAAGAAACACAATTTTAGGATTTGGGGCAGGATGTTGGAGGTATGTGCTTTGCACCTACAAGTTCAGGTAGCATTTGGCCAGTACTGGCTGGAGAATAATGGGGGCCACCTATTGTGTGGTGTTTATATAGCTCTGTGTGTGACCTGCGTTCTATGCCTGCTCTTCAGGTGGTAATATTTCAGGAGGGCTTTGAGAGCTGTTGTTGTTGTGATGAATCTTACCTAACAATCCTAAATTGAGTCAATCTCAGTTAAGGCCTAGGTAAATGTCGGAGTGACCTGAGTATCTTTTCTGAGTCCTTACTGCTGCTTGTTGGTTTGTGGCCAGTGGGTTAGAATGACAGACCACAACTAGGTCTTCCCTTCTATCTGTCTATTTCTCATGCATAAAGTGTTAGCTAAGAAGAGGGAAGAGGACTGGTCTTCTTTGGAAGGACTGTGGCCTCTGTTTTGTATCCATGAAGGTATACTTCCCTCACAGAGCAAGACTTCTGCTCAGACCTCATTGATTCTTCTTCCCCCTGGCCTTGTTGCTCAGGCTCATTTGAAGGATGCTTGGAGGAGATTCATAACAGGAGGCTGCAATGGAAGAGCCAGAATCACTGAAATCTTTTCAAGAGAAGATATACCAAGTTTTTTTGTTTGGTTGGTTTTTTGTTTTGTTTCGTTTATAGAATATTTATAGTGACCTGTTTGTAGATGTTAAAAGTTTTCATTACAAGGAAGCAATTACTTCATGTTAAGTGATAGTTCTGAAATTGTGTGGTACCTAGTGGAGCTTTCTTACCTTCACTGGACATGTCCACCCCCAAGCACAGATTGCCATGCTATAGGAAGGTCTCTTCACTTACATCACTGAGGCTTCCCTTTCAGAGATTGAAAAGAAATATAATAAGGTAATAAAAACTGACCTGTTGGTTGAGGTAGAAACTGAAATTGAGCCCAAAGCACGGTGCCTGTTTCTCACTAAACCTTGGCTGAGTGTCTCTCCAAAGGATGGTTTCCTAGAGTTTCCAACTCTGCAGTCTATACCTATAGGCTAGGAAACTCCTTAGAGGTGTAGTGAGGCTACCAGGTCAGGATGGTGAAGCATTCCACCCTCCTACCTTTTTGCCCCTCTTAGAAGCTTCTGCTATGGGTGGAGTTGGGGCTTAGGAAGACTTCACTAAAGTGGGTCTTCTGGTATCAGCAGGGGTTAAGAACTCCATGGACTCGATACTGGTAAAGGCACAGCAGAGGCGCCTGTGCTCCACTCTGAGCACCCATAAGTGTGCCCAGGAGACCATGAAATGTGAAGAGCAGACCCTAGAAAAACCCAGCTGGGGTAGCTATCAGGAATATTGTGTAGGAGAGTCTTGAAAGTGACATTGAAACCAGTGCCTAGGTGTGTGTTAGGTCAGTGAGCTGGAGCCTGCTGGTCTTATTGACTGTCAGAGCCATCTTAGTGCATTGTTAAGGCTGTCCTCATGCTCTGCTGTGCTATCGTTGTTGTAAATATTCCTACTGCAGGACTGGGTTGGATTCCTCAGATGGTGACAGCAGAAGGGTGGTTTGGCTGGGTCATTTCACCTGAGTTCAGATCATTACAAAGCAGGCTTTGTGCTTTGAGACAGCAGTCTGGTTTGCATTTGTTATTAATGACTTTTGTTTTGACATTGGTGGACATATCTGTCATTTAGGAAGAAATAATCGTGTGCTATATTATATTAGGCTGGTTTCTGCACCTGTGTATGAGGTGGTCAGCATGCTGAGCTGTCTGACAGTTGTCTAATTCATCACCTGTTTATTTTCACAGAGTAACAGTTACCCCTCGATGAGTGATCCTTACCTGTCCAGCTACTATCCACCATCCATTGGATTTCCTTACTCCCTCAGCGAGGCACCATGGTCCACTGCAGGGGACCCTCCCATCCCGTATCTCACTACCTATGGACAACTTAGTAATGGAGACCATCACTTCATGCATGATGCTGTTTTTGGGCAGCCTGGGGGTCTGGGGAACAACATTTACCAGCACAGGTTTAATTTTTTTCCTGAAAACCCTGCATTCTCAGCATGGGGGACAAGTGGTTCTCAGGGGCAGCAGACTCAGAGCTCAGCCTATGGGAGCAGTTACACTTACCCACCTAGCTCCCTTGGTGGCACAGTTGTTGATGGGCAGACAGGTTTTCACAGTGATTCCCTCAACAAGGCCCCTGGGATGAACAGTCTGGAGCAGGGCATGGTTGGCCTGAAGATTGGGGATGTTACCACCTCTGCAGTTAAGACGGTGGGTTCAGTTGTCAACAGTGTGGCACTGACTGGTGTCCTTTCTGGCAATGGTGGGACAAATGTAAACATGCCAGTTTCAAAACCAACTTCATGGGCAGCCATTGCTAGCAAGCCTGCAAAACCACAGCCTAAGATGAAAACAAAGAGTGGGCCGATAGTGGGGGGTGCACTGCCTCCTCCCCCTATCAAGCATAACATGGACATTGGTACTTGGGATAACAAGGGCCCTGCTCCAAAGGCCTCCGCCCCCCAGCAGACACCATCCCCCCAGGCTGCCCCACAGCCCCAGCAGGTAGCTCAGCCTCTCCCTGTTCAGCCCCCACCTTTGGTCCAGCCACAGTATCAGAGCCCTCAGCAGCCACTTCAACCCCGCTGGGTGGCTCCTCGAAACAGAAATGCAGCATTTGGGCAGAGTGGAGGTGCCAACAGTGACAGTAACTCTGTTGGAAATGCCCAGCCTACTTCTGCCCCAAGTGTAGAATCCCACCCTGTCCTGGAGAAACTGAAAGCTGCCCACAGCTATAACCCTAAAGAGTTCGACTGGAATCTTAAGAGTGGGCGGGTGTTCATCATCAAGAGCTATTCTGAGGACGACATCCACCGTTCCATCAAGTACTCCATCTGGTGTAGTACTGAACACGGCAACAAGCGCCTGGACGGCGCCTTCCGCTCCATGAGCAGCAAGGGGCCTGTTTATCTCCTCTTCAGTGTCAATGGGAGTGGACATTTCTGTGGGGTGGCAGAGATGAAGTCCCCTGTGGACTACGGCACCAGTGCTGGGGTCTGGTCTCAGGACAAGTGGAAGGGAAAGTTTGATGTGAAGTGGATTTTTGTGAAGGATGTGCCCAACAACCAGCTGCGGCACATCAGACTGGAGAATAACGACAACAAACCTGTCACAAACTCCCGTGATACACAGGAGGTGCCCTTAGAAAAAGCAAAACAAGTGCTGAAGATTATTGCTTCCTATAAGCACACAACCTCTATCTTTGACGACTTTTCTCATTATGAGAAGCGCCAGGAGGAAGAGGAGGTGGTGCGTAAGGTGAGTTGTTCTTAGGCACCTCTTACACAGGTGACCTGCACTGCAGGCTGGAGTATAATGGACAGTCTGTTGGTCTAGTGACATTTTCCTGAAGCCTTTATTACTTAAAGAGCATTCATGCTGAGATTGTCATTTCTTTTCATGAAAAGTTGTTTGTTAGATTGGCTTCTAATCTTTTTGTCCCGAGTTAGGTAACTTGCTTGTATGAATAATTAAGCATTTTGAGGGAGGAGATGTGGAGAAAGCAAGGTAGTAATGCTGTTGCTAGTACCATTAAGTTACCCTTATCACAGGTACTGATAAAACATTAAGAAAGAGATGGCATTTATTTCCAGTCAGTGAAATTCTGTAGGTTTAGCTTTTTGGGTATAAATAATAGACAGGCATTCCATAAAAGTGGCATGTGTTCTTAGAAATAATTGTTAGTGATTTTTTTTTTTTTGCTAGTATCATCATATGTACATTTATGCAAACTGAAGATACCTAGAGCATTTATAGATGAAACCACTTGGGACCACTGTGTTAGCACAGTGCTGTTAGTGCAATGTCTGCCTCCATTAGAGCAAGGATAGTGAATGAAACTTGGGTACTACTTTTGTCTAGTAGCTAGCTGTTTGTGTTCATGCACAGTTTTCTTTTAAATACTGAATTTTTAAGAGTTCCATTAAAGTGCAGTGGGTGGGGCTGGAGAGATGGTTCAACGATTGACTGGTATTCCCAAGGACCTGGGTTTGATTCCCAGTACCCATATGACAGCAGTTGTCTGTAACTCCTGTCTCACGAGATCTGAAACCCTCTCTAGCCTCCAAGGGCACTACACTCATGCAGTACATAGACCTATATGTACTGGTAAAACACACGCATACAAATAAATGATATCTCAGAAAACAAGAGACTTTCCGGTTCTTTAAAAATATACTAGCTCTCAGAGATTGGTGATAGGCTTAGGGATAAAATTCTGCTCCTCATCTGCTTGTATCTTTAAAATCCCAATTGTTTTAAAACTTTTTCTTACTTTTTTTTAAAACTCTTTTAAGTTTTTTTGTGTGCCTTCATGAGTTCACATGCATCTCATGCATGCAGATACTTGCAAAAGAGAAATGAAGGTATTGGATCCACTTGGAACCTGCAGTTAGAGATGTTGATGCTCAGAATGAAATCCAGGTCTTTGGCAAGAAAAGTGTTAGCTCCTAATTCTACCATCTTAAAACTTACATTATAAACTTGATTCTGAGATAGCCATGTCTGTTAGGTCTCTCTGGTCTTATGGTAAGCCTTTTGAGTGACCTGCAGGGGTTACAAGTTAATTAGCATATAGTTAGGTTAGGGTCCCTGGTGGTTAGGTGACCATTCTGGAGGTCAGCATGAAAAACATCCTAGAGAGGATTGGCGACTCTTACCCAAACTAGTTAAATTGTATTATTGAAGAAGACAAATGAATACTCTGATTTTTAAAAATTGTTTTAGTGGAATTTCAAAAATCTCTTTACCCAGTGTAGGACAGTCCTTTGATGATTCACATCTTTGTTGGGACTTATGCCAGTTGCCCACCAGCTATTCTGTTTTTCCCTCCAAGAAGTTGGGTGTTTTGGGGTTGAGAATCTAGGCTGTTAAGAATAAAGTGGGAAGCTGAGTGATGTCGGCACACACCTCTAATCCCAGCACTCAGGATACAGAGAGAGGCAGGTGGATCTCTAAGTTCCCTGTCTCAAAGAAAAGTGGGGTGAGGTGTGAAGAGCTGCTCCTTCCTTCAGGCTAAAATGTGCCTGCAAAGTAAGTGGGTGAGGCTCCCAGAGACACCCAAGGTTCTCCTGACCTGAGGACAGACCCACCTTATGTTCATCATTGACAGACCTCACCACTTTCAAGTAGCATCTGATGTTTAGAAAGCAAAACATAGCTAACATTTTCAGTTTCCTTTTCATAGTTTTCTGGTCCAGCTATAAATAGGAAAATATGCTAATTTTTCCTTCCTTTCATTTTCTAAGGCATGGTTTCTCTGTGTAGTTGTGGCTGTTCTGGAACTCACTTTATAGTCCAAGCTGGCCTCCAAGTCCTACTTTGATACCTTGTTTTTGTTTTAAAGATTTATTTATGTATGTGACTACACTGTCACTGTCTTCAGACACACCAGAAGAGGGCTTTGCATCCTGTTACAGATAGTTGTGAGCCACCATGTAGTTGCTGGGAATGGAACTCAGGACCTCTGGAAGAGCCGTCAGTGCTCTTAACCACACTGAGCCATCTCTCCAACCTGACAACTTGGTTGTTGTTGTTTTGTTTTGTTTTTTAAATGTTTGTTGTTGTTTTGAGATGGGGTCTCACTATATAGCTATGGCTGG
The DNA here is from genome assembly GCF_978045245.1 of Mus caroli. Lineage (NCBI taxonomy): Eukaryota > Metazoa > Chordata > Mammalia > Rodentia > Muridae > Mus > Mus caroli. The sequence goes on from NW_028227257.1 coordinate 1,004,828, forward strand.
TCTTGAACTTGAGATCCATGTACCTCTCTGCCTCCTGGGCTTTCGAATTGAAGGCCACCTCTACACCTGTTATTTTGGGTATTTTGTTTGTTTTTGAGACAGGGACTCAGATACTTTCTTTTTTCCATTTAAATTTGGTTTTATTCATTACATTTTACACATGTATTGTGTGCTGGGGTATGTGCAAAGGACAGCCTGGGGGCTTGGGGGATTGGCCATTACATTTTACACATGTAGTGTGTGCTGGGGTATGTGCAAAGGACAGCCTGGGGGGTTGGCGGCTCATTTTGTCATGAGTTCTAGGGATCAAACCCAGGTTGTCAGGCTTGCCACATGTGTTCTAGCTTGCTGAGCCACCTTGCCATCTCTACATAGTTGTTTTCTTTTGTTTAATCTTTAAACAGGCCCTTCTTAAAGAGTATTTAAAACAATGGCAGTTGAGTGTTCTGCATATTGCCTACTGGCTGCTGACCGTAGTCTGACAGGCCTCCAGGGTGAATCACATACACCTGGCCCTGTAAGAATGATGTGTTCTGTGTACTTCATCTTTCAGCTGCATCAGCCCCCTCCAAAAAGTTTTATGAGTAATGTTACTTCTTTTTTTTTTTTTTTTTTTTTTTTTGGTTTTTTTCAAGACAGGGTTTCTCTGTGTAGCCCTGGCTGTCCTGGAACTCACTTTGTGGACCAGGCTGGCCTCGAACTCAGAAATCCGCCTGCCTCTGCCTCCCGAGTGCTGGGATTAAAGGCGTGCGCCACCACGCCCGGCGTAATGTTACTTCTTTAAAGAGCAGGTGACAAGCTCTATAGCTATTGCTAGGACTGAAGGCTAAAGGAACCAGACACTGTCTCCCTCCTCCAGCTGCTTTAATAGCAGCCATTGCACTCTGGGGAGACAGGCTTCTGCTTGAAAAGTGTTTTTCTCTTTGCACCTCAGGGTAGAGGGTTATGAATTCTTACTAGTGATCCTCCTACTCATTGATCTGGGTGAGAAGCCTCACCTTGGACTTTGGATGGTAGTAGTTGCTGTGGCTGGCATATGTTTAGTCCAGGCTAGCCCCAAAGGAAAGTAGAGATGTTGGCTCAGATGTAGTTAGGCACAGTAGCATGTGCTGGTGATCCCAGTGCTTAAGAGGTGTGTGGGGGCAGAAGGATCAGTTCAAGACCACCCTTAAGTACATGAAACATTGTCTCAAAACAAAGCCTAAAGTGAGCAATTACAAACTACAGTAACTGTATAGGTAGGTATTCTACAGACAGCTTGCTCAGTTCACACCTAGGATGACCATGCTGAGGACTGAACCTTTAACCTGAATGTAGTTTTTGTATTTATGCACTTTCTCAAATAGCATGACAGTGGTACATGAGGGAGACTGGGGATGATGGGAGTGTGTGTGTGTGTGTGTGTGTGTGTGACAGATAGACAGATATGTGACTACTGTACAGTGGGTCCAAAAAGGGTTAGGACAGAACATTGTGTATGTGGTGCATGCTCCTTGCATCAGAGACACTTTGTCATTGGCTGGATTTAGATGAATTGCTAGAGAAGACAAGGTAGCTACTAGACGGACGCACTGATCAGAAACCAGCTAGGCAGACATGAAGACTGGGTGTAAATTCCAGGTTGGTGTGACATGAATGCTGGGGATAGGAAGCTGTCTATGGATGTAGGAAGTCAGCTCAGTTGAGGAGCTATGCCCTGACTTTGTCAGTACTGCTGGAGGCCATAGAGGAAACTTGAGCTGATGGGAAGGGCTTAAACTAGGTAGGTCTAGCTTGTCTTCCTATCATACTTGGCCCTGACTTGGAGCTTACTTATAGCCTGTCAGATTTTGGTATTTTCTCAGTGATTGGTTTGTCAAAATTAAAGAAATTTAGAAAAATGATTCCTTTGTACTGGGCGTGCTAGAGTGCCTGCCCTGTGTATGCCGGTCCCTCCCTGGGGTGCAGGTGCTTTTTTTGTTCTACTGTTTCTTCACTGGCATGATTGGCACATGAGGGAGAGCTGGCTGGGTTGGGGGAGGGGAGGCATGGGATGAGTGGGCAGAAGACACATGATTGGACATGTCTCTGTAACTTCTGTGCAGAGGGTCTTGAGAAAGGATAGGACAGCATATGGTGGCTCCTGCCCTGGTCTGTGGGACCAGGCTGATTAGTAAGTCAGAACTAGATCCGCAGGGACAGCCCAGACAAGCATACATCCCCTTTTGCTGCAGTCAACAAAGTGGCCTGAGGCCTCGACTTTGTGGGCCTTCACCTGCAAATCAAAGTGCTTCATGAGCTCATAACCTCTTCTCTTCTTTTTACAGGAAAGACAGAATCGAAACAAACAATAAGAACAAGCCAGTTTGTTTTTGGTTAATGGTTGACTTTGAAAACAGAGTTTTAAAGCTGTATGCTTGGTGCTGTCTCCGAGTCAGCTCCAGTGTCGTCCTCGTGCGGGGTTGATTGTTGCATCTTTATCTTTGTAGTTCATTTTTGCCAGATGGATCTGCATTCATTTGTATTTTTCTATGTATTATAATATTGTAGAACTCACTAATAAAGGAGTATTTTGTTTGTCAGCTTATCAGTCAGATTGACCTAATGCAAAATATAAATATTCTTCAAAACAAAACACCTAATACATCCCAAAGATATTTTTATTTTGGCAGAAATTATGTTCTTATTCTTATATCTAGTCATTTAATATCCCTATAGGATACTTCATATTTCTTGTCCTCTCCTGCTTTACAGCAAACAAAAAGCCCATTCAGCATGTGCTGTTGATGTCTCTTCACAGTACTGAAGTGGCTTGCCATTTTACTATCTGTGGTATCCATCATATTGCTGACCTGCCCTTTTGAGTTTCCTACTAGACAAATAGCTTTTAGTTTTAAGTGTGCTCACAGCTGTCTATGGGCAAGCTGTCCATAGTTTAGTGCCCACACAGAGCGGTGCTCCAGTTCTCCTTGCCACCGTCTGCCACTGCATGAGGTTCGGGCTCTGTGGCAAGGAACTAGAAGGTGTTTTAAGTCTGGTTCAGCTTTGCAACATTCTTAGTTGTTTGTAGATCATTTTTAGTTGTCTTCTTTCTTTAGAGAATCCTGATGCTGTCTTAAGTTTTTATACCAGTAACGCTAAGCTTTAATTGTAGGAATCTGATAGTACAGGCAGTGTGATGGATGCTGCTGCCGACTGTAAATTTCACTGTGTGTCTATTTTTTTTTTCCTGTTGAATGGGTGAAAAAAGCAAAAAAAACAAAAAATCCTTTAGAAAACAAATTTGCTATCATGTTTTGTGGAATGAGGAGCCTCGGAGGAGCTCACCGCCATCTGGAGTTGGAGTTTAGCATGAAAGTGGTGCTCATGCCCGACGCCCTCGCATACTGAATCTGCACGCGCCCACTGTAGAGGATCTTTACTGTCTTAGAGAGCAGATACCTTCCGAAACTATTTACTCCAAAAGACCCTCTGAGTTAACATTTAAGCTGTATTATTTAGACTTGTATTTAGAACGTGTCACTTCCTCGAGCTGTTACTGCCTGTACGGAGTCGTGGACAACATCGGATACCTGTCCTCTAGGAGAATACAAGCCTTAATAAACACCTGTTGAGCAAGCTTGTGTGTTCTTGTCTTCCCTGGTATATGTGCCTTGTCTCTCTTATAGCTGAAAATCTATGGGGTCTGCTCTAAGCAGTGGAAGCCAAAGGCTGCAGTTTTGCTTACTCCTGGGTACTAAAGGGACAGAGAAACTTTCATAGCTCCATGTAGGACTTGGAATTCAGTCCCCAACTGTGTAAGAATGTGAAGCTGACAGGTGGACGAACTGTTCAGCAGCCATACATGACTTCGTTTGCACACTTGCCTCCAGGCTGGTATTCCTTGATCTCTCTCCCTTATGTCTTCTGAAAATTCACGGTTGTAGACATCCAATGTACTCTCTCTAGTAACTAAATCTCACATGTTAAACATTTCTTCCTCCCCCCACCCTTGTTTTAAAATTAGGTATTTTATTTATATTTCAAATGCCATCCAGAAAGTTCCCTGTACCCTCCCCCTGCCCTGCTCCCCTACCCACCCACTCCCACTTCTTGGCCCTGGCGTTCCCCTGTACTGGGGCATATAACGTTTGCAAGACCAAGGGGCCGCTCTTTCCAAGGATGGCCGACTAGGCCATCTTCTGATACATACGCAGCTAGAGACACGAGCTCCAGGGGGTACTGGTTAGTTCATATTGTTGTTCCACCTATAGGGTTGCAGACCCCTTCAGCTCCTTGGGTACTTTCTCTAGCTCCTCCATTGGGGGCCCTGTGTTCCATCCAATAAATGACTGAGCATCCACTACTGTGTTTGCCAGGCACTGGCATAGCCTCACATGAGACAGCTGTATCAGGGTCCTGTCAGCAAAATCTTGCTGGCCATGTAAAACACATCTTAAAGGATGTACACCAGGGCATCTGTGTGGAGATCAGAAGATAACTGGTGGGCGAGCCCAATCGTTGCTTGCTGAATCCAGGGATCAAACTCAGGCTGTCAGGTTTGGCAGCAATTACCTTTACCTACTCAGCCATCTCGCTGGCTCCTTACTTTAATGTTTGTCCAGCATTTTTCTTGCAAAGAAAAAAAAAAAAAAAACACAAATCCAAGCTGCAATACAGTTAGCTGCCCCTCCATTTTGAAAACTGTCATGTAGCCCAGGTTGGTGTTGAAATCCCAGTCTTCCTGTTTGTACCTCCCAGGTGCGTGCTTGAAAGCTCTTCTTCCATGTCAGTCTACATCTGTACAACCTGACATGTGCTATTCAGATAAAAACCTAAGTGATCTCATGCTTTCCCCAAACACTGCCTGTCTCTGCTTGGAAGATAATGGTTGATATGGATACGAAACAAGCACAGGAAATTTTGTCTCTGGCCAGTCTTAACTTACTCTATTGCACCTCCAAAACACCTCCTGTGTTTTAGGAAGTAGCTTTGAAAGCATGTGTGGTTTATATTCTCACCTGTGTGTCTTGCACGTATGTAGTCCTTGAGCTCCAAAAATCCCTGGCTTTAACAGCAATTAGCTGAGAAGCACTCAGAAGTATGGACCAAACAGGACGTGGGATCAGTACCTGGGATGACTGGAGGACTCAATCCCATGGGTGAGATGAGCAGGATCAATGATCACTACAGAGCTGGAGGTGGTGACAGACCAGCTAAGAGTTGCTGACTGGTTTGTGTCATGAGTGGACAGTGCCCTTGCCTCCTAGACTCCTTGCTCCCTTATCATCTTGTGTAGAGTCAGGAGATGTGTTAGGCCACTGGCAAAGGGAACCTGAAGGCCCAGGCTTGTGCTGTAAGCTTCAGTAATTAATTCTGGCACTTTGTGAAAGGCTGTGTACTGATGTCCTTACTATTACATTCCCAACTTGCCTTCCAGAAGCCAGACGTAAGCTTTGAATGTCCCCAAAGCATCTCAGCTTGTGGTGTTGGCTATCACACCTGCTGCCCTGTACTTGAAGGATATATGATGGACATACTTGACTTGCGTGGATTTCTGGGGTTAGGATCCTTTGCTGGCCATCTCTTATCCTTGAGATCCAGAATTGGTGAGCTTTTCCTTCACTTAGATGGGAAAGAAAGGAATAAGTTGTCACACTGCTGTGACTTCACAGGCTTTTAAGAAAAATTTTAATGTGTGAGTGCTCTGCTGCATATACATCCACAGGCCAGAAGAGGGCATCAGATCACCTTATAGACAGATGGTTATAGGCCACCATGTGGTTGCTGGGAATTGAACTCTGGAAGAGAAGCCAGTGCTCTTAACCACTGAGCCATCTCACCAGTCCCTGGCCTATCTGTTTTACCTGCAGTAATGATATGGATGTGGAAGAACACCCCTAGATTCTGCAGAAATGTATTCAAATAAATAATGTAATTTCCTCCTTCACTGTGTGGCCCCAGGACTGACAATTTTTTATATCTAAAGTATATATATGTATGTAAACTTTTAGAAAAGGCATTTGAAGAGTTACCCTTCATGACATTTTAACCATTGTCCTGTGAGTGGCATTCAGACAGTATACATTTATTTGAGCTCAATGAATTTCAGAGTTTTTTTCAAAGCCACCAGGTTTCTTCCTTTCCCAGTAAGTCTTCCTTTAGCTCATAACTATCCTCTGAAGACTGTTACCAAGAAGAACCAGGGCAGGGGCATGGAAGAGGGGTCACACTAGCCTCCAACTTTTCCCTCCCATGAAGTGTAACAGTCTTAATCCCCTCCCAAGCTGTGGGCTGAGGGGTTAGGAGCCTAAATTGGAAGCACTGATTGGTTTACCATGTCATAACTAAAACCGGAAGGAGCCAGACTTGCCAAATCACCAGGCTGCCCATCTCTATGGAAGGAGTATTGAGTCCATACTTCCAGTGGCCATTCTAAAGAGCAGCTTGAGGTGAACAGGTGCCAAGTGGACCTGCTTGATTTCTATAGTGTGATCTCAGTATGGTTAGCCCTTTCCTTTCCCAAGAGTCAAGACACTCTGAATCAAAGAATGACGGGCAGCTGTCAGTACTGGAGTGGGGCTCTGATGCCAGGCGTGCTGTGGATGAGATATGTCTCAGTCAAACCCGATTCTCTACAGCTCCAAGGCCTAGAGAATGTTGATCCATATGAGCTCTGCTGTGTGGCAGGGTATGTGGAAGACTATGTAGTGCAAAGGGCTGGGGACATTGTGCAAGGCTGGCCATCTGTGCCTGGACTTAAGGAAGAGTAAGGACATGGGGTATGGGTGGGACTCTACAGTTTGTAAGGAGGCCACAGCACAGGTCTTAAGATGAGTGAAGCTCCCATCTCTATTCAGTGGGGCATCATTGAGCCAGTCCCTCTGCTAATCGTACCTCTGTCCCAAACTGTCTTCCCCATCTCTCTGAGAGCCATAGGTGGGCAGCCCAGCCTCTTAGGGCAGTTCCTGATGCTGCACAGGCCCAAAAGAGTGAGTGTGAATGTTGCCCACAAGACAAACTGTCCCACCAGCCTTCCTGGCTTGTTAGGGATGCCTTGCTCTGGGGTAGCACGGGGAACAGCTTTAGCTGCTGGCTGCTTTGAGCTTCTCTGTTATCCATAGCAAGTTACTGGAGCAGCAGCTTGCTCACCAGATGGGTGGGAGCACTGGATGACTTGGTGGAGCCTGCCCCCTAGCTAGGGATGGCAAGAAGAGACCCTGCCTACTCTGGAAGTGTAGAGTAGATGAGGCTAGATCACTAGAGCACCAGATAAGGGTCCTAGAGAAGCCTGAGTACACTGTAGCTGTACAGATGGCTGTGAGCCATCATGTGGTTGCTGGGATTTGAACTCGGGACCTTCAAAAGAGCAGTCAGTGCTCTTAACCGCTGAGCCATCTCTCCAGTCTTGGCCGCCCCTCTTGATAGGCATGCTTGGGATATGGAAACTGGGGAATAAAGAAGCTCTGAGGAGAGCCTCTGTTTAGAATGTCAGTGTGGTCAAAGGCTGCCGGATGACAGTGCCACTAAGTGTCTTGAGTCCACCAGGCTAGGGGATGGAGGGTCTTCTTACCTTGGAGCTTCTCTGAGCACCACACAGAGATACATACCAGTCTAGGAGAAACCTGGAAGTGAGTCTTTCCATGGGCTATTAAGTTCTAGGGATCTTGGGATAGCTCCTGTAGTTAAACAGGAGGGCTGTGAGGGCATCCTTACTGTCCATTCTAAGCTAGGAAGAAAACTCCCTCAGGTACATCTCTGGACCTGGGGTGATTGAAAAATGCCTAAGACTGAAGGGAAGAATTTGGAGACTATCAGCAATCACCTGGGTTAGGAGCTGCTTGGGCAGTACTGGCCAAGGGTCTCCTGGTATGAAGAGAGCTCTCCTGATGTGGGGTTGGGCCATGTATCATGATCCCACCTCACTGCTCAGCTCTCTTGTCACGGTCCTTTTTTGTCATCTATGTTGCTGTAACAAAATGCCCGAGATAATTAACTTACAAAGAACAAATATTTATTTGGCTCTCAGTCTGAGGGGTTGTGGTCCACGATTGGGTGGCTTTTCAGCTTCTCACAGGCATGTGGAGGGCCATGGCAGGAAGCAGCGGCTTGCAGAGCAAAACTACTCATCTCATAACCAGGAGGCAAAAAGGAGAGACGAGAAAGACCCAAGGCCTCCACCATGCCCTTCATGGACACATCTCCAAGTCCTTTCTGCTTGGGTCCATCTCCTAAAGGTTTCTCACCCTGAAGACAAAGACTTTAGCATCTGGGAGACATTTACCTGAAACATAGCACCTTTCTGAGAAAACACAGGCCTTCTCAGTGACCTTTGGGTAGCCACAGTTCCTGTGCCACATCTTCGTTCTGCTGCTCTGAAGAGCTGAAAATGACCATATAAAAGGAGTGTTAAAATCCCCAGCCTAAAGTTTAGGGATGATGATAAAGTTAATGATGGAGATGGTGATGATGATCGTGGTGGTGGTGGTGGTGGTAGTGGTGGTGATGGTGGTGTTGGAGGTGTTGGTGGAAGTCATGATGGTTGGCTAGCAGTGATACCAGTGGTTGAGACTAAGGATAATGAAGGTGACAAAGATGGTAATGATGGTGTTGACTAAAGTCATGATAACTTCACATTGACTTCCTTGGACATGTCTGAACTTACATCCAACCACAGATGGGGAAACTGAGGCACAGCAGGGTGAGGAAATACTGACTCCATGAGTGTGAAAGTGTATCCTTAGATCTTTGTGCTATGTGACTGAGTGAATCAGCTTTCTACCTGCTTTTTTTTTTTTTTTTTGGTTTTTCGAGACAGGGTTTCTCTGTATAGCCCTGGCTGTCCTGGAACTCACTTTGTAGACCAGGCTGGCCTCGAACTCAGAAATCTGCCTGCCTCTGCCTCCCGAGTGCTGGGATTAAAGGCGTGCGCCACCACGCCCGGCTAGAATGCCCTGCTTTTTATGCCTCGGTAGTAGCAGGTGCCAGGTGGAATACAGGGTGCTTACTCAGCTCATTTCTGTCTCCTGCAGACTTGCCTGGACCTTGGCAGCACTCACACACACAGCCTGGTCCTTAGAAGAGGCTCAGGAATACTTAGGTGAATGAAAGAGCAGAGAGCATGCAGAAGATCTAGGGCCTTATCCTGTGTGCCTGTCCCATGCTGAGGTAGGACTTGTCTCTAGATGAGGATACCTCTGTCTCCCCTGTCCTTGTTCATAGTGATTAACTTGTTCTGTCTAGGCAATGTTCGAGGTCACTCTGGGGCCTGGCTCTCCACAGTGTCACTCACCATCCCTGTCCAGGTATAGAATCTTGAAGCATCTCCAAGGTTCCACCTGTGGTGAGCATAGGCACCTGGAGAGGGTCTTCACACACACACAGACACAGACAGACAGACAGACAGACAGACAGACAGACAGACACACACACACACACACACACACACACACACACACACGTGTATGTGCTGGAGTATTCTGTGTGTGCCTCAGCTTTGTGCTGCTTCACTGTACTTCAGACTGCCTGAGCCTGGTCCATGTACTTGGTGCATATTTCCATTCTGTTCCAGCAGAGATAGTGCTCCCTGGGGAGTGTTGACTCTCGGTGACAGCCTGGGACTGAGAAGATTCTCAAACCTGGTCCTTTTTTTTTTTTTTTTTTTTTTTTTTTTGAGACAGGGTTTCTCTGTGTAGCCCTGGCTGTCCTGGCACTCACTTTGTAGACCAGGCTGGCCTCGAACTCAGAAATCCGCCTGCCTCTGCCTCCCGAGTGCTGGGATTAAAGGCGTGCGCCACCACGCCCGGCAAACCTGGTCCTTTTTGGGCCATCCTTCCACGTGGGCTGACACTGTATTTAGAGTTGGGCTTTATTGTGAGTAGTTCAAGGATGTTGATTCCAGCGCTCTGGCTATCTGGACACACACTGAGAATAGCTCCGTAACTCCTGGTATAAACTCACAGTGGTGTGGCCCCAGGGGATGAACAGGCTGGATAATGCCCAGTCCTCCAGGTGCTAGGCTCATCTGCCTCTGCTCATGGTGAGTGGTAGTTTGGGTGACAATTCAGGCAAGAGAAGGACTACATAGGTTCCACAGACATCTCTGGGGTAACCTGACAAGACCTGTTTAAAGTGGCTGAGAACCAAAGATGGGACCTAGCTCCTGGGAGAGTGCTGTCACACGACAGAGTGCAGTGTGTTCCTGTCCTGCTGAAAAGGCCTCCTATCCCCTCCATCAGAGCCTCAGTGGAAACAGCGTGTGTGTGAACTTCTAAGTCGTGTCTGGCTCCCACCCGAAGAACAGATGATAGCTCTATCTTTTATCTTCCTGATGAACGGCTTTCTAGGTGGTGGAGATTGCCTCAGTATCAAGGCTGTGGCAGCCAGGTAGGAAGTGTAGACCTTAGAAGGGCAGGCTTGTTGCTATTATTACTATTAACCTTTGTTGCTATTATTACATCTTGGCTGATGCTAGGAGCTAGGGACATCTGTACCTAAGCTCTGAAGGGATGGGAGCAGCTGTGAGGGTGTAGGTGGCACAACAGGCACCTGGCTGTGCAAACGGATCCTTTTCATCCTCCCTTTGAAACAAATTCTGCCGAGCCAGCACTTTCATGGTTCAGCTTCCAAGGAAGCCTAGACCTGCTCATGTGACCAACTAGGAGGTCGCAGGTAGCCATGGGGGTACTGGTTTACCCTTCTGGTCAAGCTGATGCTGAGGAGCAGCCTAGGCCTCTGTTGGTAGCAAAGGTCCAGGAACCTGTCTTGGGTGAAGGCAGAATCCTGTAGAGTTTAGGGTATGAGTGGGCAGGCCTGGGCTAGGGTAGAGGCCCCTGCATTCTGGACTCCCATGACTCTTTGATCACACCCCTGGGAGGTGCTGCCGATGAAGCTGTATTGTGGAAAGTAGAACTGTGTGCCATGTGGACTGGGCATAGCCTGAGGCTGGGAGGAGATCTGTGTTTTTGCACTAGAGAAGCTGACTGTCTTGCTTCCTCTTGGATGGGGCCGCCATGCAGAGCCGCCATGCAGAATCAGACCCTCTTCGCTCCCTTCTGCCAATTGAAGTTCTTCCCACGTTTTCTTCTGTCTCTCTAACAAGCTATGGCAGGAGCACTCTACCATCTTAATTTTCCCTCTGAAACATCTCTGCCCCCACCCGCTGCATCAGGAGTGAAGGTTGGGGCGACAAGGCGCAGAGAGGCTGGAGCCTCGCATAGAGATTACCAGAGCACAGACTTCAGGGGAAGCAGTGTGGGGCTCCTGGATGCTTCCACGTGAAGTGCTGTGACTGGGAGCTGGAAGTATGGAGACAGGAAGCTGAATTCTGAAGCATCTCCAGTCCCGATAGGACAAGAAGGCTAAAAATGTTATGCTCCCCTCTGGAGAGAATTAGGGTTTCCCAAGGAAGCTATGAGGTGACTGCTCTGGGACAGCAGCTATGCTGCGCTTCATTCGGAGTGGAGATGTACTCATATTGGATGCTCAAGCCGTGTATCCCCTTTCTCTAGTCCCTATACTTAAGAGGGCCCAGTGCTGATGGAGTGCTGATGCATAAATGTGAATATTCTGAATGTTCTTTCCCCAGCTTGCTGTTGACCAGGTTGGCACCCAACAAGCCCGTATGCTGAGCCCTGGCTTCTAAATAGATCAGGCAGTCTATGTGTAGGGATGAATGTATTTTAGGATAAACAGCTAGCCCACAAAGGCTACAAAGCACGGCTGCAGAAAAGGCTGCTGGTCCCGAGAGTCACAGAGTGATGCTGGCACTCAGCCCCCTACGGGTAGATCTGAGATTCTAAGTCACCTGCGTGGGGCCTGCCCACACCTCAGCAGACACTGCTGCACCCTGAGCACAGTAAAGATTGAAAAATGACCTTCCCACCGAATGCCCCATGTCTGCTAGCCATGCCCAGATTGGTCCTGTGCCCCTGAACTGAAGCCCCTAGCCTCCACTGAAGGGGGTGCAATGAAGGTGAATGAAGGTGATTGCTACTCAACCTGGGCTGGGGCACAGGGCAGCTTGCCATGGGCTTTACCGCCTATCCACTCTCCAGCCTACCTCCCTTACCATCCTCCCCACCCCGATCTCTGCTCACAGCCCAGAAGGTCACTGTGGTCAGGAGCCAACTCTCCAGCAAGGGCAGCGGTGGCACAAGAATGGAGCTCTAGCTCCAGGGGAGAGGCAGGGGGAATCTTCCCTCTGGGAAAAGAGCCAGGCTGCAGTGTAGAGAAGTCCCAACAGAGCTCATGTTAGACGAGGGGCATAGTCCTGTGCCCCCCCCCCCCAGGAACCTTTACACTAGGGGACTGCTGCCTCTACCAATTCCTTCAGTATTGCTTTGAGTTCACCTTGCAGCTCTTCTGAGGGAGGAAGGGAAAAAGAGACAGCAAGCCCAAGGTCAGAGCTGTGGTATGCTTGGGCCCCTTCTCCACCCTCCAAGGGGCAGAGGTTCTGCAGAGGCTCTGCTTTGGGGACAGGATGCAAAGGCACTAGTGGTCTATGAGTGCGTGACTGTGTGCATCTCTCCATGGAGTACTGAAGCAGGCTCCCTGCAGCATCTCTTTGTGTCTTCACGCGGGCCCTTTTGTCTTGCTTTTCTGCAACTGCACACGACTTGAGGCTAGGAGAATTTGGGCGGTCAGTTCTGGATCTGGGTCAGAGCCAGGAAAGGGGCTCACACTCACCCCATGAAGATGAAAAGCAGGTCTGCAACTTGTCTGAGGGGGTGGAGGTGCAGAGGTTGTGACCTCCTCCACTGACAGTCAACCCTAGGTCATCAGTTTCCAACCTGTGTATCAGGACTCCTTTGCCAAACTCTATCTCTAAAAATATTTACATTAGGATTCATAACAGTAACAAAATTACAGTTATGAAGTAGCAACAAAATACGAAGTAGCAACGAAAATAATTTTATGGTTAGGGGGTCACCACAACATGAAGAACTGTATTAAAGGGTAGCAGCATTCTGAAGGGTGAGAACCACTGCCCTAGGTAATAGGGCCTGTAACCTTGGGGATCGGAAACCGTGCTGGGAGGAGACATGCCAGAGCAGAGTCTCATACCAGGACGCCAGCAGGTGGCGCTGGCTACCGAGGACAGGAAAAAAAAAATGCCTGCAGCAGACCTGAGTGGGTGTCACTGCGGCTGCAGATGGTGGTGGGGGGAGGGAGGAGGAGGATTTGTCATTTTCTCTCTGGGCTGCAGAGCCTCACGTGCCTCGCGTCCCGCATAGCTGGAGAGAGGTTTGGGGGCGGGATGCGGTCCAGTGTATCCACCCAGATTTAGACCTTGGGTGCAGATGCAGATCCCCCACTTCCACAGCTCGAACCTCAACCTAAGGTTCAGGGGTTTCCTCAGAATCAAAGTGATCACCGCCTTCACTCTGCGACCCCCAACTAGAGCGCCCAGGGGACAGACTGCAGTGACCCCAGGCCCTACCCCATTTCTCTGGGGTTGCTGCGGCAACTATCCAGGGCTCCCTAGATGGGAACAGTGATGATACTCAGGACATTCCTTCGCCCCAAGCGCATTAGCGCCCCGTCTCTCTGGGTGACTCCACGGCCAGCACCGAGGACAGCGCCCAGGACTGCCCGTGGGTAGCCCGACGCGCCAACACAACCCGGGAAGCTGCACACTTCCCTCCCGCGCCCCTCAGCCCGCCGCTTCCCCAGCCCCTCCCTTTGTCTTCTGGCCCTCGTCTCCCTCTTCGGGATCTCGAGCACTCAGAGCTGCGGACACACGTGGTCAGGGGCCGGGTGGCCACATTCTCCCCCGCGGTCGCCCCCACCCTTCTCGTGACGTCCTAGGCATGCGGGCCCCTTTGTGTCCCGTGGCCAGATCCCCGGCCCAGCAGCTGGGCCGCCCTCTGGGCGGGCGCATTGTTCGCCGGATTTGTCCGCGGAGCGAGGGGCCACCGGGGGCCGGGGCTCGCCTTTTTCCCGCGGGAGGGGCGCCGCGACGGCCGGGCTCCCGGGCCATTTCCATGAGAAAGGAGCGGCGGAGGCGCCTCTCTTGGCATTCACCGCGTGCCTTAATTGTATAGACATTAAATCAAGGTCCGCTGTGAACACGCAGAGGGGCCCTCAGGGCTGCGGCGGGCGGCGAGCGGCTGGACCGGGTCGGGGCCGGGCTGCGGCTTGCGTGGGGTCCTAGCCTGAGGGGCGCGAATGCTCCAGCTTCTTCGCCGCGGGGCGGGCGGGGCGGGGCTCCGCGCTAAGCTGGCAGTGCTGCCCTGGTCCGCCCCCAACTCCGAGGAGCCAGTTTTCCTTCCCCTCCCCGAGGTAGAGAAGGGCCCGGGCAAATCCCTCGGGGCGTTCCTGCGGTAGGGACCCCTCCGAGCCGCGGCGAGGGAGATGCAGGAGCCGGCCGGGGTGAGCGCGCGTGCTCCGGCCTGCTGCAGTCTTCTGACGGGTGCAGAGCCCGCTCCACCCCGGCGGCGCAAGCCTCTCCGCAGCTGCCCTTCCCCGGCTCCTCTTCCCGGCCCCACCAGGAGTGCGTGAATGCGGTGAAAATAAAGAACCTCGATGTTCGGAGATGAAAAGCAGTCTCTTTCTACAACCCGCCGAGCTCTCTTCTCTTACGCCTCTGGCTGGCGAGAAGCTGCTCGAGGAGAGAAAGACGGGGTGACCTGAGAGACCGGCTCGCCCCGGCACGGGCCGCCAGCGCAGTTACCCGTCCGGGCGCGAGCCGCCGCCGCCTGCTGCTTCTCGGCTGCCGCCTCCGCTCCGCAGCACCGCCTGCGCTGTCGCCCGATCCCGCCTCCGCCTCCTTCTTGGCGCCCGCAGGACCCGCACGCTACGGCTCCGGGTGGAGGAGAGCGCAGGGACAGTGCCAAGGAAGCCGGGCAAATTCCTGAGGGCCGGGTGGGAGCCCGGCGTCCGCGAGGTCGGCACTGCGGGAGTCTGACTCCCACTCTCCTTGCCTAGACCGGGTGCGACCGTCCCCGCGCTCGCCGCCGCCGCCGCTGCCTCCGCTCGTATCCGCGCTCGGCTCCAGCACCGGGCGATTATCACTGGGGCGCGCGGTGACGTCACCCGACACCGGCTCTGCCGCCTCCTCTCGGAGGTGTCCTTGAGAACTGAGGGGCACGCGCACCGCGTACACGCGCACTCACGCACCGCGCGACCCGTGCCTCCCGCGCACACGCTCGGCGTCCCGCTCCGCGCGCTCCTCGACTCACACGGACGCAGCCCTCGAACGCCTGCAATTGTGCCCGGCGCCCCGGGGTCACACGTATGCAGAGAAACTGCCTCTTGGACACTCTCGAACCGCTCATTCTGTCCTACCGCACGACCCACGCAAAAGCTTCTCCCGCAGTCCACCGACCGCAGCTCCTCTACACCCACCACCAGCCACACCCCGCTGTGCAGCGAACACACTGTGCCTGCCTCACACAAGCGGCTGATCCTTCCAGAATAACCACTCAACACAGTGGCTTCTGAGCCTCTCTCTCCTGGGGGGAAAGAAAGGGGTCCTAGCCTCCTGCTGACGGCCCTATGTGGAGGAGGGAGTTAGACATCTCCCCCAACCCCCATCAGAGACTGCTCCCCCTTTCACCCTTTCCTAGCTGGGTAGCGAGTCCTTGCTTACGGGGATGGGAGAAACACAGTCCATACTTCACAGTTGACTGCAATCGAGTCTACTCTTTGCAGTCTATTGAAAGGCGACTACCTTGATCTGGGTCTTTAGGGTTAGGGATCAGCGGCTTTCCAAAAATCAAAACAACAACAAAAAACCCACGCCACTCCAGGCCTTCCCAGCGGGCCTTTGTTCCTGCAGACTGGAAGAACCACACAGAAGTAGGCAGGCCTCTATCCTATCTTTTCTCCCTGGGCCAACCCAGCCCTTGACCACCTGCCCTCTAACAGAAGCTAAATGACCCAGGCATAAATTCTTCCCCCTCCCTTTCCAACCTTCTCCAGCCCCGTGGGAACCCCCGAAGACACTCAGCTGGGAAGGAGGTAATCTCCGGAGATCTCATCCCACTGCCCGAAGGTCCTCAGAGGGTCAGGATACTTCTCTCTCAACCCCAAATCCTTCCCTTTGCAGGTGCCAGTCTCAACCGACGCTAGAAAATCCCCTCTTACACAGACAGCTAAGACCACCTTTGCTTATACCCAACCCAAAGTCAAGGAAACCACCCACGGCCTGCCAGCACCTGCAGCCCGAGGGACACTGGCTGGTGGCTCAAGAGTGGAGGATCTAGACTCCGAGCAGAGGCTACTCCCTGTTGGAGCCAGCTCCTCTTTGCCTGGCCAGTGGTCCCTCGCCCTAGAGGGTACTGGGTCAGGTCCCCAGCACCGTCCAGGACACCAAACCTTCACGGTCTGCTGTCCATGGTGTAGACAGCAAAGCCTGCCCGAATCGCTTCCCATCCGCGGAGCCTGGATCCTCGCCCAGAAAAGGCGCTCCCAGGACAGCAGACCCTTTACCATCCCTCAGCCCCACCCTCGGCTTTTGCAGTGGTCTAACACATCTCCGCTTCTAGCCTGCCCAGATCTCGTTTCTATTCGGAGGGTGCGCGGGGGTGGAGGAGGCACTCCCAAAGAGCCTCGGGTTTAGGAGCGCGCTTGCTACGGGGCCGACTCCGTACAGCGACTCCTCAAAGACCAGTTCCCTTCCCAGGCCAAGGACCTCCCTTCGGCCTCCCCTTACTATTCGTGAGAGATATTTACAGCAGGCCAGAGCGTGGTACATAGGGGGTCTGGGAGAGCACCCCTTCCATGGGTCAGACCAAGTTTAATTTTTTTGCATCTCCGCCGAAACGTGTCTGCGCGTTTCCTCCTGGTATTCTTATGCACTCAGTCCGGAGCACCCGGTTTCTCTATTTCCAATTCCCTGCGTCCTGCCGCCCGGCCCTGAAGGGCTGGGGGAAGGGCTGTCCTGGGTGTGGGGGTGGAGCTGCCTGTGCGCTAAGAGAAGGGGAGCCCACCCCAAGCATTCCTCTGCCTGTTCCTTTGAGTCTGCCCGGTAGGGATCTTTTTGATGACCGCGAAACCTTCAGAGTCAACTTACTGATGCTGGGCCTTGGCTCAGGTTTGTTCTTCCCTGGACTCCCCACGGCCCAGCCTCACCTCTCCACGCTCCTTCTTCCCGGCGCAGCCGCCTCTCCCCAGCACACTGCGAATTTGTATTTGTGGATTTATTTATTTGTTAGCTCCTGGGTACGTGAGGGAGAGGAAGGGGCACGAAGGTGGGGCGACACAGTCCAGTTGGCTCAGGCTCCAGGTTCCAGGCCGCTGCTCCGCGCGCACAAAGGCCATGCGCGCCGCAGCCCGGCAACTTTGAGACGGGTCAGGTGGCTCAGATGGGGTGGGGGTGGGAGGAGGAAGAGAAGGATGCGGACTAGACCCCCTCCTTTCCCCTCTTGCCCTCCATCCGCGAAAGCTTGCGATAGCGTGGGATTAAACAGATCAACAGAAACCCGTGGAGAACTCCCTCCCTTTCCGCCCTTTCTTCTTCGTCACACCACCGCCCCCTCCTCTGCAGGAGGCTTGTCATTCCTCCAGAAAGGGGAGGGGCCTTGATCCACATCTGGGAACAGCTGGCCCACAGTCTCTTGACCCTTGATCCCACCCTGGCTGTGAGGAGAGGAAGAATTGGGGGAGAAGGCCTTCAGGCTGCCACAGGGCCCACAGCCCCCCTCTACATGCATGGCCTGGGGAGGGAGTGGTAGGACAGATGCAGGGCCCACAACACAGATGTGGCCAGCAGAGGGAAGAAGGGATCAGCTTTGCTGGGCTGGGTGCAAGGACTCTAGGCCCAGCTGCAGCCCCACATCCCTCTGCAGGATTTAAATGGTACATAGCCTCTCAGATCTAGCATGGGTGGTCAAGGCTTGAAAGTCTTCACACAGGAATGTCACAGGCCTCAGCCCCTTCATACCCAGTACAGGTGGCCTTAAACCTCTCTTCTGAGGGCAGCTTGTCTCCTGATGCAGCCGGAGTTGAGACTGAAGCTCTCAAGACAGGGCATGTACTTGATGCCCAAGGGGAGAGGCTTCTGAGGGCAACCCCCACCCCAAGGTACCTGGAGACACTTCACTGCCCTCTTTATCCTATGAGGAGAGTTTAAGGATGAGTGACTCCCACCCAACATTCCCAGGGTATGCTTTCCACCTGGAGATGCAGCTAACCCTGGCTGCCCTAAGCTATGGTCTGGGTGGGGCCAAGGGGGAAGGAAAGATCTGGCCTTGCTCCTCCTAGTCCTTTGTAGAGGTGGGGGGCGGGACCCCCACCATGACTGAGTGCTGAGGGCGGAGCTAGCCACTACAAAGACTGCAATTGTGAGTGAGGTCCTGGTGGACAATAGAGAAGGGGGTGCGGGGGGGGGCACGAACAGGGCCCTGGGCCCTCCACATGGAAATGAGGCCAAAGCTCCTTTTTCTCCCTCCTTTCCCTCCTCCTCCCTGAGTAGAGTGAGCACCGTGGACAGAGCTCAGATGAAAACCCAGGGAGTGAAACTCATCGTGGCCCCCCGGGGTCCTCCAGAAACCCCACCTGGGCCTTCAACACTGCATAGACTTGGAGAGCCAGGTAATGGCAGGCTGGGGTGGGGGTGGGGAGCGAAGGAGGAATACAAACAGGAGGCAGTGTGCATCCGCAAGGGCTAACCAGGGCAGGACAAAGACTGAGGGATCCGGGCTGAGCTGCTGGCCTGTGGCAGGCGGTAGCTCGGCGGCGGCGGCGGGAACAGGCCTTTTGTTCTTGGGGTCCAACCTTTTGGCTATCCTTGGCTAGGCTCTGATGCTCCTGTGAGTCCTGTGTTTCCAGGTGACTCACTGGCCACCCACCGTGGCAGAGATGGCACACACTGTTCCCTTCAACTCTACCTTTCAGAGTGGGCCTTGGCTTTTATGAAGAAAACTTCTCTTTCCCTCTAGGGCAAGCCTGAGACCCCAGGCGGAGTGCTGCGGGAGGATGGCTATACTCCAGGGGTATTTTAAAAAATTGTTTAATAAAATTTACATTTATGTATTTATTCTTTGTTTGTTGCATACATGTATTGAGGGAATGTGCCACAGTGTGCATGTGGAGTAGGTCACTCGTGGGAGTCCATTTTCTTCTTCCATTATGCAGGATCAAATTCAGGCTTGGCAGCTAGTGTCCTCACCTGAGGAGCCATCTTACTTCCACCTAGGAACCTTGATGTCAATAAAACCATCTGGGAGCCAGGAGCCAGTACCACTCCTTTACAAACCAGAAAAAAAACGGGTCAAGCATCACAACAGGCGCTTGGGGAGGATGCTTTCTGGTCTCCTTGGAGTTCTGGAGGGCTTCATAGACTCAGTCCAGGCACAGAGACCTTTTGGCAGGGTTAACCCCCCCAAGGGGCTCCTTTTTTAGAACTTAGGCCTCAGGGAAGCCAGAAGAGGCCCCTAAAGAGCAGAGGCAAGGATTCCTGGGAGCCTGGGTGTCTCCTTCTCTGGGATCCAACCTTCATCTGACCATCTTAGAGCCAGGCAGTGGAAAGGTGGGATGAAGACATCCTAGGCCCAGAGCTCTGTACTCCCTTTCTCTTCGCTGAATATGCACAGGGCAGAGTGATCCATGTTCTCCCTGCTGCCCCCACAGTTTATAGCCTGACCTCTGAGTAGGGAGCAGGGAGTGTTCCTCCTGGACCCTGTGCAGCCTTCCTCTGCTGAACACCCTTCCAAGTGGTAGAGGGAGCTCATACTCTGCACCAGAAATGCCCCACATCGTGCCTAGTCCCTTGGTGCACCATCTCATTTCCTGTAGGTTCTCAGAGGCCCCAGACCTCAGGGTCCCACTAAAGGGAGCCTGATCACATGATATCTACAACACTGAGCTGGCTTGATCTGGAATCTCAGACTGAAGTTTCTGAGCAGTGGCTTGCCTTGGAGAAGCCCTTGCTTGAGCTACAGGGCTGTCCTGTCAAGCTGAGCTGTGAAAGGGCTTGTAACACACCTGGCTGTTTTCTCCCTCCTGGACATCTTGCCCTCCTCCCAAGGTGCCTTGTCTCTACACACCTGCACAGGGTCAGCCAGCTGGGTTAGGCTGCTGTCCAGTCTGCAAAGGGCTCATGGGAGGGTCTAAGGATTGCTATCTGACAGTTGGGCAGTAGCCTTTCCTGCACTCTTTTTGGGTATGCACACCCTGTAACCACTTACCTCAGGGTTGCCCATTCTGGGTTCCCACAGATCCCCGTGTCTCTCTGGACTAGACCTCTGGAAGGGGAGAGAGGGATGGAAGGGGATACATGGATAGCTGAATTGGCTTTGAAGTGAACAAAAGCCTTGGCCCCTCCTACTCTTGTTATGAGGAAGGGGTCCAAGAGTCCTGGTCAGTGGTGCAGAAGATGGGGCCACATGCTATAATCATTTACTATAGGGAAGGAAGTGGGACTAGTCTGTGATAGGTGCTCAGTCCTCTTAGGTGGGGAGTCTAGAAAGGACAGGCTTGCCTAGCCTAGGCAGAGAGGCACAGGTGTATACAGGGAACAGCCTTCATCATGTTTGACACTCACAGATGCTCTTTGGCATCCCATCATCAGGCAGGAATGTGGACAAAGGCAATTTGACCTATTTGTGCATAATCATGTTCATTTCAAGGTATCATTCATTTAGGGCAAGCAGTAGTGGTGGTCCACTAATCACAGAGATCAGCTCTCTTTAAACAGAGCTACTTAAATAAAGAGTGGATAGAAGAGAGGTGAGGTGAACAGAGCAGGGCATGGGTGTCTGTGGCCCAGGGTCCAGGAGTGTGGGAACTGCTGGCAGGGGCAACTGTGTCCCTGGAGGGTCTCTCCACCTCTACACAAAGGCTCCTCCCAGCTGTAGAATCTCTCACTCTGCCTTGTGACTTTTGAAAATCTACTATTTCCCTCCACACACACACCTGGGGGATACTTGGAGGGCTCTGCTGAAGTTGTCCTCAATACATATGGAATAGGTGTAGAGGAGAGGGAGTTGACCCTGGAGTCTCCCATGGTCATTAGAGGCTCCTCAGGCTGGACAGGCGCAGTGCACAGAGGAGGCTGCTTCTGGTGGAAGACCTCTGGAAGTCTAGTGGTCCTTCTTAAGCGCCATAGACTGGCTTCCAGAGACTCAAGGACAAGAACCACCATAGGACTGATGGTGGTGGGATAGATGACTCCCCAAGAGCCTCGAACCTGTAGGGTGGAGGCACTGCCTTGAGAAGAACAGGCAGATGAAGGTTGGACAGCTGTCCAAATGCTTGATTTATATAGGGCATACCGAAAGCAGGCCGTGATCCTGGGGCTTTTTGAGACCCATTTTGATACAGGGAGGCAGGTGAGATGTGTAGATTTCTTTAGATTGATGGATATAATTTAGTATGCCTTAGCCCAAGAAAGGCAGAGGGATGCTTACAGACAACAATCCAAACGAATCTGGTGTATAGTTTTGTTCTGCAATTCCTGAAAGAGATGTTACAAGGGAGTGGATGAGGGCTGGCCAAGTCCTCACCTGGGACCTTTCCTTGCCAGGAGCCTAGGGGTCCTTCCTCCCTTTGCTCTTTTCTGAGTGTCTGCTCAGGTTCCCCGAGGCCTGCAAAGGAACCAGTGCAGCTGTTGATTGTGTGCTTGGAATCTACTCTCTATCCACGGGAACAGCTGTGACCCCACGTGATGAGCTGGTCTATTCACACAAGGGTTTTGCACTAGAAGATGGGAATTTTTTTTAGTCCCATTGCTGCCTCCAGGGCCCCATCCTTGAAAGCCAGGCCAGCTTCAGTGCTGGGTACTGCAGCCAGGGGAGTCTCTGGAGGCTCTAGGTGCAGAAGAACTCCACTCTCTGTAGGTAGCAGACACCAGTCACCATCTCTAGAAGTGCATAACATTGGCTCTGAAGAGGGAATGGAATTGTTACTAAAGGATGCAGAGCTCAGAGCGGGAAAAGGAGGTATGAGGTACTGTGAACAGGACAGACCTCCGCCACACACTTGGCACATACCAAATTCCCTGCTAGAATTCCCAGGTGTGGGGTGGGGAGGGCAGATTTCCCAAGACTCTGCCCATCAGCTTCCCTGATGACTTTCTGCTCTCCCTGCCAGACCTCAGTCCCCCCCCCCCCCCCGTCCCCATGGGCAGATGGTTACTGATTCAGATATTCACAGATGGAAGGCCTTCTCTGAGGACTGTGGGTCTCATGAGACTGGAGTAGGAAGTGCTACCTGGGAAATGGTGTAGCCCCTTCCTGCCGATATAGTTTCTTCTAGCTATCTTGCCTTATAGAGGCCAAGTGATGGCTCTGTACATAGCTAGGAATGAAGACATACCCACCTCCATATTTCAGGAAGCCCATATAGATCTGACCTGCAAGGGCTCTTTCTGGATGCCTAACCCTTCCTCTAGCCCCATCTCTACCCCTCCAAGTATTCCTTGCTCCCTTGTCTCCCCTGCCCCTCCTTGTCCCCTTTGCCCCTGGATCTCTCTTTGTCCTTACACCCATTAAAGTGGCTGGTCCTCAAATGTAGATGACAGAGGCCCCACAGTTCCAGGAAAAGGGGGAAGGGAGAGCTTTTTCCTCTGGCTCAGCTACTCCTGAGTATTCTGGGGGAACCTGGCTCCTCTGCTGGCTCAGCTACTCTTGAGGAAGCTGGTGGAATCTGGTTACTCCCTGGCTTGGCCACTCCTGAGGAAGCTCAGGAAACCGGTTTCTCCCCTGTGGAAATGGGACACGTCGCTGGGTGGATGCTGTCCAAGGTGCTGTCCAGCCTAGAGGACTCTATCCTGCCTGAAGATGGCAGATAGTTCTCAGGCAAGGTAGGTAATTTGGTAAGAGCAGCAGCACACCCTGGGCCAGCCACATCGTATAGAGGTATCATATGCAGGGTCTTCTGACCCACCGCTGGACTCCTGAGAAATAGAACTGTTCTTACGCCAACCTTATAACCTGGGTCTGTTAGGGACAGGGCCTTGGTGTGGGACAGTGACTCAAAGCTCCCTCCAACCCTCATGTAGCTGTGGTGATTGCATATTCCTTGGCTCTGCTCTGGGTGGAAGGGAATTTATAGGACAAGGAAGGGACAGGATCTCTAGGGCTACCTTCACTGCTGTCTCCACTAACATCAACCTGTCCATCCTAAAGCCTGACTGAGTCTCAGGCCTCTCTTATTTGTTGACCATATAGTAGTTCCTACTCTTCTTGGTCAGGAAAGACATGAAAGTGGTTTCCAGAGGACTTAGGGACCACCCCTCCCACAGAGGCAGTGAAGACAGGTGCTGGCAGCCAGGTAAGAAGCAGGGCAGGAAGGCACAGGCCAGCCTTTCCTTCAGCAAAGATCAGAGATTACAGAAATGGCAGGAGGGTGGAGAGGAACATCCCAAGGTTGGGACTCAGGTGGGTCTTCTCACTGGGGTTTCTTGTCTCTCAAGTTGGGCTTCTGGGTTTCAGGTGAAGTGTCTGAGGGCTCAGTAAAGACACTGGAAGGTTAGGCGAGACAGACATTCTCTCTCTCCTCTCTCTCTCTCTCTCTCTCTCTCTCTCTCTCTCTCTCTCTCTCTTGAATACACTGAGCAGGTGTTCTACCACTGAGATATATATATCCCTTGTTTTCTTGCCTTTATTTTGAGACAGTCTTACTAATCTGCCCAGGCTGGTCTTGAACTTGAAATCCTCCTGTTTCAAATTCTGAAGTAGCTGAGATGAGAGGTCTGTGCTACTGAGCACATCACGGCTTTCACATTTTCTTGTCTCTTGCCAGCAAAAGGGATAATAGCTTCCATACTGCATGATGGGAAAGCCCTGACTGTGGAAGATGCTCTGGCATCTTATGAATTACCTTTTCAACTCTAGTGTCTGTGGGGCCAGAGCAGGCTTGGTCATAATGCATTATCTACTGGACAGTGGACTGAGCAGCTATACAGGATTCAGAATCCAGAGGCAATCCAGAAATGACTCCTAATCTCCCATGGTCTGAGACTGCTCAGATCACTCAACAAGTCAGAGACAGCGACTGGATATCTGGGTGTCTGTCTGAGCAACAAGGCTATGGTTTAGTCAAAGACTGAGCCCTGGCTGTAAACCCGGTCTCACTGTGCCCATTTCACAGATGGGAAAACTGATACTGTGGAAGCAGCCACTTGGATTCCCACCTGCTGGGTAGGGGTTGTCTGCCAGTGAGGCCCTCTTGTGGCCTGTCAGACTAGCTAGGCATTGTCTATTCAGGTATGTCACCAAGGGAGGAGCTGATGGGGGAAGGTAAACCTTTTCTTCTCTGTTCTGTTTCAGATTGTCAGTCTCCCAATCACGTATACATTCTCCATCATGTGTTATCTGCTTGGACTCTCATCCCCACTTTGTTCTTCAACAGGCACTCCCCCCAGAAAAGGGTGCTCCCACAATATTGGAGAAAGGTACTCCTACAGTACTGGAGGAGGAATTTTCTTTCCTGGCCTCACTACCCTGTATAAGGGACCTGTCACTATCCTTGGCCATCAATCCTGCCACTCTGCTAGGCTAGCTCTGAGCAGACGCCAAGAGGCAAGGTTAAAGGTCAAAACTGCCAGGCCTGGTGTTAAGTGCACCTCACACTGGGAAAAGACCATGAATTCTGCTGCCCCCAGCCACCACATTTCACAGTGGGGAGCTGTGCTCTCGAGCGGGGCAGAAATGACAGCCTTATATATCCCCCTTGTTTTATTAATATGAAAACCACACAATATAGTGATATTTAGTCTCAGTGATCTGAAACCATCAGCACTAGTTGGCTTGTTTAAAAAGTTTTTGTCACCTTAGAAAAAAATACCTGTAGTGGCTATTCCTGGTTGTCAACTTGACTATATCTGGAATGAACTACAATCCAGAATTGGAAGGCTCACCTGTGATCCTGATCTTGAGGCTGGAAGATACAAGTTTCTGACCTGGATCTTGGCATGGAGATCTTGAGCCATAGTGAATATGAACCCCAGGAGACTGAGGCAGGTAGATTTCTGAGTTCAAGATCATCTGGGACAAAGCAAGTCCCAGATCCAGGCGTGGTGGTGCACACCTTTAATCTGGGCCTCACCTTCTGCTGGAGAACATTGAAAGAATGAAATTTTTTTTTCTTCTTGGCCTGCTTGCCTTGTGGGACTGAGCAACTATAGATCCTTGGACTTCCATTCATAGCTGCTGCTGACCATTGTTGGGGAGTTGGACTACAGACTGTAAGTCATTAACAAATTCCCTTACTGTATAGAGACTACCCATGAGTTCTGTGACTCTAGAGAACCCTGACTAATATAGTACCCTAGTAAATAATCAGTGTTTACCCTTGACATCTAAGCCCCAGCGCTGCCAATCACCATATCTGAACTGGAAAATTCCAGCGCTCTCTCACGAGTGGGTGTGTAGGACTATGTGTCATCCAGGCTACAGCAGGTGTGTGTTCCCTTCCAGTGCCAACTGATGCCCATGTTAAGGGGCCATGTTTTGCTCACCCACTCATGTGTTCACAGACATTGGCTTGTTTCAACATTTCGGCTGCTGAGCACATGTGTGCTCAGGTATTTGTGAAAACTACTTTAGCTCTCGTGGGTCTACCCTGGAAGCAGGATTTGTTCAACTTTTTTTTTTCAAAGATTTATTTATTTATTATATGTAAGTACACTGTAGCTGTTTTCCTACATCCCAGAAGAGGGCATCAGATCTCATGGTGGTTGTGAGATCTTTGGAAGAGCAGTCAATGCTCTTAACCATTGAGCCATCTCTCCAGCCCAACCTTTTTTTTTTAAAGGTTTATTTATTATATATATATGTGAGTATACTGTCACTGTCTTCAGACACACCAGGAGAGGGTATCAGATCCTGTTACATGGTTGTGATCCACCATGTGGTTGCTGGGAATTGAAC
Source organism: Mus caroli (assembly GCF_978045245.1). Classification (NCBI taxonomy): domain Eukaryota; kingdom Metazoa; phylum Chordata; class Mammalia; order Rodentia; family Muridae; genus Mus; species Mus caroli. The sequence continues at coordinate 1,030,603 of NW_028227257.1, forward strand.
TCAGGTCCTCTGAAAGAGCAGTCGGTGTTTTTCACCACTGAACCATCTCTCCAGCTCCCTTGGTTCAACCTTTTGAGAAAACATCAGGCCCTTTTCTGCCACCTCTTCCTGGTGTCTAGCGTCTCATGGGTGTTATTCCAGCCCTCACCACTTAAGTTTACTCCACATACTCTTTTCCACTTGTAGGGAGGCCTGACTTTAGAAGGCTCTCAGTGGCAGCTGGACACCCGACTTCAGGTCCACACCCATACTGGATATAGGAGTTTCCTGGGTCTGGGAGTCTGCCCAGACCTGGGTCAACCAACTGAGAATGGAAGCTAGACATGAGGACCCTTGGCCCTGTGAACTCTGTCCTATATGACTGCTGCTGCCCTCACTTCCTGGTCTGGCCCCCATGGCAGGGGCTGTGTGTGGCCTCTCACCTTGCTGTCTTCCTGTGGTTACTGGAACAGATTCCCACACCATATGGTCAGGGAAGCTACTCTGTTTCCCTCCCTCCTGCAGGTCAAAGGTCAGCACAACCTTTCAGCTGTCATCACCGATGAGTGATGTGGAAAAAAAAAATCAGTATTAGCCCAAAATTATTTCAGGCTTCCTCAGTTTCCTGCAGCGTCCCCCCCCCCCTCCGCCCAAGGCTGCACTTGTTAACTTAGTCATTACATCTGGGCTACTCTGGGCGGCAGAAGCTCCTCTCTCAGATGTCCTCACCATGGACAACCGGACGTCCTCCAGGAGGACGTGATGATTGCTTGTGGGACTTGCCTGCTGATATCTGCCTCGGATTTGCTCCCAAATGGCCCTGAAGGCATCCTTGGGGGAGCATAGCGGAGGCCAAATGACCTTCTTTACACAGGTCTGAGAAATGCAAACACTCTGGCCCTTGCAATAGGTCCCTAGGCAGCATCTTCTGGGTATCTATGTGTACAACCTGAGCAGGGTTGGGGGTACTGGGGATGACCCAGGCTGGCCTATATCTAGAGTATAGGTAAGAGAGCTTCTACCTGGTGAGGCACTGGCCAGAGATACTGGTCAGAATGGGAACCTTGTAAGCAAGCCGATGGTTATTAGAGGTAGTCCTAGCTTTTAGAGCCAGCCAGGGCTGTGGCTACCCTCCCTGCATTCAAGTCTCTGTCAGTGGACTCTCGTGTCTCACTGCTTCCACTGAGCACAGTCAGAATGGGTCCCATAGGGAGCAGTGGGCAAGGGAGGGCCCCAGGCTGTCCTGGTGGGACCTTGACCCACTAATCTCTGCATGAACTTGAGGAGTGAACTGGCCATTTCTGCATTCTTCTCAGAGGAACCTCTGGCTTCTTCCAGCCCCTGCCGATCCCTAATGTTGTGCTATGGTCCCTTTTGGACAACCACATAGCAACCGGGGCTGTGGGTAAGCAAGTTTCTGAGACGCTAGCAGAGATCTGTCTTGGATCCTTTGTTGAAGGGATCTCCTGACAGACTTGTACACACTTTGTGAGAGGAAAAGGCCTCGGTGAAATCCTGAAGAATCCCAGGCTTGAGGTCTCCCAGACCTCAAGGACAAACAAGGTCATCAGAAGTGACTAGAAAAGAATGAAACAAACAAATAAAACCCAGTACAGACCGGGGCAACTCTTCCTCTATTTGCCTCTGTTGTGGATTCTCTGTTCCGTGCTTCAGGCCTAAATTTCCAACCCATCACAGGACCCATACTTCATAGCCAGTAACTCACGTAGAAGCAGTCACTTCTTGGCCTGATCTCCTTACCATTCTAAGACCTAACCTGGTGAGGAGATGGGACTATGGCCAGGAGGGAGGTCCCATCTGAATAGGGTGGCCTTAGGCTCTTTATGAGACAACCTAGGCTGTTTATTGTCTCCAGAGCTGCTACACCTTTCAAGGCCTGAGGTCATTGTCCAGGTGTCTGTCCACAGTCACTGAGAGAGGGAAGTTGACTAGACCATCTGCAGGGACCTCTCCCCGTGCTAAGCCAGATGGGAATCGGATCTCATGTGGTCCAAGGGGACAATATGCTATGCTCCTTGTACAAGTCAGGGGGAAATTCCACAGAATCAGCCCTGAGCAGTGCCAGGACCCTATGGCCTATGGCCATGCCAGGACAGGCTAAATGCAATCAAGTAGGTTGGAGACAGCAGGACAGTGTGGGGAGCCAGCCCTACCCTAGCCTGCCTTGCCCTACCCTGCCCTGTGGTTGCTAAATAGTTAAAAGAAAAAAGAATCAGGGAAACCAAGCTGTCAAGTAGTTAATTGACTTTTCCTCAATCAGCTCAATGAATATTCATGAGGTGGCTGGTCCTCCTCAGGGCACTGTTGTCGCTGCAGCTCCTCTTCCTCAGAGCTGACATGACATTCTGCGCCAGCCTCTTCCAGCCCACATTTGGCCCTGATTGGCTCAGCTGCACTCTTGAAAATGCCATAGCAACCCCTGGCTGGTTGCCTAGCAATCCTTCTTTCTCTTCCTTTACCCCCCTCTAAAACCTAAGCCAGTAATCCATAGGCTTAGGGTAGAAGTATCTTCATGTCATGGTGAGTGTGTGCACACAAGTATATGGATGTGTACGTGGGGGTGTGCATGTGTATAAATATGCAAGAGGAGTCTGAGGGGACCCATAAAAGAAATGGGCATAGACCCCTGGCTAGGCAGGTCATTTTGGGATGCTCACCACAGACAGCACCCAAAGCCAGAACCTTCCTCTAACCTGAGTCCATAAGGAGTCTATCTACCACTGCCCAGATATTGTGAGACCCAGGGCTTATCTTTAATAGTTCCTCAAAGGTGAGAAACAAAGGTGTCCTCAATTGAAGTCATTGTCCAGCATGAAGGATGTTGCTGGGCTTCTGTTCTGCACATAACCTGGGCACAGATGCCTAGGTGCCCTGCTTTAGAAAGCTACTGTCTGGGATGGGAAATGCTCCCTGCAAGACATGTGGGTCGTCAGGTCGATGTTCCTGGGGTAAATGCATTAGAGTAGCTACCAAGAGACTCTGGATGTGAACATTGGCCCCGGAGCATTGTGGACATTCTGACTTGTGTCTCTCCTCCCATTCTCTGCCCAGGTCTTGGAGGGGTGTGTTGGGCTCAGTCCTGGGCCTGCCCTCAGCGGGCACTTTCTTTGGACGTTGAGAAAGGGTCAAACATAGGGAGGAGAACAGAGGACACCACTGATTGGTGTTCATCCCAGGGAGGTGGGCATGTTGCCTAAGCCAGCACACAAGGCTCCAGCTGTTTGCTGTGCACTGGTGTTGACATAAAGGGGCACGGATCTAGGCCTGACTGTTACTTAGTGTCTGTGGATAGGGTACCAGAGGGGAGGATGTGGGTATCCAAGGTGCAGAATCCTGTTAGCCCTACCTGAGGCAGGCTAGACAGTCTGTTCTGAGTGGCAGGCCCACATCAGGGCATTCTGGCCACTGAAAATGCTGCAGGGAGACCTGAAATAATTTCCAAAAAGATGTAGGAGGATAATTATTGTCCTTATGAGAGATGATAGGTTAAAAAATGACAACAAATGTCTGAGGGACAGTACTACATTCTATAACAAGATATCATATCATTGAGCCCTCTTTTGATATCAGCAGCATGTCAGACTCAAGAAGCCGGTGAACTGAGGTAAAGTCAATTGCTGTCTCCCCTACCCTAAGTTAGAGAGAAGTACATATGCATGTGTGCACCCTATGTGGTGTGTGCATGCATCCATGTGTGTGAACATGCACATATATGTGCATGCCATTGCATGCCTGCTCAAGGGGGACTATGCACACACGTGTAGATGTGTGCGTATGCTTATGTAAACATGCCCATGTATGAACATATGCATATGTATGGATATGTGTGTGTGTACATGTGCGCACGTGCATATATTTTTGTTCTGAATGTGCCCACAGGCATGGGGGTGTGTGTATACTTGTGCATATATATTTATGTGTGGATGTGTGCCTCTACATAGATATGCATGTGTGCACATATCTGCATACATATATATATATATATATATATATATATATATATATATATACATGGATTACACTCAGGTGTGCTGAGTGACAACAGCTGATATGGACGCTTTATTTTTGTCCAGTGGAAGCAACACTCCTGAGCTCTCTGCTGAGCCCTACTCTGGTTTCCCTGTTAAACACAGCAAACGTGCGTCTTCAATAAAAAGCTACACAGCAACTTAATCTTCAATCGATTGCAAAGAAAGGAAAATAAGACCCTGCTCCCTGGGGCCCATGCTGTCTGATAGGCAGTTGTTCTTGATATAGAATGTGGGCGATAGATGCATTAAATATAAATGGAGATACAGAGGGGGATCGATAAACCCCGCTTCCTCCATGCTAATTGAAAACCGAGTCAAGGTTTGATTAATGTGGAGGTCCTTTGGGTGCAGCAGAAGCCTTGAATCAGTTCATGGCAGGAGCTCCTTCCCCACTGACGGTCAGGGGCTGTTCTGCATTTGGGGCAGTTAGGTGAGGTTTTTTTCCAGCTAGACCTAGAGAAACAGGATCAGCCAATATCGAGAGTGACACTGTTGGCGGTGGTCATCCTGTGAGGAGGGGGTAAGAATGATGGTTCCTCCCCTTCTCAGAAGAGCTAGGTAATTTTTGCCTGGAGTCCACAGTGGGTAGGGTTTGGGGTGTATGAGGACTTGTAGGGTAGGGTATCTCCATAGCAGTAAGGGAGACAGGCCATGGAGACAGCTGGAGTCAGAGTGCTTGCCCTGGCACTGATGTAAAAGGCAGAGAACCCTGTCCTCTGGGGAGTCTAGATGCTCATGAATGTCCTTCCTGACACTTCTGTAGACCACAGCCAGGTGACTAAGCACAGGACATCACATCAGCACGTAGGAAGGGTAGTAAGACATCCCACTAAATCACGTAGACGAATCTCACTCCTACCGCAATGAAGTGAAGAGGAGAGTTCACACTTGGGAGTCTGATTCTGGGAAGGCTATGGGATAGTGGGTTCCCAGAAGTAGCTGAGTCCCCTCTGAGCCCACCTAGGAGAGTGAAGCACCCCACAGTGTGTCTGGGTTATATTTGCTGCCCTTGGATTTGGGGAGCTGAGTCCTCTCTTGAGGCTATAGTCTGAACAGAGGGACACCTTCTGTGCAAGCCAAACAGAGAGCCTTTGGGAAAGGAAGTAGATAAATCATGTACCCCACATCTTCCTTTGGGAATATGGATAGTCCCAATCCAAGACTACAGGGAAGGGTGCAAATGGTGTCAGGGCAGGCCCTTTGACCCACTGTCCCACACATAGATTCCATGCTTCGCCTGGGAGTCATAGCTCTGGTCTTATGGGCTAGAGCTGGGGCATCTTAGGAGGGTTTGCTGACTGCATGGATGTGGTAAACTTGTGTACATATGTGTACAAGTGTATAGTATAAGATAGCATGCTATTGGGGTTGAAGAGATGGCTCAGTGAGAGCACTGAGGAGAGCTCTTCTGAAGGTCCTGAGTTCAAATCCCAGCAATCACATGGTGGCTTACAACCATCCATAATGAGATCTGATGCCCTCTTCTAGGGTGCCTGAAGATAGCTACAGTGTACTTACACATAATAAATAAATAAATCTAAAAAAAAAAAGATAGCATGCTTGAATATAGAGTATCACACATTAGGGGCTTAGTTTCCACCTAGTGGTATTATTGCATTGGGCGAAGACTGTAGGAGGTGGGGACTGGCTGGAGGAAGTAGACCATGTAAGGGATGAGGGACACAGAGAGGGGAGGGTCCCTGGTGATATCCTCCACCCTTCCCTCATTTCCCGTGTGCCATGAGATGAGCATCCTCTGCCACATGTTCCAGTGGCCATGATTTTCTTTTGCACCATGGGCTAAGAAACAATGGACCCAAGTGACATGGACTAAATTCTCTGAAACCAGAAGCTGAAATAAATCTCCACGCCCCCCCCCCCGCCATGGTCTCACAGTGGGAACCAGGGGCAAGTAAAGGAAGGTGGCAATCACGTCTTGCTGAGCCCTGTGTCTTCCCTGATGTCCAGTGCAGTAATGGTCGCCTCCAAAGACAAAGAAGTCCCTGATGACAGAGACTGGTGACATTAGGACTTTACTTCAGAGAACGTCCTTTTTCTTACTGACCTTATTGAGATACAATTATATAAAATAGGCTGTTCTGAAGTGGTGTGGACAACATGGTTCAGATGATGTCGATGCTGGAGGCCATCACCTCAGCAACCAAGACCTGAGAGAATAAATACTACATCATCCAGGGCCTCTGCACTGATGCAGGCACCCTGGGCCTGAGCTATGCCATGTAGGTCCACTCATGGCCTTTACAGATGGAATTCTGGGCCATGAGCTCCTAGCCTGTCAAACGTTAGGATATTCACAGTACTGGGTAACCGTCACCATTCTGCAGTTCCAGAATGTTCTCATCATTCTAGAGAAATTTCTCGTCCAGTCCTGGCAATCGCCAGTCTACCGTCTGCTTTGCCTACTAGGGACAGTTCACATGAGGCTCTAGGAGGTGCTGACACTGCCCACTTTGATGATTAAGGAATATGGAGTGCGCCAGACAGAAAGCAGTTCTCCCTGCAACCTCCAGAGGGAGCTCAATCCTGCCTAGACTTAGCCTTTAGTTAAGTGAGTCCCATTTCGGACTTGGGATCTCTAGCAACAAAACATAAAAAGTGTGTGCTGCATCAGCCGGTAGAGTATGCATCATCAGGTTCCAGCAGGAAGAGATCTAAAGAAGTTCTCATTTCCACTCTGGTCATAAACATAGTTGATTACACGGATAGGTCAGAGGTTAACTGGGAGTCCCAGAGCGCTAGCCTTCCCATGAGTAGGACCCAGAGTTCTTCCCTCCCTTTTCTTTTCAAGAACCCTTATAAGAGGGGCAGGTGCCCACTTTAGAGGCTGGGATAGTGAAGCAAACCTAGATTGGAAGAACCAAGGGAAAGAAGGTTGAGAACTGGTTCTGACTTCAGACCTGGGTAGGGATGGCCTGAACTACTGCCCTGATCTCAAGCCAGATAGAATGAATATATACATATAATATATATCTCCTGTTTCTCACATTATATATGTGTGTGTGTGTGTGTGTAATATAAAATATATTTATATTATATTTCTAGAATACAAATAAAATATATTATATTAATATGTTATATTTATATAATCTATATAATTGAATAATATAGAGTCAAAGATTTAAATTCATATTTATATATGAATATATTATATATATTTACTACACATATTCATTTACTCAGTGTGTGGATGTGTGTGTGGATGTGTGTATGTGTATGTGTGTGTATAATTTATTAGAGCAGCTCACAGGCTGTGGTCCAGCTAGTCCAGCAATAGCTATCTCCTAACAAAAAGCCCACAACGTACAGTAGTTGTTCAGTTCATGAGGCTGGATGTCTCATCTGGTCTTTAGTATCCAAAGTAGGTCCTATTGTCAGTGAAACAAGAGCAAGGGCAAGCAGGCAGAGAGCAAAAACTTCTTTCTTCCTTGTTTTTTTATATAGGCTCCCACAAGAAGGTCTGGCCCAGATTTAGGGGTGGGCCTTTGACCTCAAGCAGTCATGTATTTAAGGTAGAGCTCCTGTTTCTCAGATGTTTTAACTAACTAAAAAATCCCTTTCAGGGGTGCTCAAGGGTTTTTAGTTCATTCTAGTGAGTCAAGTTGACAGCAAAAAATATCCACCCCACCATGTCTAGAGGTGAAGCCAGGCAGGGAGGGAGATGTGCCCATAAAATGAAGGAGTGACCAAAGACGGTGGAGGGGTCAGAAGACACAGGTGGGCAGTGTTCTTAGTCCCCAGGGCTCTTGTAGTTTCCCATGAAGATTTCTGAAGTCTAAATACCAGGTTCTTGTGATTATTGGATTAATCATACCAAACAAGAGTAAAGACCAGTACCAAAAGTCTTTTGGTTAAATTATGCAAGCTTTATTTTCTGTCAGTCAGGGCTATATCTCTCTAAAGTGTGGTTTGAGAAAATAGAATTAAACACAGGAAAGATGAGGTTTATATAACACCCCCCCCCCAAACTGCAAGACTGGGCTTTTCAAGGGTTGGGGGATTTCTAGAGGAACTTGGCTGAACATTTCAAAAATTATTTGACAGAATACCTTATCTTAGAGTTAGGGTATAGGGTGTGAAACATGTCAAATTACAGAAAATAGGTCAAACCCAAGTTTTACAGAAAATAGAAATGAATTTATTTTGACCTTGTAATACAATGGCTTTTGATCATAAGATAGAGCCAGGTTGGCCCATCCATTGATCCATCCACGGTGGCCTTGGGGTTGATTCTTGTCCCCAGCCTACTTACCCTGCTCTTGATTGGAAACCCTCAGTGGGGCTTGCTCAGTGTGTCCTGGATCTTCTTACATCTAAGTAGCTAGGCTTTGTGTTGTTGGAAAGACCTTCAAGTGGTCCTTGGTGTTGTTATCAAGAGCAGAAGAGTTGGTGGTGGCTACCAGGCTTAGGACATTGTGTGTCCTCTGAATGAGTAGGAGGAAGAAACCCAAAGAAAGACCTGGAGGAGAACTGAGGCCTCTGTGCTGCCAGTCTGCCTCTTCCTGTGGTCCAAACTGTGAGCTATCCCACAACTCTGCCTGGGTGGGGGGTGGGGGTGGGTGGGTCTTGACCTGAGCATCAATGACCTGGTGAGTAGGAAGAATTCTAAACAGAAGACAATCTATCTGGGGCCTCAAGTGAGCCTGGAGCTGGGCCTTCACTTCAAAGACACTAGGCTGCCTTCAGACTCATGGAGGTGTGGGTCCTCTGCTGTTTTACCCGTGTTCTATGCCTGTACATGTGTCTGCAGACTGCTTCTGTGCCCATTGTATTCACAGACCAACTCTGCCTCTGTTCAAAGCATAGAGCAAGTCTTTACAGATATCACCTAGGTTATCCATAGAGCATAGCATCAGACAAGTAAATATCAAGAGTGGGGTTGGAGGAAAAGAAGCTGTACCCACCTGGAGGACACCTGGGGAGACCAGGCCTAACTACTTCCCCAGCTCACGGAATCTTCCAGCATCTCATAGGCCTGCCCTGGAGTAGCTGGCTTTCTGTCACCTTACTCTTCTCCCACCCTTGGTGGCCCAGTGGCATAATGATCTGGGAGGCAGGTGAGCAGATGCATTGCCTCTTGCTGGTGGAACTGGTGGGGCTCCAGCAATGACCCAACCTCTGCCTACAAGAGGCTATCCAGTTCTGAGAATTGATAGAGATTTACAGAGTTAGGGTTTTATATAGTGACTTCAGAGATCTTCCAGCTACCCCAGCCCAATCCTTGGTTACACTAGGATTTAAAGCTTATCAGCTCCTCCTCAGGACCCGCAGGACTACCTTCAACCTGGGTACCTGAGAACCTGGTCCTGCTTCCTGCACACTGGCCTTTATTACGATGTAAATTTGGAAAACAGGTCACTGGAAATTAAATTTCTCAAAATAGATCATCAATTATAACTACATTCTATTAAAATAAGGATGTCTGAACTCTTTCTTACTATAATGGAAAGCCACATTCTCAGTGGTGAAGTAATTGTTGGTTCTATATCTTAGCTTGCAGACACCCCTCCTCTAGACTGTGTAAAATACTTCTGGGAGACCATACTGGCACTTGGCTAACAGAGTACGTGAGCACATACATCAATAAAAACAAGACAAGTATTATTCATTAAAAAAAAATGGGATTCTCTAATCTTAGTCCTCAAAATGTTGGTCTTTTGTGGCAAGGGCCACCATTGTGTGGCCTTGACCCAAGTCAGAAAAGCTTGAAGAAAGCCTCTGAGCATTCAGGTAGAAATACACGGAGGTTGACACAGAGGCCAGGCAAGTGTGCTGCCATGGCCTGTGTCTACATTCTTCACTCCACAGAGTTCAAGAAACACAAGTCTAACCATGTGATGGCTAGGCACTTGCCCAATCACACAGTCTGTGTCTTGATCCCTCAGTGTGTCTTCCTAGGTTCTTCAGATAGGTAAGTCCTATTTACTCATTAGGAGAACACAGAGCACTGGCCTAGTTTAGCCTGCACAAGGCACACAGTTTATATTGATTGTTAACTTGATAGGGACTAAAATCACCAACGAAAGGAACCTCTGAGCATGAAAGGGACACGCCATTCTTTCTTTTCCTTTCCTTTTTCTTAAGAACGGTTTTTAGATGTATTTACTTTATGAGTGTTTTTCCTGTTGTATATAATAAGCACACTACATGCATACCTACTACCTGTAGAATTTAGAAGAGGTCATCAGATTCCCTGGAACTGGAGTCACAGATGGTTATGAGCCACCATGTGGGTGTCGGGAGCTGAATCCTGTTCCTCTGCAAGAACAGTAAGTGCACTTAGCTACTCAGTCCTCTCTCCAGCTTGTGTGTCTTCATTAGGTTCTCTACTGCTGTGATAGCACACCATAACTAAAAGCAACTTGGGGAGGCTAGAGTTTATTTTATCTTATACTTCTAGGTAAAAGTTCATCACTGAGGGAACTCAGATCAGGAATTTAAGCAGGGCGTAAACCTGTAGGCCAGAACTTTAGCAGAAACCATGGAGGAATGCTGCTTACTGGCTTTCTCCATGGCTTCCTCAGCCTTTTTTATAACACCCAGGACCACCTGCCCAGAGGTGGTATAACCCACAGTAAGATGAACCCACACACATCAATCAATAGATCAAGAAAGTGACCCACCGACTTGCCTACAGACCAATCTGATGGAGGTCTTTCTTTTCTCCTCCTTCCCTTCTTTCCTTCTCTCTTCTTTCTCTTTTTCTGTCCTTTTTCTTTCTTTCTCTCTCTCCTCTCTTCCTTCCTTCCTTCCTTCCTTCCTTCCTTCCTTCCTTCCTTCCTTCCTTCCTTCCTCCCTCTCTCCCTCTCTTTTTCACTCTTTCGCTCGCTCTCGCTCTCGCTCTCTCTTTCTTTCTTTCTTTCTTTCTTTCTTTCTTTCTTTCTTTCTTTCTTCTTGAGACAGAGTCTCTCTAGTATGTGGCTCTGGCCATGATGTCCCTCTATAGTAGAACAGGCTGGCCTTGAACTCACACAGATCCACCTGTCCCTGCCTCCTGAGGGCTGGGATTAAAATGTGTGCCACCACACACTGCTAAGAGGCATTTTCTTAACTGAGTTTCCTCTTCTCAGTTAACTTTAGCTTGTGTCTAGCTGACAAAACAAAACAACCTGACAAGCAGAACACCCGGGATTTTCTTGATCAGGCTAATCGATTTTGGAAGACCCATCTTGACATGGGTGGCCCATTCCATGGGCTAGGGTCTTAGATGAAAAGGCCAACGAGAGCTGACCAGCAGCCTCCATTTCTCTCAGCTTTTTGACTGCAGATGCAGTGACCAGCTGCCTCACACTCCTGCTGCCACACCCTCCTCACCATGACCGCATGATTCCCCCAATCCATGAACCAGAATAAACCTGTTCTTCCTTAAGTTTCTTTTGCTGGATGTTTTATAGCAGCAATAGGGAAAGTAACTAACTCAAGAAAGCAGAGTTCCCCCAGAGCCTCTCTTAATGGGGGCATGTGATGAGGTCCTAGACACACAGGAAGCTAAAAAATAAATAATAAAAATAAATAAATAAAAGCAAATGAATATAATTTTGCTCTTTAGTCTGGACAAAAGCTCCATTTGTGGATAGGATTCACTGGCAGGGTTAGGCCATTTTTACTGCAATTTGTTTGTACAGTGTTACATTCTAGGTTAAGAGCTCTCTGAAAATGACTGATTCTCTTCACACTGTGGTGCACAGAGGAGCCGCTGCACTAACAGGCTGCTTGTCAGGCAGGCAGGTGACATCAGCTCTCTTGGCTTCTGCAGCAGAGTGATGTTCACATGGCCGGTCAATAGACTGGCTCAGAGGCTCTCTGAGGAAGTGCCCAGGACTACCAAGATGCATGCTTGCTTTTCTTTTGAGCTCCTTTTCCTGCTAAGGTTCTTAAAGGTCCATGCAGACAAGCCCATGATGGGGGCCTGGTTCCAAAAGCCTTCTTGACAGCACCTGGGGTCCCTGACCAGCAGATGATGGGGAACTCTTCAAGTTTCACCATGTCCAAGGCAACTCATAAAATAAAGCATTTAACTGGGGATTTGCTTACAGTTTCTTTATCATCATGGTGGGGAGCATAGCAGCACACATGGCAGTGGAGAAGGAGTTAAGAGCTTTACATCCTGGTCAATGGGGAGGGAGAGGGAGAGGGAGGGGTAGGGGTAGGGGGAGGAGTAGGGGGAGGGGGAGGGGGAGGGGGAGGGGGAGGGAGAGGGGGAGAGGGAGAGGGAGAATGAGAGAGAATGAGAGAATGAGGCTGGGCTGACTTGGACTTTTGAAACCTCAAAGCCCACACTCTCAGTGACACACTTCTTCCAACAAGGCCACATCTCCTAATTCTTCTAAAATAATGCCACCTCCTGATGACTAAGCATTCAAATATATGAGCCTGTTGGGGCCGTTCTTACTCCAACCACCACACCCAGCAAGGGCATCTTTTCCCATCAAAAACACATCCCATCAAAAGTAGTCACTCTTCTCTGTCCCCCTGACAGAGTCTGCTTTGATTCTGTCAGTTCTGAGATCCCAGATAGACAGGAGAAGCTCAGCCCTGGCCAAACTTGGTACTTCAACATGCCCGTAACTATGGGAACTCAGCTGCTGGAATTTAAAGTGTATATCAGCTGTTAGTACCCAAGTCAGCTGTATGCTACCTCACATGATGTTGAACATTCCATCCCGGATGAGAAGTCTGTCAACTTCCAAGTGTGGAGAGCTACCAGGTGAGCTCACATAGAATACCTCTGAGAGCTGTGTAGGCTTGGACTAGCCTGGTCTCTGCACACAGGATGTCCTTGCCACGGTGGCAGATGCCAGCAGACTGCAGTTCTCAACCTGTGGGCTGCAACCCCTTTGACAAACTTCTATCTCCAAAAATATTTATATTACAACTCACAACAGTAGCAAAATTAGCTATGACATGTCAATGAAAATGACTTTATGACTGGAGAGTACAACATGAGGGACTGTTAAAGGGTCGGAGTACTGGGAAGGTTGCGAACCACTGCAGTAGACACTTGGGGTGGAGAGCATACATGGAACTCTGAGCATCAAGCCTGCAAGTTCCTGGAAAAGTCCAGAACAGGGACTACCCATTATGCAGTGCAACAGGCCAGGTACTGAGATGCTAGTACCTTCCACACAGAGGGACCACCCCATCCTGAGATGGGGGTAAGCATATGGTAAGAATATATATAAACTTTGCCATTTAAGCCGGGCATGGTGGTGCACCCCTTTAATCCCAACACTCGGGAGGCAGAGGCAGGCAGATTTTTGAGATCGAGGTCAACCTGGTCTACAAAGTGAGTTCCAGGACAGTCAGGGCTACACAGAGAAACCCTGTCTCAACCCCCCCACCACCACCACCAAAAAATGTTTGCCATTTAGATCCAACACCTCTATCACCTTAAACTACCCTTCGTTCTCGGCCTCTCATCCAACTTGCAGAGCCAGTGGAGTTAGACAGAATTAAACCTTAAGTAATAAGGAAAAATACTGGTGGGAACAGAACAGAAATCCAGAGGCAGGGAAAGACAGTGGAAAGTCAGAAAAGCTTCAACTTGACTGTGAAAAGCTGATGCAGCTAGTAAAAGTGACCAAGTGCAAAGGGGAAGATACATTTTTTTTTACATCAAGAATAACAGAGACTTTAGAAAGTGCTGTGGGTTGAATGTGTTTGCTTACTGGGTGGTGATGCTATTTTGAGGTTACAGAATCTTTAGGAAGTGGGGGCTTAGCAGGTGTTCTATAAGAAAGCAGGCCATGCAAGCCACAAGGAGCAAGCCAGTAAGCAGCATCCCCCGATGGCTTCTGCATCAGCTCTTGTATCCAGGTTCCTGGACTGTTGGAGTTTCTGTCCAGACTTCCTTCCATGATGAACAGTGCTGTGGAAGTTTAAGCTAAATAAATCTTCCCTCCCCAGGTTGCTTTGGTCATGGTGTTCCATCGCAGCAATAAAAACTCTATTGAAAACATTATTAATCAAAGCAGAAGCAAGAATGAGGAAAACTTAGAATTAAATGAATAGTTGTAATCTATTAAAGGAACTGGAGTCAAGCAAAACAGCCTTGCAACACAAAGACTCTAGACATGGACGATACATTTTGCATCTACCTAAGGAAAAGAGATGACAAATTGTGTCTCTTCCAGAAAATACAGGACAAAGGAAAACATTTTGTTTGTGAGCCCAGCTGTTTCCTGGATACAAGCCACTCTCCAGGACAGGGAGGTGTGATCTGTAGTATGTCCATGGCATTTGCTTGTACCCACTTGTTTCAAGCATTCAGGGCAGCATTGGAGGCGTGTAGGTGGTAGAAGATCACATGACTGGCTGGTTGACTCCTGCGTAACATCAAGGGCAGCAGAGCTTCACTCCAAAGCTGACAAAGATATTACAAGTAACAAAAACAACAAACCAAATGGTTTTCTGATTGTTTGTTTGTTTGCTTTTTACAAATAGGGACAAGGAACTCCTTAACAAAATATTAGCAAGTCAAAACCAACAGGACAGTGCCCAAGGACAGTTTCTCCCTGGAATGACTCAAGGTTGGGTCAATGCTCAAAAGTCAATTTATTTCTTACCATATTAAAAAGATCAAGGCAGAAATTCATGATTGTCTAAATAGATAAAGACCAAATATAAAATCACCAATTTTTAACCTATGCTCATAATAAATGTCTATTTACAAGTTGACGTTAAAGGGAAGTTAACAAGATAAGAAACACACACTGATGGGGGCTAGAGAGATGGCTCAGCGGTTAAGAGCACTGATTGCTCTTCTGAAGGTCCTGAGTTCAAATCCCAGCAACCACATGGTGGCTCAAAACCATTCGTAATGAGATCTGACACCCTCCTCTGGTGCATCCGGAGACAGCTTAGATATAATAATAAATAAATCTTAAAAAAAAAAGAAACACACACTGAAAGTTCACAGTTTTTTCTCTAAGACCAAAAGATACTCAATGTAATATTTCTGACCTTGAAATAAGCAGTGAGCCCTTGGGAAGGAAACACACCAAAAATTACCCCTTAAAAACAACAAAGAGGGAGCTATAGAGATGGCTCAGTGGCTAAGAGCACTGTCTGCTCTTCCAGAGGGCATCAGTTCTAGTCCCAGAACCGGGATAGTGGTTTGCAACCATCTGTAACTCCAGTTTCAGAGTGTTGACACCCTCTTCTGGCCGCGATGGGCACCAGACATGTATGTGGTATACAAATATATATGAAACAAGATACCAATTAACATAAAAATGAATAAATTTATTATTTTTTTTAATGTACGAAGGGCCTAGGGGAAACAGCTCAATGGCTAAAAGCATGCACTGTTCTTGCAGAGGGCTGAGTTCAGTTCCCAGCACCCACATCAGTGGCTGGCAATCATCTAAACTCCAAATCTGCCAGTTCCTTGCTGGCAGGTTCAGGGGAGAGGAGAGGGGCTCTGGTCCCAAGGAAGTTTCTCTGGGGCTGAGCAGAATGACAAGTGTCGATGGCCCAAAAGAAACACACCCCTGACCCTGACCGGGAGTCTGTCAAAGCAGTACCTCAACTTTATGGCATCAGCCTCTCACTTATGTAAATTTGGAACTTAGGGAGCGAGTTTTTGGTGGGGTAAGATGATGTAGGAGGCAGGGAAGGGTGACAGAGGGTGTGGAGTGATTGACAGGGCCAATGGCAAAGCTCTACATCAGCAATGGCTGGGCAGAGGCAGGGCCAAACAGGTCTTTCTGAGTCACCCTGATACAGAAGTGACTGAGACAGGTCTCAAAACTCAAGTCAAGCTTAGGCTCTCCCACAAGACCAAAGAAACTCAAGCTTGGCTGGGGTTTGTCCTCAAGGCCCAAACCAGAGCCAAAATGGGGCCCAACAAAGATCCAGTGTATATGTGTAGTGTGTGTGTGTGTGTGTGTGTGTGTGTGGTGTATGTGCATGGGTAGGTACTTGTACCTGTACACGCATATGGAGGACGGAGAAGGATATTGGGCGGCTTTTTCTTTATGCTCTGCCTTATTTCCTGAGACAGAGTCTCTAACTGAACCTGGACATAGACCGAAGGCGAGCTACCCTATTCTCTTATATCTATTGAATATGTACAGGATTATAAGCAAGTGTGCATTCATACCCAGCTTCTTACAAGTAGTGGAGATTCAAACTCAGTTTGTCATCCTTGTGCAGAGAGCACTCATACCCACAAACCACCTCTCCAGCCAGTAAAAGCTTGTCAACGATATCTTTAGGAAAACCAAAAGACATGTCTAAGGTTAGAAGCATCCACCTAGATCTGCTGAAAGACCTGACTCTATAGCACCATGGCCCGTTTCCGCAGAGTAGAGCAGAGACCTAGTCAGACACTCAACACAGTAACCCAGGTTACTGTGCAGGTGCAGGAACAGCAGGTTAACTCTATCAGTCTCCAGTGAGATCCTCATTAGAGAAATGGGATGCTGTCCCTACCTTCTGCACGGCACAGCCTGGAAAGGATTGGTGCACACTGGCCTTCTCACAGGCAAGCAGACTCGAGAGCACTGTCTTGGGGTGAGCATGTGATATGTTTCCATTGTAACAAGTACTTTTCTCATGAAACAAGACTTCTCCCATTCTTGCCATCAGAGATTCATTCCCAGTTGGTCAAGCAAGAGAAACGTGAATGAACGTCCACGCAGGCACGTACAGGGACATTCTCTAAACAATTTGGTCACTGTGTCCTCAGCTGGTGATCTCATCCAGTCGGCTCTTGAGTGTCAGAGGACTGCTCTGCACTTTCAAGGAAATAAACATTAAGTTCTCACGCGTCATGATGGCTCGCTGGGACACTGTGCTGGGCATATTTAATGAAGTTCTAGAACACAAATTTAATGGCGCTCTAGAAGCAAACTGCCCTGGCAAAACAAGACAAATCCAGACAGTGACTGCCTGCTGTATGGCACTGGTTAAGAAGAGGCACAAGGGCATATTCTGAGTGCTCATGAATTCCCAGGTGCACAGGTTTGTAAACCCTCAGCTACACTTTCTGTGTATGTGCATGAAGCAGACAGAGCATGCAATGGAATTGCTGGGTGGTGTGGTGGGTGCACAGCCTCCCATTTATCAGAGGACTATGATATAGTCAGCTTGGCAGGATGAAGACTTCTGTAGGCAATAGTCCTCTGGGCACATCACTGAGGGAGTTTCCAGATTTTGTCAGTTGAGATGGGAGTGCCCACCTGAAATAAATGCTGGTGGCATCATTCTATGGACTGGGCTCCTGAAGTCACAGTCTAAACACCAGCGTATCCTCTACACCTGCTTCCTGACTGAAGATGCTGCGATCAGATATTCCCATTCTTGCTGCCACATTTTCCCCAACCACGATGAACTCTATCTCCTCAAATGGGAGCCCAAATAAACCCTTTCTCCCTTAAGCTGTTTCTTGTCTGGTCACAGCGGTATGAACAATAGCTAATCCATAGGCAATATCATATTTCATCTCCCAAGGCAATGGCTTAAAAGTTCTACTTGCCCATGTATGTGTGCACAGTCTCTTATATATAGCTATTGTAATGGCATCTCACCCGGATATGCAACTCTGGCTTGCCAGAGCAGATGGACCATTTGGGCCAGCAGTAGGGGTACCAGGCAGGAAACCAGCTGTTGGGACCTGAATGGGACCTGCCTTCAGCTGGACTCAGGTCGCCAGCCTATAGATTCTGTGCACATGTGTGTGTTAAGCTAATTACAACCATGCTATTAAATCCGAGAAGACAACACCGATGGCACCAGACCTGTTGCAAGGCAGTTATTCTTAGCAAGCTATGGCTGAAGCAATAGCTATGGAGATAAAGCTCTTGTAGAAGCAATGAGACAGAGGGCAGGTCCCATCAGTAGCAGGACGGCTCCAGAGCATTGCTCCTCCACAGGCGAGGTGAAACCCTGGAGGAGAGCAATGTTCACACCTCTTGATGACTGTGTGGCCAGGAGTGTGCTAGTTGAACACCCTTTCACTGTGACTTGAAAGGCAGGCGGGTGTGCGGCTAAGGATGTGCCGAGCTGCCTCACACCACCCTCCAGTGTATTTCGGATCCCCATTGCTGTGCTGTGGAAGGTGACTCTGGGAAACTGTCTGCCTGTATGTGGGTCGATGGTTTCTCTGCTTCCCTTTCTCTGTCAAGGCTATTGCCACTGCTTCTGCCTTACTGTGCAAACAGATTTAAAATTCGCTGTTATGACAATGAGGCTTTTTAATCACTTTGAATGCAAGATGAAACGATACCAGAATAACAGTTGCCACGCCGCGCGCCCAGATTACAGGCGGCAGAAGGGCCTCTCATGACACATGCTGAGACGCGCTCAGCGTCTTACTTGCCTGGAACAAAGCAATGCCTGCTGTCACTTTAAAAAAAAAAAAAACTTGTTATTTTGAAATAATGATAGATTCACAGGAGGCTGAGGACAGACAGCACAGGGATGTCCGCTGCATATCTCACCCCTATCCCTCAGTATCGTTTCTTATGAAATCGTGATCCCACACCACACCCTAGATATGATATCCCTCTAGTAACATATCTGTCCTTTCTACATGATAACCATCACTAGTAAGACCCAGAGCTGCCCCATAGCTGTCAGGCTTTCCTTAGCAACCCCTGCTATCCCTAAATATCCTTCACAGACATATCAGGCCCCTTGGGTACTTATGTGTCCCCCAGCTCTGTGTAGTAATCACTATGAGGTGGGGGCGGGGGGCAGATCTGGTCTGTGGTCAAGCTCTAAGGACAAGCTTTTTCCCCTCAAGAAGCCCTCTGAGATCCCTTCTTGCTCTGTAGCAATGGCTGAGTAGGGCCTACAAAGTGCTGTGCCACGATTTTTTTAGCTATCACCTATGCAGGGCATTGTTCCTAGGTCTGGCTGTTAATGGTATGTAACTGCCAGGACTGGCTGAACACTTCCATTTCTCTGAATAAAAATTCACAACTGCAGCTGCTGGGTAGCTCCTGTGCGCATACTTGCTTTGGTTTTCTGCAATGGCAGGACCATTCACATTGCCACCAACACTGAATGGGGGTAGCCACCCATCTTACCACCTTGCTGGCTTCTTGAGCTGACCACCAGCTCACCCTTGTGCTGGGATCCTAGGTGTATGCTACCAGACTTGGATCCACCTTTGTTTCTATCTAAGCTGCTTATATTGGGCCAAATGGAGATTCTCTGTGGTCTTACTTGTATTTCCTGGTGGCTGATGACCTTGGCGCACCTTGTTTCTCCTTTTGGGTGTAATGACTTTTTAATGGCTTTCCCCTCTTTCCCATCACTATTGAGCTTTGAGAATTCAGCATGTCCGTTAAGACTTTCACTGATACATGGTTTGCTGACGTTTCCTCTCTGTCCTTAGCTTGTCTTTTTATCCTCTTAATAGTCTTTAACTTAAACTAATTTCTTTAACTAACTTCAGTTATTTCCACTGCAGCTAATGAGACTGCAGGAATTTCCGGGCTATAAATGTAAGGTGTTTGCCTGGCTGGTCATCCTTCCAGCATGGTTTCCCTGGTAACCTGGCTCCCACGAGCTCAATTGATTCGAGGTAGGTGCTAGTGTCTCAAGTTCAAATGCAGTTGTTTTCTCCAGGAGACTTGACCTGACAGAAGGACATGTTGGACAGAAGGATGCTGCTACAGCTCAGCATCAGAAGTTCCCCTAGCATGAGGCACACCTGCCTTCACTCTTGAGAGACTGTGATGCCGAGACACTGGCTGGGAGCTAGCTGGGTGCTTGTAGAGAATAGAGGTGACTGCACCAGATTCAGACCTAGGCAAGAGCTACAAGGGTAGGAGGTAGAGATATTTTGTGCTTTGCTCCAGAAGCCCTGTGGGGACTACCATGGGTCTCTTTCCCATCTGTTGATCATATTAGTTCTGCCAAAGGCCAATGGCCACATGCCTTTTCAAAGGTGTGCAGGGAGCATAGCCTTAAGACTTTGTCAGGGCTGAGGAGATTCAAATGGTCCTGACACTCTAATTCTGGGCCCTCATCTCTGCATGGTGAAAGTAAGGTGGGCTTTTGTCACCTATGAAGGTATCTAGCTGTGATGGCCTAATCTCAAAATCAGCTCTGCTATCCTTAGCATGAACGTGTGCACCAGGGATAGTGTGCAACTGTGCCTTCCTATGATGCTGGATATATGCTCTCCTTCTGACCATGACTGTTGGCTCTGTCTTAGTTAGGATTCTACTGTTGTGAGCAGACACCATGACCAAGGCAACTCTTATAAGGACAGCATTTAACTGGGGCTAGCTTATAGGTTTAGAGGTTCAGTCCAGTATCATCAAGGCGGGAACATGGCAGCATCCAGGCAGGTGGAGCCTAGAGTTCAACATCTTTATCTGAAGGCTGCTAGCAGAATACTGGCTTCCAGGCAGCAAGGATGAGGGTCTTAAAGCCCACACCCACCCACAGTGACAAACCTACTCCAACAGGGCCACACCTTCTAATAGTGCCACTCCCTGGGCTGAGCATATACAAACCATAACAGCCTCCCAGTGACAGGGTGCCAGGAGGAATCAGGAATCAGAAGGCAATGTGTCTTATCACAGCGAAGGGAGGCCAGTTGTCTTCTGTAAGCAATTTAATTTTCATTGTATTTAAATTTTTATTTCTGCCTGTGGGCTGGTGCATGCCACGTTGTATGTGTAGAAGTCATAGGACAGCTTGTACAGGACAGTTTTCCCCTTCTACCCCGTGGGTCCCGGGGATCAAACCCAGATGACAAGCATCTTTACCTGCTGGACCATCTTGCCAGCCTTATTTTTAACATCTTTGGAACAGAAGCTCAGAATCCACACACAGCACTGGGTGGGTATGTAAAACGGCACAGCTGCTTTGGAAAAGGTCATGGGTTCCCAAAAAGATTAAGAATGAGAACATCACGCGACACCACAGTTCTATGACAATTACAACAAGGTTTCTTGGAAGAACCAAGGGGTGGGAACAGCCCAAGTGTCCATCTGATGATGTAGGATAGATGTAGGTTCTCCATGTGAAGGGGAATGTTGTTCTTTCCTAAGAAGGCATTGGCTACTGCCATGTGGCCTAAGTCTCCAAGACGTGAGGTTGTAGGACAGAAAGCAGAAGCAGAAGGCTGCACATCAGGGCTGGGAGACAGCTTAGTAGGTAAGGGAACTTGCACTGTAAGCAGCCAGGCATTGCTGTAATTCCCTGGAGCCCCAGCACTGGGAAGCAGAGACAGGCAGATCCTGAGAGTTCCCTGGCCAGCCAGCTCAGTTGAAATAGTTAGCTTCTGATTCCATAAAAGGCCCTGTCCCAAGGCGGTAAGAAAGTGATAGAAGACACCCAACATCCTGTTTTGGCTTCAGCATGTATATTACACGCATAACACACTTATACATCATAGTTACACAAAGTAGGCTATACATCCAGATAGTCCACAGACACGGAGCATCCAAATCTGCACTCACAGAAACAGACCACGGAACACCCCCTTACTCCTTCCAGCTTTTGGAGGCACAGTAAGAAGATGCTACTGCAGGGTGCAAGAATCTTTAGTGTTGCCTGTGCCCTGAACTACTCGCCACCTGACTCTAAGTGCCCTTGGGGGTTGGAGGTAAGGTAGTACAGAGTCAATGACACAGACTCCAGGAGCAGGTGAGAAATGCCACAGCAAGCTCCTCTGAGCACTGCTGCAAGCTCCTTTAATACCCTCCATCCTCGACCCATTGGTCCTAAGAAAGCATCTCTTCTAAACAGCAGTTCCTGATTGGCTGGCATTGTTTGTACCAGCAATCCTTGGTCTCTCAGGCAGTCCTTAATTAGGTCCTCCTGCAGGAGATGCTTTTGTGGGTGTGCACCCCTGGCTTTTACACAGAGGCAGTTCCACCATTCCTGCTATACTCTAGATCTAGAGTTCACCAAGTCTGCTCATTCCCCAGCCAGGACTTCCCAGGCTCCATGACTGTGAGGAGTGAATTCCTCTTCTTTGCATCTCTGTGTCCTCTGCAGAATAGAAAGGAGAACCCCTCAGTCTATGAGAAAGGTCAAGCTGGGGCACTATCCACTAAGGTCCTGAAAGTTTCCACTGACTCACCAGCCCAGTTCATAGAGGCCCTAGCCACGTGCCCATGAACTTTAGACAGGCCCTGGAGAGAAGAGTCAAGCAGGTCCGTTGGACTCACTTATGAATGGTCACCTTCAGCATTAAGTTTGAGCCAGGGAGGAAGGGCTATGGACAGTCTCACCATCCCTCCAGGCCTTTGCCCTGCTGCCCTCCCAGTCGCTTCTCAGGAGAATCACCGCCAGTGGTAGTAGGAGATTAGAGATTTTCATAGTTTTCCTACAAAGGCAAGCTGTATCTATACCTGTCCTTGGGACAGAGCAAAAGGTGCAGACAGCCAGAGACTCTGCTGTGAGCCCTAAGCACAAATCCTTCCTCCCTGGGCAAAACCATGGTGTGGGGTCCTCTACAGTGTTGCCAAGTGGCACAAAAGGACACGTGCCAGAAACAAAGGGCCCAGGGAGTGGATGTCGGCAACAATGGGGGAGCAGCCTCCCACTTGGCAGAGAAGAAAAACAAATGTGCCTGAGAGCGTGCAGGGCATTCTGACATCCAGCCTCACCCCTCCTACATCCTGTCCTTGGTCTGTGTGCCGCCATGCAGCCTGGCATTCATAAGGAACTGCCGCACAGTGCTAACCCTACGGGTACACTTTCCAACCCGGCAGAAACACACGCTGAGGCTCGAACTGTGGAGGAAGGAGCCAAAGTACCAACCTAGTGTAAGGCTGCCAATACTCCAGCCAGTTTAATCTGCAGGCTCCCCCCCTCCCAAGGCTGGATTCATGGAGAGGACCCAGAGCCCACGCTTTGCTCAGTGTTTTGGTGGTACCTTTATTTGGGCGCACTTAGAAAAATATTTAAATGAGGATATAGACCCTATATGTTGTAGCACAAGCAGCCCTAAGCTGTCTGGGCAGTGGCATATCCATAGTTAAGTCCAGTTCGGCTCAGAAAAGGCTGGAAGGCTTGTGTGTTAGTAGCCAGCATGGTTGTACAGGCCACAGAGATCCTGCCTACTGGGGTGTGCTAAGGTCAATTCTCACCCCAGTTAGGCTCTCACTCCTGAGCATGCAGGGTTCTGGTGATGTGTCCTTGGAGTAGAAATCAGTAGGATTCTATGGAGTTATGTGAAGGTGTCTGAATGCATACATGTGAGCTTGTGTGCGGGTGTCTGAGTCCACACATATGAAGATGTGAAGGTGCCTGAGTGCACGTGTGAGCGTGAGTACATGTAAATGCACATGTAAGCATGGGTGTGTAAGTGTATAAGCATGCAGAGGCCACTGTGCATGAGTGTTTGTGCATGAGTGTTCACACAAACCCCAGCAGACCCTTTATCCTCCTCTCTGCCTCTCTTTAGGGCATAGCAGACACAGCTTGGAAGGGGCAGTGTTGACAAGGATCAAAGTGTCCCACGCATTCTCAGGAAGCGACGTCTACGTGGTTAATGCACAAGTGGGGCTCCAGGCTCCTTGAAGGATAAGCAGACAAAGCCTTTTTATGCCTGAGAGCCCCACTGATGTGCACTGGAAGGAGAAGGCATTTGTCACCCATTGTCATGTGGCAGGGTCATATACTCTTCAACAAAGGGCAGAATCGAACAAAGCATTGCTTGATATAAATTAGGCTTAACTACCAGGTACATCTTTAAACTCTGGTTGCTATCCACATTGCAGCACAGATGAGTCTGTGAAGCTTGTGGGTGGAGATGCTGCACAGCATCAGCATTGATCCACTGGAGTGCTTCTCTAGGGACTGGAGGGGGCTTCCCAAGGCCAGCCTTTCCTGCCCCATGTGGTCTACATGGGACCAGCCACAGGCTAGGCTTAGTTTCCCTTTCTGCTTTGATCTCTAACCAGACCCTCTTCCTGTAGTGCTAAACAAATTGCTTTCTTGATGCCAGTAAGCATCTTTGTAAAGAATGGTATTGAGCCCCAGGAGGGAAAGTGCTCTCCAAGTACATCCAGCCAGCTGTGGCCTTGACCACTAACCCTGAGATTTGAGTCTGAGAATGTCATGCAAGGCTTTAGTCATCCCAAAATAAGCACACATCTGGGAGCTATGGTGCTTAGGACTGTCATGGTGGTCTTTGTCCCTTGTTAGCTCCAGGCATACCTTGTCCCAGGTGTGAGTTCCCGTTCATGGCTAACATCTTTCAATACTGTTGCGTGATACTTGCTTTGCATGTTTTGTAATACAACAACCTCTGGGTTTGTTTTCCCAAAATACAAAATAAAGATGGAGGAATGAAAATACAGAGGAACCTTGAAACCACAGCCTGCAACCCCTACCTGCTGGTACAGGTTCTGTCATATCTGAGCTGCTGTGACCTGCAGCTAGCCTCTCTTGCTATATAGGCAGGAGCTCCTGAGTCCTCTCTTGCTGGCTGGCCTCTGTTCACCCTGAGTATCCTGGGAGGGAGGATGAGGGTGATAACTAGCTTGTATGGGAGGAGGGGTCCTCAATTTGCATTTCAATGGTTTCTCATTAATCCACCTGCATGTACATGAGTGTGAGCTTGCGCGCGCATGAGCACACACACACACACACACACTCCATTTCTATGCTGTGCAAGGCATAATTTCAGCAGCTTCAGAAATAAAAGGGGACAAAGGGTATTGTTCTTCCCAATCTACAGATGTTTACTCTGCCCCCCTCTATTTCCACTTCTGTCTAGTCAGTGACGACATAAACACGGCGTGTCTCCTCGGTGTCTCCAAAGGGCTTTGTTTTCTGGGACAGGAGCCTATTATGATGTCACGCGGCGGGACAGTAATGACGCCCCCGTGAGACAATGGGGAGACCTATTGTGAGGCAGGCAAAGGAGGAGGCTGCGAAGAAGGAGGGGGAGCAGGATCTTTTGGAGGAGAAAGAAAGAAAGGCTGGGGGTGGGCAAAGTAGCCCACTGACCACATGCTTGGTGGCAGGGGGTTATTGAGGGAGGAGGTGGGCTGAAAGACAGGGCATCAGCAGCCTTTGGCTCCTCCTCTTGAGGCAGGGTGTCAGGTGGGGATTCGTGCTGCACAGCTGCTCCGGGCACCCCAGGAATCCACTCAGCAGGTGGGGTGGAGACGGGGCTGGGTGAAGACCTACAGCAGCCGCATAGGCAGGCATGTGGCAGTCTTTTGTGGAGACTTTGAGGAGACTCCAGGATGATCGTAATAAGAGATCTTTTCTTTGTGGGTGCAGAAACAATCTGAAAAGGAAAAAAAAAGGAGAGAATGAAAAGAAAGAAAAGAAACTTCCGCATAATACCAAAGCCTTGCTAGAGGAAGAGGGCCACATGCTGTGTGGTACAGAATAGGGTATGGATTAGCTCCTACCACAAACCAGTGAGAAGAGGAGAAGAGGCACCAGTCAGCAGGAAGAACAAGAGAAGATAAGATGGAGAATCAGGCAGCTGGGTAGAAACTTACAGAGACCCAAAATAACCTGCAGCACTAGTGCAGAAATCCTAGGCTTTTTTTTTTTTTTTAAATATCTGAGAGAATATACAGAAAGCAATGAAGGAAAAAAGGGATCGGGAATACCATTTACAATGTCACTCAGATATACAGCGTAGAGCTAATACAACAAACAGCACACCAGTGGAAAATACCAGCAGACCCCCTCCCCCCGGCAAAAAAAGACAGCAAAAAAAAAAAAATATCTGGGTATAAAGGCGAGAGATTATACTGTGGTCAGACTTAACTGTAGATGGAAATCAAGAGCAAAAGCCCAATGAGTAATGATATAATTGGGGAACAGGTTTATGATGGCTATTCTTGATTCTACAATCCAGGGCACACCTGAGAGAGATACTCTGTCTGGCCTGAAGTGGGTGAAACCAGTTCTAGTCCAGACCTTTGAGATAAGAAGACATATCTGATTCAGATCTTGAGTCCGGAAGACGCACCTTTAATCTGGGCCACAACTTCAGCTGGAAGCCTACGTAAGGACCTGGAAAAGACAGCTTCTGCTTTTTGCCTGCTTGCCCTTGCCTTGCTGACACACCCCTTCCTTCCCTCGCATTGGAGCCTACTTCCTCTGGATTCCAGTGCGTACAGAAGATCAACAACTACTAGATTCTTGAACTCTCTCTTCACAGCTAGCGATTGCTGGATTAGTTGGACTGCAGCCTGTAAATCATTCTAATCAATTGCCTTTATATCTATTTACTAGAATATTATGTATACATATATACACATTCATTTCATATACGTATTTATTAATCCTGACTAATGCAGGGAAGTAAGATATTTAGAGGAGACAGATACTTTGAAAACCTATTTTTAAGTGATTGTTAGACTGTGGAGAGTAGCTGGACATCCTGGAGGACCAGATGAATATTCACGCCAGTGGGTGGGCAGAGATGCTATGAAGGCATAGTGATAGAGAATCTAAGGGCTCCTGAGGGTGGATTAGACAGGTATAAATGGAGAGGGACATTCAGGTGATCAGGAGTATGCCCGAGAACACGGAGGAGGCCCCAAAGCCCCCATGCTATAGTCTCAGAGGAAAGGGTAGCCTCCACTGTGTTGGTCCCATGTGGGAACAAATTAAACTGAACTATTCAACCCCTCCCCCAATTCTCTTTAGGGATTTGATTCAGTCAAATATGACAGTGAATCCAAAGCACCCAAAGATGATGTGGAAGGTCTTCTCCTCATGTTGAGAAAGAGGGACAGAGTGGCAGCCATAGTAAAGATACTGGAAGAGTCATGGCCAAAGATGTCTCGAGAAGCAAACAACTGGATTTCAAAAACCTCAGGAGAGCGTGGGCATGGAGGTATATACAAGTGTTTCCAGCTACTAGAAAAGTTGAGGCACAAGGGTTGTTTAAGTTCAGGGGTTTGAAGACTGGACAATAGAGCAAGACATTGTTTGGAAGAAGGAGAAAGAGGAAGAAAGAAAGAAGCTCATAGAGGTGGGATCCAGAACAGAAAGACTGGAAGTCAGGAAGGCGACACCATAGGAAACTAAGCAAAGCCGAGGGCACATCTCCTCAGGAGGAGACAGCATGATGTTACCTCAGTGTGGAAGAACTCTGTCCTCAGAACCTGACACCCTCACAAAGTTAGGCCTGCTAACACTCCATTTTGCATGTGGGGGAGAGCTCACAGGCCTAGTGATGTGGATCACAAGGCCCCTCTCCTACCATAAGTGGCCCAGGCTACTGTAAGTAATTCTAATTAAATGCACTAACTCACTAAGCTGGGTGAAATTGCTTCCTGGGTTCTCACTGGTGTGTTATCTGGGGTTAATAGGTTTGTTTATGTGTGTGTGGGTTGAATAAAACTGTCCCCAGAGGCTCATGTGTTAGTTACTTCATCCTGTTGCTGGTGACTTGAGGAGGTTACAGAACCTCCAAATAGTATGACTACTGTTTTATTAATTCAGTGATCTTTTTGGCTGCACAGTCATGAAGGCTCCTGTTCCCTTGTTTGGACTGGGTGAAGTAATTGGGGACCTTAAACTGAAAGGCAGTTTTCTGCTCTATTTATGGTACATTTTGGTGCACATGTGTTCAAAATGCACATAAATGTGAATGGCACCTATTAATCTGAGGCATGCACACGTGTGTGAGAAAGAGTTTGGAGGTGACAGACACTTGGGGCAAAGCCAGCTCATTTAGGAATGCTTCAGCCCTGGCCAGCAGGACCTCCCCGCTCTGACTTTCCTCTTGATGACTGATCTGAGCTGGCTGCTTCCATGTGGGATCCGTTTTTTCTTGACCCTAGAGGTCTTGGGACCCTTGACCTCTTTTCCTCAGCTTAATCTTTCTCCTCTCCACTCCCAAAGGCTCCACCTCAGACAGACATGCTTGCCTGTGCTCTCCTCAGGTTTTATCATCCCTCCTTTTCATGTGAGGGTCAGTCTCCCAATGTGGCCTTTCTGTTGTCTAATCTCACTTGAGATATGTGAGGTAGGGCAGCCATGAGACCTCTCAGTCGCTGTCATCCTGAGCCAGCAGAGGGGACAGGGCTGTGTTTCTGCCACAAAACAAAACAAAACACCCCCCCCAGCATCCCCATACCCCAACCCTGACCAAGGATGAATGCTCTAGAGGACCCTGACCGAGTGTGAATGCTCTAGAGGACCCTGACCGAGGGTGAATGCTCTAGAGGACTGCTTTGGCTGACAGATGATTTACAGGTGTCTCGCTGGCAGAAGCTCCCACCTCATGCATTTCTATCAGCTAATTTAACTCCACGGCACAGCTGATCATGGAAGGAAATGGCTGCACCATAAATCTGAGCCAGGTTTTTATCTGTTTTGAAATTTGTCTGCTTCATGTTGCCTCCATTAAAACACAGCACTAGGCTTTTACTCCCCTCATCTGGACTAGGCCTCTCATCTGATGCTCTCTCTCTCTCTCTCTCTCTCTCTCTCTCTCTCTCTCTCTCTCTCTCTCTCTCACACACACACACACACACACACACACATGAAGCTCACACATGTGGAAACAACGCATCCTCTGCAATGCTCATGAGCCCAGAGCACACTGTGCACATGCTCACACATGATGGATGTAGCACACTGTGCACATGCTCACACATGATGGATGTAGCACACTGTGCACATGCTCACACATGATGGATGTAGCACACTGTGCACATGCTCACACATGATGGATGTAGCACACTGTGCACATGCTCACACATGATGGATGTAGCACAGTGTATGCTGCTCAGGTTCCGGGCACATAGAGCCAAGCTCTGTCCTCATCTCTGGTTTCACTCTCTGCTAAGGAACTGAGGTGAAACACTCAGGTGGACATGCTGTGTCAACCATGTCAGCCCTGGCCACCATTCTCAGCACAGTGGCTGAGGATCAACGGCTTCCTACGCAGTGGCAGTACAGTGAGCAGCAGACATACTTCCCAGGACAACATTGCTTTATAAAGGTGGTTGATTGGTGGGTGGATGCTCCAGTGTGACTTGTTAGAAGCAGCAGGGTTTACTGCAGGAGTTTGATTTTGGAGTTTGGGCTCTAAAGCAGGTGAACCTGTTGGTGTCATGATCTCATCATCTGTGTTAGATTGGGAGAGGCATGTGTGAAGGGGATGTGATCACAGTTCTCAGCACTATGTAGAGAGGCCCAAACACCCTTCTCTGCTCCATTACATCATAAACTCAAATGATCCCTGTATCCCTTAACACGGGGTCATCAACTCTGCCACAGTGACAGTCATCAGTCTCCAAATGCATTTTATAGGGAGGACAAATACATCTCAGTTGCCTTTTCACTGAACAATGGAATTCCTGCTGTGGTGTGACATTAAGGCCCCTAAAAACACATAGAACCATGAAGTAAGACTTCTGTGGGGATGTGTGCACATTAATGTATCCAGACACACGTGGCTGGTATATGAATGTGTCTGCATAGAACACACTGACCAGACAAACATGTGTATGTACATGCAGGGGCATACAGTGGGTACATATATACATGTGTATATATATAAAATAAATGACAGTAAACATAACCATTAAATTGCAGCAACATGGATGCTGCTGAAGTCTGTGAGGTGGGTAAGGACTAATAGCCCTACGTATGGCCTGAGCATTGAGCCCTAAGCAGCAGGACGCTTACAGTGTCCTTATAAAAG
Source organism: Mus caroli (assembly GCF_978045245.1). Taxonomy (NCBI): domain Eukaryota; kingdom Metazoa; phylum Chordata; class Mammalia; order Rodentia; family Muridae; genus Mus; species Mus caroli. The sequence goes on from NW_028227257.1 coordinate 1,060,264, forward strand.
AGTTTAGCTATTAATTCCATCCCTTGAGAGTAGAGGCGGGCAGAGTCTAAACACACACACACACACACACACACACACACACACACACACACACAGAGAGAGAGAGAGAGAGAGAGAGAGAGTAACTGAGTTTGTAAATAGGAGGCAGAGAGGACACTAGAAATGGTGTGAGTCTTTTGAAACATCAAAACCTCAGTGACACACTTCCTCCAACAAGGCCACACCTCCTAATCCTTTCCAAACAGTTCTGCCAACTGGAGACCAAGTAGTCAAACATGTGAGTCTATGTGGACCATTCTCATTGAAACTACCACATATCTCAAATAACAGTTATCAAGAAATGGGGAACATGCTGCTGTCCTCTCATGCCCTACTGTGAAGATGTGGTGAGGCTAAACCCTGTAGAAGGGAGAGGATTGATAGCATATTGTGTGACTGTCCCTACACTCTCCTGCAGAATTCAGCTGTTTCATACCTAGACACTGATATGCAAGCATGGCTCCAGGTGCCACACATGCAGAGCAGGCAACAGTCAGGAGAAAACATTGGCCACTTGCCAGGGGGCTCTGAGCCACTCCAATATCTGTCCTTGCTCAGTGAGAACTGTAAACGTGTGATTGACTGACAAGCCTGCCCAAGATCCTATTAAGCTGGACCTGGAGATGTCCAGGAGCCAGTGGTCTAAATCATGGTTGCACTATCTATCTTCCTGCCTGGGTCTGCTGTGCCATGGAGCACTCACCTGTCCCCATACATTCCCTGACCATCTATCTGCTCAAGATATTCCCAGAGGCTAGAAGAGGCCCCAATGGAAACCGAAGATGATGAACACATCTTAAGTACCAGTGACAGAGATATGCTTGAGGGATGGTTGATGGGTTTGAAGAGTCTTAAATGTAAGTCATACCAAAGTTACCCTCATGCAGCTAAAAGCCACAGAGAAACTTATGCTGTTGGGCTGACTAGACACTCTCAAGAGCATTAGCTTCCACAGGTCTTAAAGTCATGGTGCCATTTCTGCCATTGAAGGGATGACCTTGATCCAGGGTGGGGTCCTCAAGGTGAGAGCAGACAGGAGTCCAGCTGGTCAGGGGCTAAGGGAGAAGTCTTGAGTCCTTAGGCATAGGACCAGGCAATTCTTGCTGGTGGCTCAGCTTCCCCTGTGACAGCACAGATGTACGTGGATGCCAGTGATTGAGAGGTGGCAGGAAGAGAGGATAGATTGGCCAGTGCTGAGCCAGTACAGAAAGTCCCAGGCACCCTTGGCCAGCCCAGGCTGAGGGATCAATTCTCTAGCCGGTGGCTGCATCAGGAAAAGCAGGAAACTGAGTATCAACAAGACATAGTTGTTAGTGGACAGCTTGAAGTCAGAGCAGCAAAAGCCACATATGTGAAGGAAATGCACACCCTGCAAGGGGGTGGGGAATGAGGCCTAGACTCCAGCATGTGTGATCCTGTTTAGGGAGCTGAACCCACATTACAGCCCCTCAGAAAGAAGGGTAGAGCAGGAGTAAGAAGTTCAGCCAGCCTAGCCTGGATATATAGCCAAGCCATCTTAGGCTCTGCCCCATAAGGCTCTCCCTTTTGTGTTCCTGGCATCAGATCCCAACCCAGTAGTTGCTTGTGCCTTTCACAGCTTCAGGGAGATCGGCACCTTCTTCCAACATCCGTGAGTAGGGGGAGAGGTGCTCAGCGTGGGATCCCAACGAAGGGTACATAATAAAGGCTTGCTGCAGAGAAGTCCTCTGCAGAGCCCCACCTCTGTGCTCATCACCCGTCAGACCCTTGTGCTCTGACAGTCAAGGGCCCTGCCAACCTGGAGGTTGCAGTAGTAACAGTCAGAGGGATTTCATCCTGGTGAGTTGCTACACCAGGTGCTTCTGCAGCAGAGCAATGGGGTCCCATTAACCACCTTACCCTGTGCTCGGCACACTTCGGTGGAAGAGCTGATAATGAGGCCAGCAAAGGGTGGCCTGTCTCATCGGCTCTAGCCATCTGAGGCTGCCAGGGAGGAGAGAGCGTGGAGATTGCCTCTTTTTAATTACTCTGTTAATTGACATAAAACAAAAGGGACGCAGGTTAGTCGTGTGCAATTAGCAAATTAATTCTCGGCAATTACAGGCTTAATAATGGAATGGTTTCTCGGTCACATGTTGGCCTCTGTGGCTTATTGATGGAGTCTTTCTAAGGGAAAGATTTATGAAGGTGTGAGCATCAGGACCCTGGCAGAGGCAGGAACAGGTCCTGCTGAGGTGTCTGTGAATGCAACAGTTTCATGACATGGCAGGGAAATGGCCTCACGTGGCAGATCTGTGCTGCCCTGGCTGTTTCAGATTCTCCTGTGTCTGCCTCTCCTAGTTCCGATTTTGTCCCTGTTGTGAGCCTGGCAGCACCCCCCAGCAGTCCTGTTCTTGTTAAAGACAATGGGAGCCAGTGGTCGGTCAGCACGTCACTCAGCCTGTGAGTATGTGCGGTGGTGCATTTGTGGATGTGTGCATGCTTTCCATTGTGTAAAGTATATGTACATATATGTATAATTTGGACAAGTAGAAGTAGTTCAGCCTAGAGTTCCTCCTCCTGGAAGAATGCCCCGAGTACCCAGAATCTATCTGCCAGGTGTAGCCCAGGTGAGTTGAGCCATGGGGAGAGGTGACAAGGATGAGCTCTCCTCACAGGGACAAAGGCACTGGTGGAACACCTTGACAGGACCCAGACTCAGACCTCAGGGGAGATGTACATTGAATGTCAGACTCCTTACTAGAAAGAGAAGTAAGATGCCTTCCCCAGGTTGCAGTGGCATGAGGGGTTGGCCAGGTGATTGGGAGCAGGCTTCACAGTCTGAGTCTAGCTCAGCAGGTGTTCCATGTGTAGCAGGTAGTGGTAATGTAGAGTGCTTGCTGTCTTCTCTCTACCTCAGAGCTTTCCAGAGTCTCAGGGGTGGGGTGGGGTGGGGAAGTGCAGATGTTCTTACTCCTGTCGTGTGTGATGAACTTGAATCTAGAACTTCCCCATGGCAGCTGGGTTAGACAGTGTCCTCCAAGACTGCTGGCTTTCCTGGAGCTTAGCGCATGACCTTATTCAGAAATACTGTCATTGTAGATTTGATTGACTAAAATGATGTCCAACGGAACAGGTCAGGTCCAGCATAACTGAAGTCTTCATAGGAAGAGACCAGCATCACAGACAGTGGGCAAAGACAGAGGAGGATGTTATAATGGCTGAGGTACATTCGGGCCACCAAAACTTAGAAAAGGCCAGAAGGGTCTCCTCTGGTAACTACCATGGGGGCATGGCCCTACTCACACCTGGATGCCAAAGTCTTACCTCCAATGTTATTAAAAACTTAGTTTGTGTTGTTTTAAATCCCTATTTTTTTTGGTTTGATTGCATTTTTGTTTTTGTTGTTGTTGTTGTTGTTGTTGTTGTTGTTTTGTTTTGTTTTTTGTTTTTTCGATACAGGGTTTCTCTGTGTAGCCCTGGCTGTCCTGGAACTCACTCTGTAGACCAGGCTGGCCTCGAATTCAGAAATCCGCCTGCCTCTGCCTCCCAAGTGTTTGTTATGTTTTATTCCAGAAGCCTCAAGAGCCTCGTGTAGGTGCACCTCGTCATCTGTGCCTTTACCGCATGTTCTTTAGCAGAGATTGAGTTTTCTGACAAGTGCCTAACTTACCAACAGGGAGGCCCTCAGTCTGGGGTGTCCCTCCTCTGCCTCCACTGGAATTATCAGCCACTGTAAGGCCTTTGCAAAACACGGAGTGCCATCTATAATCTATAATCTACACACGAGTATTGTGTCAGTTGACCAGAGGCGAACCTAATCACCAAGTCTTGTGCTGGGAGCAGAGAAAGCCAAGCATTCTCTATGGATTGGGCAAAGTGCCCAACTGGGAAACCAAACAATTTACGGGTCTATTTTTCTCTTTTCACTTTCAATTCCTGCGACATCCAGGAGAGCTGGGATGCTAGAAGGATAAAAGAAGTGTGATTATTTTCAGCCTCTATAGCAACAAAGTTTCTCATTAGCTTCTATGCCAGCACAGGGCTGTCTCCAGGACCCAGGTATAGCAACAAAGTTTCTCATTAGCTTCTATGCCAGCATAGGGCTGTCTCCAGGACCCAGGTAGGAAATAGGACAGATGGTGTCCCAGTCATGAGTGAACCAAGAACTTGGAGCAAATTTCATGCAAGAGTCTACCAAATCTCTATTCTTCTAAGAGGGAAGAGACCCCATCCCTTTTTTTTTTTCAGGAAGCTGAGACTGAGGAGCACCGCATGACTCATAGCAAAGTGATCTGGGGCCTGTTTGTGTGAGACAGAGTTCTTCTGAGAATATAAAGCAGACATGCTGACATGTAAAGCTGTACTTATCATAGCTTTCTGTAATCCACACTATCTGCAATCCCAGGAACAGCCAGTCTCCAGAGCAGAGTGCTGAGAGGCTCCAGAGACCACTGTGGCTCTATCCGAGGTGCTGACTCTTTCATCATCGCCCAGAGGAAGTGCAGATTCCACCTGTTTGGGGAATTTGAGCCTCAAGCATTCAGCCTATGCAGCCATTTGACCCTCACAGGTGGGCCCCAGTGGGTGGTCAGTCCTAACACGCAGAATTGATGAGGCATGTCTTTCCCAGTAGAATACTTATTTTATTTAGTGGAATGAAAAGTAAATTTATAACCGGGCAGTGGTGGCGCACACCTTTAATCCCAGCACTTGGGAGGCAGAGGCAGGCGGATTTCTGAGTTTGAGGCCAGCCTGGTCTACAAAGTGAGTTCCAGGACAACCAGGGCTATACAGAGAAACCCTGTCTCGAAAAACCAAAAAGAAAAAAAAAGAAAAAAGAAAAGTAAATTTATAGCAGGCTAAAAGTTAAGGTGTTATTGAGCCCTGCATAGCTTCAGACTACACACACACACATACACACACACACACACACACACACTCATGCATGCACACACATGCACACATAGACACACAAGCACACATGCACATGCATGCATGCAAACAAACTGCAAGCTTGGCCCCCAATCCTACGGAGCTCACAGTCTGGAAGAAGAGGCTGCCCAAACCCCAGTGATCATGTTACTGTACTTGCCTTGAGAGCCACTAGGGAACATGCCTGCATTACAACCCAGGCTGGGTCCCCAAAGCTTTCCCCAAGTAGATGCCAGTCAAGCTGAAAGTGCAGCTTGGTTGGAAGCAGCTGGTGAATTTCTTCCTGAGACACAACTGCATTCAGCACCAACTAAAGTCATGGGGGCAGGGAACAAGCAGAGAGCCAGAAAGCCCATTTCTTCGACACCTACACTAGCTTTTCTGAGAACTCACCACAGGCTCCTTGAGAGGAATAAGGGACTCTGTCTTGGTAGCTGCACTGATGTGTGTACAAATGCCTTTAAACTGTTAGTGTTAAGAAATGCTGAAACTGATTTGCATCGATGTGGAGTGGATGTGCTGGCCTGACTCTGTTCCCCAATCTAAACACCTCTCAAGTCCCAGCTGATGCCCACTGACCCTACTGTGCCTGAGGCATAGGGCAACAAACCTCATTTAGGGCAGGACCACTGAAAGGTTCCAGCCTTCCTTCATAAGTAACACTGACTTACATGACTCCCATGGTCCTCCATCTTCTGTCTCTTCCCCTCACTTTACGTCGTATTTCCTAAAGCAAACCCTGCATGAATGGCTTGGGCTCAGAGTATGATTCTGGGGCCCCAGCCAGGGTGAGTGTTAAGCCATAGGCCAGTTGCACTGGAAGCCTAGCTCCACCAGCTGGCCAAGTTCATTCCCAATTCTGATTCTAAAGACACTCACTGTGCCCTTGAGGACTGAAGCCTCATTAGACTTCATTCAGGAAGCAATTTTATGTCTCTAAGCACCATTATCCTCTTGCCTAAATAAAAACATCTCAGAGGTCATCCTGACACCTTACTCTAACTGTGGAGAGGGAGAGAAAATAAAAGCCCAGTGGAAATAAATGAGGGCATTCACCTCAAGGTGCAGCGTCAGCTAGCGAGGCGGAGCAGTGGGTAAAAGCATCTGTCACCAGGCCTGACAACCTGACTTCAGTCTCCAGAACCTACGCAGTGAAAGGGAGGACTCATTCCCTCACATTGCCCTCTGACCTTTACATGCACACCGTGGAGTGTATGCACGTGTGTGTGCACACATGTGTGCATGCACACACATACAAAACAAAAGTGAAAAACTGCAGTTTACCAATTACATTCACCTCTAGATTTCCACCTTTCATTGTTGTTTTTCAAGTCAGGGTTTCTCTGAGTAGCCTTGGCTATCCTAGAACTTGCTTTGTAGACCAGGTTGGCCTTGAACTCACAGAGATCCACTTGCCTCTGCCTCTCAAGTGCTGGGATTAAAGTCGTGTGCATCACCACCACTTGACCAGATTTCCACTTCTTATGCCATTTGTAAAATTTTTCTTTTCTTTCAATTTTTTTTATTTTTTGAAATTTAAGTATAATTACATCGTTTCTTCCCTTCCCTTTCCTCCCCTTAACGCCTCCCATGTCCCCTTCTTGCTAATCTCAATTTTATGCCCTTTTCCCTCTTCATTGTTATTTTACACACACACACACACACACACACACACACCCCTAAATATGTAAATTCAACCTGCTCAGTCCATTTAATGTTATTTATATAAGTACAATTTCAGTTTATTTATATAAGTATACAATATCCAATTGGTATTGGATAACCAGTTAAGGAGCTCAAAAGTACTAATTTTTAGAGAAGTCAAAGATTTCCTTATCATTAGTGTGTGTACGTTTGTGTGTGTGTATGTGTGTGTGTATGTGTGTGTGTGTGTGTGTGTGTGTGTGTGCATGTGTGCATTGACCTGTTGTTGGTGCCCTCTATGGGATGAAAATGTGTTCATCTTCCCATCTCTCCAGGAAAAGTAAACACTTCTTCTCTGTGGGTTCTGCAGCTTTCCTCCTCTTGAGCACCCTCATCCTGACCTAGCTTGGCCCACCTATCCTTACATGCTGTGCTTCCTTCTCATGAATCTTCCCCCTCTGTGTTCCGCTGTCACCCAGAGCCCTGACTGACCAATGAGACATTGCTGGTTTGGTCCTCAAGCAGAGGTTACAGAGCTCAATGAACCTCAGCTGTGGCTCTTGCAGTGACATGGAACAGAAAAGGAGGTGGGGGCGGGGAAGAGGTGTGTGTGTGTGGTGGGGGGCGAAGGCAGGATGAGAGAGTCACAGCATGGTGTGCTTGCAGATACATAAATCTGATTTAAAACCCATCATCCACAATGAGACGCTTACATGGGCAGAACTGAAGATGTTGATGAAATAATACGTTTACGGAAAACATAGTGCGAGTGAGCCCCAAAGTACAAAAATCAATTGTCCCCTAGAGAGAAAGCCAGCAGCTGAAGCTCCGACTCTCTCTTGCACACCCACACGTGCACACATGCACACGTCCATTCTTCTTAATCAGGGGTTTTTACAGGCAGAGCCTGTATTCCAGCAAATGTTTGTGTTGTAGAATTTATTTAATCCCAATCTGGGGTTTCTACTTCGCCTTTGAACATTTAGTTCCTGGATAAGTCTTAATCAGCACTAAAGCTGGGCAGATATTAAAATCTATTTCCTATCAATAACCTCAAGCTATTACTTACTATGTTTCATCTGATCTTAACTCCAATTGGCCAGCCCTCACGGCCATGTTTTTTTTTTTTTTTTTTTTTTTAACTCCTAACTCATCTCGACTTTCTCTACCTCCTTCACCTTCTGCTCCCCGACGTGGTCCTCCTCCAACCCCAAACCCAGCAACCACAAACCCACCTATATCTCTTCTGCTCAGCTATTGTCTGTTGGCGACATTATTTACCAATCAGAAACAGTTTGGGGGCAAGCTCACATAGCTTGAGTCTTTGTGCAGACTCTCTCATCTCTGGAGCAACCAAGTCATAGCATTACAATAGACAGCAAAAGACCAAACCTCAACATGTTTGCCAAACTTTTTAGGGGCAGAACATGTTACCTCTAAGAGTAGTTCAGTAGGATGTGGTGGTGAACATCTACAAACCCAGCAGTCTGGAGGCAAGAGGATTTACCTCATGCTCACGGCCAGCCTGGCATATAGTGTAAGACAGTATCTTTAAAAAATGTGATTTATAGAAAAGTAAGACCATAACCCAAATAATTTCATGTAGTTGGTATTATCTCGGTGTCAAAACAAGACCAACAGCTGAAAAGCTGCTGGCAAATCAATTCCATCACCATATAAAAGATGCAGTGGTGATGAGGGACAAGAGACATGGTAGTGAGGACAGACAAGGGCTGGCTCAGCTTCAGATAGTCTCTGCTGTGAGATGCAAAGAGATGCAAGGAATAAGCCATTGTATTTGATACATTCTAGTGCTGTGATAAACACCACCACCAAAAGCAACTTATAGAAGAAAGCATTTACTTGGACTTATGACTCCAGAGGATTAGCGTTCATGATGGCTAAATAAAGGTTTGACAGCAGGAACATCATGAACTGCAAGCAGGAAACAGAGAGTGCACTGGGAGTGACATGAGTCTCAAAGCACAGCCCTGATGCATCTTCTCCAACAAGGCCACACCTCACAATCCTTCCCAAACAGTTCCACAAGCTGGGGACCAAGCATTCAAACATGCGAGACTATGGAGGCCATTCTCACCAGAATCACACAGCCATGTTGTAATTTCAGGAAGACAAGAAGATGTAGCCCCAGAACACAGCATCTTCCTGAAGTGAAAATTTCCGGGTTCACTAACAGCTCAGTTGTGTCATGCAAGGTTTTTCTGGAAGCTGTCTTGTGAGGGGGCATGTGATGTTTTGCTGGAGCAGACACTTGAGAGGGTACGTGGTGTTCGGAAAGAATATAAGTAGAGTCCCACAGACAGTGGAAGAATGCTCTTGCATTACCACTCCCTGCAACGCTTTGCTGGTCTTTGCTTGTGTGACTTTGCATAGAGAGAAACGTGCCAAAGAACGTCTTGTGTTCCGGCCACTTCCGCTGACTTGGGGAGGAGCCTTTTGGTTTCTGCTGGATTGAGCCGCTGCTTCTGATTCATGTTTGGTGTTTGCTATTGGACTGGACTGCTGATATCCTGACAATGAAGACTGGAGTCACTCCCAAAGAACTACTTCTAAACGGGTCCACCACCCTCAAAGAATCTAAACCTGCATTCTCCAAGGCTGGGTCCATGTAAACCAAGAATACAATGCAAAGGTCCCAAACAAATGTCGTGACAGAATACTGTGTTTTGTAAGTTTTATGGATCAAGTATGAAAATGCCCATCCTTCGCTTTTGTTTGGTTTGTCTTGAATGTCATAGCCAAAGTATCAAGAGGAAACAAAACAAATGGGAGCTGGCTCAGTTGTGAAGAGCACCTACTGCTCTTCAGAGGATCCACATTCCCAGAAACCTTAAGGTACCAATTCCAGGGGATCTGATGATTTCTACTGATGTCTATTGGCACCAGTCACCCATGTGGTGAACAGGTAAATGCAGCAAACAACTGTACAGATAAAATAAAATAAATAAATCTAAAATCTAAAAGCCTGGTTTGTTAACATTTTGTCTGCATGGATGTATGTATATTTGTCTGTGCCAAAACAAATAAGCCAAAAAAAAAAAAAAAACAGGACTAGGAATTAAGGAAGAACAGTTTTTTTACAGAAAACTTATAAATACACAGATAATCATGAGGACCAGTCAGTTCAGCTATAAGAAAAATTTGGAGAAGCACACAGATAACCATGAGAACCAATTAGTTCAGCTAAGTTGATAGGTGTAGGATCAACAAACAAAAGTCAGTACTATCCCTACTACCCACCAGTTACAAAACAGAAAAGCAATCCAAATTTGCAATAAGAGAAAAAAAAAACAAAAACACAAAACCCTGACAAGTCGCTCACAGAGGCTCTGATGAAAAGATCTGGTTAAAGTGTGAGCCTTGTGGTTAGTGGGACCTGACAGCACACTGCTATCTGTGTTCCTCCTCTCCCAACGTGCCACACTCCCAACCAAACTCAATGACGGAGGAGGGTGAGTTAAGGACTTCTGTCTCACCAGTGTGAAATGGGCTTCCTGCTCCCAGGTCCTCACTCCAGCTAAAATGCCACGGACACAAAACAGCCACCACACCAGAAGGATGAGAGGTGGTGGAGGGAAGCCAGTGCCTTGCCTCCTGGCAGAGAGTTCTGAGACTTTACCGGCATTTCTAGCATATTATGTCAGGGCATTTTACTGAATTCCAATCCAGAACAGACAGGGCCTACAAAACTCAGAAAATCTTCTCTCAGACAGAGCTTGGAAGAGGGTGGTTAAGAGCAGTGCTACTTTTTGTTAATACCTACCTTATTTTAGAAAAAAAAAAAAAAGGGGGGGGGGCGGAGCCTACTCCAAACCCCATGGTCATAGTGGCCATTCCATCATCCAGACTCAGACGCAGGGGAAGCATTGTGATTCCCCACAACTCTGTCAACAGGCTGAGCAGAGAGCTTGTCTTGTATCTCTTACCTGGTAGATGTAGACGGTAGTGGGAATCCCTTGCAGAGATGTTATCAAATGAGCTTCCCACGGAATATCAAAGAAATATTTTCAATGGGTCTTGGTCAACCTCAATAATGCAAGAATCATTCAATGCTCAGATTTAATCAGCCTAACAGACCACATTTATAAAATGTAGATCTTTTTAAAAAAAAAACATAAGAATAACAAAGCACTTGACTAGTATAGGTGAGGGAGAGGCCCCAAACCTTGCCTGGGCAGCATGGTAGAGCTGGCCCTAGTGCTGTGGGCCTGGGAGAGCTAGCTCCAAGGGTGAGTGACCCTTGCTCGCTGCTACAAGCAGGAGAGCTGTCCCCACCCCTCACTTGGGCAAAGCAGGAGAACTGGCCCTGGTGGGGTGGGTGCAGGAGAGCCAGCTAGATGAACAACTCAGCTACCACTCCCATCTCCCATTTTAGGAGATCTGACTCCCTCTTTTGGTCTCCATAGGCATCAGGCATGGATGTGGTGTACATATATGCATGTAGGCAAAGCATTCATATACATAAAATACATCTTTTTTTTTAAAATTTCAGCGTGAAAATCCTGGGGAACATTCAAGCTGCATGCAAACTACAGCACAGAACAGTTGTGTTCCTGTGGACCACTGAAGAACAGTTTGAGTAAAATTTAACCAAGGAGGGACTTGGGAACGGGAACCTGGTGAGGTGCTGCACAGCATGCTAGAGTCACCCTGGCCAAGGTACCACCAGACACCAGCGTTCCAGTTCTTGGCTGTCTCTGGGGTGGGCAGACTGCCGTCTAGCTGCTGCAGGTCTCCATGGCCCATTGTGCAGCTGTGGAAGCCACAGTCCTCCTCACAGCCTAGGTCTGTCTGTCTCATGCATTTGTGAGTTGTGGGCATGAAAGAACTGCTTAGGAAGGAGAGAGACCCTCAAGTCCCCGTGTTTCTCGAGACATTCCTAGTAAGCCTGCAATTAAAGCCACCATGCTGTGGCATCTCAGAAAATGGAATTTGCATAATTTGAAATTTGAGGAAAATCTCTAAATACTTTAATTTTGATAGAAACCATTTCCACGGCTGACATGTGTCTACACCTATAATTTCAGCTGATAAATTGCTGTAATTTCTCCTCCATTTTATGTTCTTTCGAGCATTAATTGTCACTTGCAGGGTAAGACGCGCTATGGAAAAGAAAGGAAGAGAAAAACTGCACAGCCAGGAGCATGGAGTGACTTTGTGGGTGATTACGCAGCTTGCAGATGCAAGCCGAGTCTGAACCCACCTGATACATTGCTGTAGCCTGAGGCGAGTGTGGGCAAGTTCACCGTGTTCATCACATACCCATACACCCCCACACATGCCCAAAGGCACACCCCCACACTCACATAAACACACTCAAACACACCCACACACTCTCATAGACACACACACTCACATAGACACACCCTTATACCCCCCACACACACTTCCATAGATACACTCATATACTCACACATTCACACAGACACCCCCTCACACCTCTGTATACCTACATAGACATCCATATGCTCCCTCACACTTCCACAGACTCCCCCACATGACTCCACCCACCCACAGAATAATCTTATTGCCTCATCACCTATCCTTTGCTTAGCTGACAATTCTTCCCAACGGTGGGAAAGGCTAGCAAAATGGCTTCGTCAAGGAGAAAGAAAGCAGGAAGGTAGTTTCCAGGGGTGTGAGAGGTGATAAAACACCTACCTCCTCAGGACTGGGCGGGACATTTATCGTGGAACATAGGATCTTGCCAGGCTGGCTTGAGGCAGATTGAGACAGCTCCTGGCTACTGAAAATTCTCAGGACATGCCATCCAAAACCCATTCACTTAGCACCTTCAGGCCCCCTTTTTCTGTTGACCCACTTTCCACCCCCAGTTTCGCCCCTCCTCTCACAGGCCAGGCTCCTCCCCCTCCTTGAAGCATAGCTGTTCTCACCAGGGGATGTCAGGAGTCGCTGCTGCTTTACACCATCCATCATTGTATTGAAAAACCACTCTGAAAACATCCCCTGCTGCAGATAGCCGGAATACAGCAGAATAAAGCCCCCTCCCACGGGCCTCCTCTTAGCCAGAGCCAAGCATACTAAAATCAGAGTCTAATCCTTTAGAGGATGCTGTGTCTTATATTGCCAAGGTCTTGAGCAGAGTACTGGAGCTGGTGATCAAGCAATCCATGAAGGAGTCTCCCCATCCTGACAGAGTTCCTCCTCTGCCACACTATCTCTGCCTCAGCCTTTCCCTCTCTGTCTTCCTTCTCAGTCCCACATCCAGGAGCTCAAAGTTGAGCATCTGGGGTAGACCTTGCACAGGATAGGGCTGTTCCCTCCTGAAATGACCCTCCCTCTATGGGTGCCTTCTCCATATGAGATTGTCAGTACCACCCCAACATACCGTGGTCCAAGGTGGTCCAGAGCCCAGCAGCCCCTGCGGTTCTCCTGACATCTTGAGGAAGAGAGACATTCTGTCCCCTCTTCTGAGCATACACCAGGTGTCATGGCACACAGGTCCATGGCTTGGCAGATGGTACACAGACAGCTTCATCTATCCAGCTCCCACCTGCCCGACCTTGACACGGGAGAGAGGGATTGGAGCCGCCTGTGTGGAGCTTTTTATTTCACTGACCTACGTCTAACATACCTCTCCCATGCTGGGGCCTTGCTGGGTTTCTGAAGAGAAATGCATGCTAAATAGTCCAAGACAGGTTTCCCTAACAGCCTTGTCCCTGAACTGGGTCCTCTTTCTTCTCTTGCCAGAAAGCTGGGAAGGGAAGCGCCTCCTCTTTCCCTTCTCCCTTCCCTATTATTTTTCCCACTGTCCCTCCCTGGCACCTGGCCTTATCAAGCAGCCAGCACTGTGCAGGCAGCCATGCAAACACAGCTGTCACTCAGCCATATCCCTGACCTGTGAAGGGAGTGTCCCTTCAAATCTAGGAAATGACAAAAGGACTTTGTGTAGTGTATGAATTGAAGACCTTGAGGGAAAAAAACGACCCTGAAGTTGTATGTGTCCCTCTGTGTCAAGCAAGAAAGCAATCAGAGAAAGGCCAAGTTCCGTAGAAAGATGGGAGCACTGCATTGCTGGCTGTGAGAGGCAGCGGGGTCCACATGACACTAGTGTCCCCCTCTAGGGAATGAGGAAGGAAACCATCTTCCTCTGAGCCTGTAGGGTATGGAATCCACCCTGGACTACGTGTGTGTGTGTGTGTGTGTGTGTGTGTGTGTGTGTGTGTGTGAGCGCGCGCGTGCGCGCGCGTGCGCAGAGAAAAGAGGGTTTGCTGTGCAGGAGATAAAGCTACAAGAACCTCCCCTTGGGACAGAAAGAGATGCTGATGAACCCTTGGCCCTTCTGCTTAGGAGGCTACCAGACCTTTCATGAATGGCTCTGCAAAACAGAGGGGTGACTGGCATTACCCGTTTGGTCCTTGTTGATTTCCTGTGACTTTTCTAAGCAACTGAATCCCGTCTACTGTTCCTGCAACTGAGGGGTTAGAAGTGGTCTCCTCAGAATGAAACCAAGGCAGAAGTCCCTGTCTTCATAGCTCCTTCTCCTCCAGGTTCCACTAGTAAAAACCTTGGTGACCCCCCCTCTGGACACACCAGGGGGCCTCTGCTTGCGTGAAGAACAGTCAGCACTGATTGTTCCCTTTGTCGTGACTATTATCTTTGCCAGAGGGCTACATTCATGGGTTCCTGTGGATACTGAGATATGGCCATCTTTGAGGGAAACTTCTGTCTCTCAAGACCTTGGATCTGACTGTAATCTTTCAACCTGCTTTGTGGTTGAAATATATACACAATGGGTTGTAGACCCAGTATGGATTTTTTACGTTAAGACTGTCCTGTTTACTGCAGAATCTCTCCCAGAGTCCCTGCATGGGCTGATTGTAGTAATCATGTCACTGTGCCCTCAACTTAAGGAGAGCTCAGGGTTGCCCATACAAAGGTAACCATCCAAGTTGGGAATATGGAGAAACAGTTTAACTCTAACTGCCTGTAGGACAAGCAGGTGGTCTGCAGCAGCCACAGATGGCAAGCTTGGAAACATGGCTTTTCAGGAGCTAAAGGTCAGCTTGTGCTCTCTGTGGGTCTTTGGCTACTATGGCTTGGCCTGGGAATCTCCAAATCCCTGACCTTGGTCTGACCTCTGATGCAGCTGCTACTTTAGCTCAAATACTGCCTGCTG